>NW_011494940.1:3212643-3227836 GCF_000754665.1 Bison bison bison
ACTTTGGCCACCTCATGCGAAGAGTTGACTCACTGGAAAAGACTGATGCTGGGAGGGATTGGGGGCAGGAGGAGAAGGGAACGACAGAGGATGAGATGGCTGGATGGCATCACTGACTCGATGGACGTGAGTCTGAGTGAACTCCAGGAGTTGGTGATGGACAGGGAGGCCTGGCGTGCTGCGATTCATGGGGTTACAAAGAGTCGGACACGACTGAGCGACTGAACTGAACTGAACTGGACTGAACCTATGTCTTCTGGCTCCCAGTACTCTGTTGACTAGCAGTCACATAACAAGGATCTCAAACTTAGATGCAACCCAGACTTGGATACAATAAGTTCCCTACATATGAACTTTCAAGTTGCAAACTCTGAAAAATGTGAATGTGCATTCCATCAAGTGTGAGTGACATGGCAACTTGCCTTCCACCTCCCACTGCAGACGATCCTTCAGCTCTACCATGTCCCACCTCCTCTCCCTCCTCCAGTCAGTAACTCTTTTTGCCTGTCCACTCAGTGCCAGCCCCTGTATGCCAGCTATTTTAATCTTACAGGACTACTGTACTGTAAGATTAAAAAATCCTTACTTTTTGTGTTTTTTTATATACTATTTCTATGAAAAGTATTATAAACCTCCTACAGTACTACGGTACTATACAGCTGATTGTATTAGTTGAGTAGATAGGCTAACTTTTTGGACTTATGAATAAACTGAACTTACAAACGCACTCTCAGAACAGAATTCATTCACATGTAGGGGACTTACTGTACAGCAGGAGCTGGAGAGGGCCTCGCCCAGAGCCACTATACCATGAATGGGCATAGTTCCCTAGCACATAGGGCGATCACAATATAAACGGTATCCCCTGGAGTTGAGTGCAGTGTATACAGTACATTGTTACTGAAGGCATTAAAACCTGCTGTGCTAACAACACATTAATGGGCTGAAATGGAACCCCAGTTTGAGAACTAGGCTATAGAATCTGGGCAAGTATAACAAGTGTACACACTAGGATACAATTCAAGTGTGTCTTGTGAAGATAAAAGAGGTGTTTCCCATGGCTTGTCGTAGAGAGGCCCTCGCTGCAAAGCTGCTTCTCAAATCCAGGCCATGGGGCAGATTTAAGGGGGAGAGAACACAAAGAAGGCCTGCGGATTTTCCTATAACCAAATCCCCAGAGAGGGCTCCAAAATGAATCTGCCATGTACAAAACTCTGTTCTCTGCCTGGAATTGAATCACAGCATGGTTCCAAAGTATTTGGATTAAATTATAACTATATGAGCACAGGACATTCCTAGGTCTTAAGAAATTAGTTGTTCAGATTCAGTATTGTTCTTCTTCTTGGTTTCTTTTCTCATAAGGAATGTTTGGTGGTTAAACCTTTTAAGCAGTAGAACTGTTTATTCTAAGCACTTCATGCAACTCTAGTCTCTGTGGCTGGGTGACTATTAGGAGGGGGCTTGCAGGCTGGGCGTGGTGGGCTGCCCTTCTTGGGTCAGAGCTGTTTTAAAGACAGCCTGACCCTTCCCTTCTCTCATCTAGGGTGGCCAGCCCTCAGGGCTCCTCAGCTGTTATCTTATTACTGAGCCTGCTTTAGTGTGGCATAAACATCTAAAGTACTTTAGGAGAATCTTCGGGTTCCATCGACCACGGTTCATGCTGGGTGATAATCTATGAGGGACATTACAACATCACTAAAATATAGTACAAACCAAATATATTTACAAACCAAAAATATAGTACCAGCTAATTCTGGTTTCCACAGCAACTGCTAACATCACTGGCAAAACTCCCACTGAAGTATAAAGCATCTTCTTTTGACTTTTTAAAAAAAGCACTCCTCTTGCTGGAGTCAACCCGTCTATATAGCATGTTTTGGGGGTACACATGTATATTACAGGGTAGTATTACTAGAGACCTTGCCCCAACCTCACCATCAGTAAGTTGACAGCTACTTGTAGTCATCAGTTATGCTCAAATGAAATTTTGAAACTGAATAAAGCATAGGATAACACTGTAAGGGGAGAAACAAGCAGTTTATTTGACCATTGAAATTTTAAAACATTTAGTAAATGTCAAATAAAACGTATATTTCTGAAATTACAAAATAAATCGCAAAGGAAAGCTGTAAGAAAAGGGGAAATACTATACTGACTTACAAGCCAGGTAAAAATTTACATATTTGAATAAAATTTTCTTTGTAGGTTATTAGTTCTATCCCTACTGAATGTGAACAACTCATTCTAGTTTGTAAGAAGTGGGAACAAAATGTGAAATGGAAATAAAAGTCTTCCAAATAAGTAAATGTTCTTTTATAGATAGTGTATGTTTCTCCAATGACTCAATGGGTTAAGAATCCACCTGCAATGCAGGAGACACAAGAGACAAGGGTTCGATTCCTGGGTCACGAAGATGCCCTGGAAGAGAAAATGACAAGCCACTCCAATACTCTTGTGTAAAAAATCCCACAGCTAGAGGAGCCTGGCAGGCTACCTTCCGTGGGGTCATAGAGTCAGACATGTCTGAGCGACGAAGTCCACACATATAGATAGTGTATATATTAAAATCTTACTGTGAACATTCAGAAAGAAGTATGAAATTTTTAGTAATAGAAAATCAGTGTTTTTGATGCCTTCACTAAAAAGTATCAAGTGAAGAAAGAACGTTAGTTTCCCATTCATATCTTTCCTGGCAGTTACATGTCTCTGTCCATCTCTGGGAACCAATGAAGAAACAAAGTCAGAATCTCCATCTAAACAAACACAGACTTCAGTCTCATGTTTCACTAGTCTCATTTTTATTAGATGTAATAATACTTCAGTGGGTAGCATAATTGAGGCAGGCACAAGGCCCCCAGCATTTTAGTATCTGTCCGAGCTATATCATAGTTTCTCGGTGCTGTTTTAACCCAGTTTTGAGGCCTTGGCCAAAGGCTGGTCAATTTTACTTCATTTGTAGTTAATTAAGTCCACACTCCCAACTACATCCCATAACATATTTCATATGCCAGGCCACTGTGCCCCCATCCTAACCACCCTGGGGCCAGGACCCAGACAACCAGAGTCAGCCCCTTTGCTCTATAGTCTGCCGAAATTATTCAAGTTAGCCACTCCTAAACCTGCAGCTCCGGAGAAGGCAATGGCACCCCACTCCAGTACTCTTGCCTGGAAAATCCCATGGACGGAGGAGCCTGGTAGGCTGCAGTCCATGGGGTCACTAGGAGTTGGACACGACTGAGCGACTTCACTTTCACTTTTCACTTTCATGCACTGGAGGAAATGGCAACCCACTCCAGTGTTCCTGCCTGGAGAATCCCAGGGACGGAGGAGCCTGGTGGGCTGCTGTCTATGGAGTCGCACAGAGTCGGACATGACTGAAGCGACTTAGCAGCAGCAGCAGCAAACCTACAGCTCTGCCTCATCCTTTCCGTCCTGTGGAAACCACATGATAAATGGACTTGACCGCTGTCTTTCCCACCCTCCTGCCTGGTGACCCACCCTGCTGCTTCCCCAGAGTGACCCTACGTGATGTGCCTTCGCTCACAGGGGACTGTAAGTGACAAGACTATAAGGCTCTTTTTGGTTTCTCTTTCTTGAGCTACATCTGGCCTCACCATAATTCATCCAAGGCAATATGATCATAACCCTAGCCTATTACCTTTCATTTTAAACAAAAACTCTAAGACTAATTGTGGGAGATGCTATAGGGAATGTCTGGAAAGCATAAGCCATTATCATGGCCCAGTTGCGCCGAACCCACCAGGACTGGATGTTCTCTGGGCAACAATGGGATTCTGCCTTTTGTTTTGTGGCTCCATCCAGGAGGTGTAGTTTGAGACACAGACACTGTAGTTTGCTTCTCTCTGATTTGTTTTCCCTTGAGCATAAAGAAGGGAGACAGAAATCCCCTTGTGAATTGGGAGTTTTCCAGAAATAACAGTTGAGATCACAGAGTTAAGTGCAGATGGGTTTCTGGCAAGCTTAAGCTGGACATGTTACACAGAGAAGCAATTAGGCAGACCTCGGAGAGGGATGGGAGCTGTGAAAAGGAGAGCTCTGTTTATGCCCATCTGAGAAGCAGACAGAGCTCGGACATGGAAAGAGGATAAGAAAAAGGAGGCCACAGGTCTAAGCAGACCCTCACACAGTAGACCTGGATCAGACAGTAGGGAATAAGGGCTGCTCCCGGTCATGTAATGTGATGACTTCAGTGAACTCACATTTTCATCACCAAGCATGAATTTGATAATTAACCATTATACACCAGGGAAATATGGATATTATGGCAGTCTGATTTGAGTTTTTTCAAAGACCCCAGCCTAGGGAACCAAACTGCTAACAGATTTCATCTGCCACAAATTTAAAAGTTATTTCAGATGATTTCACACTTTTGAAAATATTTAAGAACTCATTCAGTTAATTTATCTATTTACAAAGATTTGAAATTGTATTGATTCATTGGAATAATCCATCCTACACATTGCTATCATAATCAAAACATCATCTAAGTAAATTCTACCATTATGAAAAAAGTGAAAGCGAAAGTAAAAGTCACCCAGTCATGTCCGACTTTTTGTGACTCCATGGAATAGTCCGTGGAATTCTCCAGGTCAGAACACTGGACTGGGTAGCCGTTCCTTTCTCCAAGAGATCTTCCCAACCCAGGGATTGAACCTGTGTCTCCCGCATTGCAGGTGGATTCTTTACCAGCTGAGCCATGGGAAAGAAGCAATAACTTAGAGCATCACATGGGGTCTACTGGGATGGTAGGAGAAGGGAATGGAAGGGAAGGGAATAGAAGTTCCCTAAAATGTCAGGCCAGACAGACCTACAGCAGGGAAGATAAGCAATTATGCTGTGGTAACAAACATTCCACAAATCGTAGTGATTTAAAACAATGAGGTTTATTTTTCGTTATACTACATATCCAATGGGGTTGGCCAGTGCTCAGCTTTCTGATATTGTCTACCAAGATGCAAGCTGACAAAGCACCCATCACATGCACCAGATCTTCAAATGACTTGTATTCAACCAGCCTCAGCTAGTGTACACCCAATTTCATTGGTCACATCCAACTTTGAAGAGATAAGAAAATACAAAGCTACAGTAGGGGTTTGCGAATAGCTCACTGGCCAGCCAACTATGCTGGTGTGTGTGTGTTAGTGATTTAGTCGTGTGCGACTCTTTGTGACCCCATAGATTGTAGCCCATCAGGCTCCTCTGTCCATGGAATTTTCCCACAAGAATACTGGAGTGGGTTGCTATTTCCTTCCTCAGAGGATTTTCCCAACCCAGGGATTAAACCCGGGTCTCCTGCATTGCAGGCAGATTCTTTACTGACTGTGCCACAATAAACTTTTTTAGAACATAGCCATATCCATTTGTTTACATACAGTCTGTAGCTATATTGGCCATCGCGCTGAGTAGCTGTGACACAGACCCACCAGCCTAAAGTATTTACTATCTGGTCCTTTAAGAAAAAGTTTGCAGATCTCTGACCTACTGTGCTAGTTGGCTTTCACTAGGTTATGCTGCAATAACAAACTACCTTCCAAATCACAGGGGCTTACAAAAACAAAGGTTTCTTTCTCACTTTCATTACATATCAGTTGTGAGAAGGCTGTGGCTCTGATTTGGGTCTTCTGCATGGACTGATGAAGTATTCCCTATTAGAATATACCATGCTTGTGGCAGAGAGAAAAGAGCATGGCTGAATCTCACAATGGCTCTTAAAGTTTAACCATGAATGTACACAGTTACATCACTTCTGCCCACGTTTTATTGGCCAGTGAAAATCACATGGCCCAGCCTGACATCACTGGAGAGAGAACTGAACTCTCCACCACAGGAGGCTCTGTGAGTTACCTGATTATGTGCAGGGATGTGTGATACTCACACAGAGAAAGAACAGTAAGTGGGAGCAATTATACAACTGATCAGCTGAGCAGTTTTGGGGGGAACAGAACCAATGGATCTCAAGGATCTCAAGAAATCCTGGTGTGCAAGTGTCAGCTCAGCACTATGAAAAAATTCTTAAAAGACCATGGATCTAGTATAAGTCTCTCTCTGAACCTCAGAGTCCTTCTCTATAAAATGAGGTAATCAAATTTCATCACCATTTTCAACCTTTTCATATTGACACATTTTGAACATCAATTCCTTCCCCCACCATGACAACCACTTTGAGTCACTATAGACTGAGAAAATGTCTTTGGCTAAAACCATAACATTCATCAACTGCAAGTCACTGTTTACTGTATCTAAAGGTAATCTTGAGACAATTATGAATGACAGGACTTCTCCTCTGGGATTGCTAATTAACACTTGAAAAGATTTGTACAGGCTAATAGGGAGATGGGAGCAGACAGGATGGCTTTAAAGGCAGTTTTTCTAGAATTACAGATGCCTAAATTTATACCACAGATAGTTATAAAGAGACTGGCGCTAAATTCACTAGATGGCAATCATCCATTAATCTGTGTGTCTCTGTGGCTTGAGGCTGTCTTGTTCAATACTGTATTCTAGGAACTTAGTACATAGTTGATGCTCATTAAATATTTCTGGACTAATTAATAAAAGGAATCATGTGTTCTATAATGTTTTAAAATAAATTTTATCTTTTCTGACAATTAAGTCCATGCATACGTTTTAAAAAAGAATGGTTAACATAAGTGCAAGTGAATCACATTACATGGTTGGTTTATTGATGTTTGGATAGATTTTCATTACTTACAACTCACAGCCCTCAGGGATCTCTGGCCATGAGTCGGGATTACTGCACCAAAGAAACAGGGAAATCAGTCCTATAGTGCAAAAACTAGTCTAACACATTCCTTCTAATTTAGTTCAGAGCCTTTACTCCAACAGTATTGCTCACACAGGGAGTAAGCTATAATTGAGGAATTAAAAATATTATCCCCGCCTTCAACAAGTTTCTCACTAAGGTTAGCAATCAATTTATAAGGTTGTAAAAAACTTATGAGTAAACAAGACTTGAGTTCAAATCTCCAGGTGGGTCCCTGCTCTGAATAAAGTTTAAATGAATAAATGATTGAATCTATATACTTAAAAACTATGTGCTTTGTTTGGTTGTCTGATCAGATATTTAACTGTGTCATTGTCTATTCTTAATCCTCACTATGCATCAAAATCACCTCACCAAAACTGTAAAAATATAGGAGAGGTGCCTGGTCCATACTGGATTATAATTCAATTGCTCAGATTGTGAGAGGGGGATGAAAAAGGCAAACAACGTCAGGACAATGTTATGAAAATCGTTTGATCTCATAGAACCTCTGGAAAGGTCTCTGGGACTCCTGGGGGTCTCTGGATCATACTTTGAGAACTGCTGGCCTAAGACAGGGATACATATAAAGATGGCTTTCATGGATATAGAGTCTGCTAGCATCTCTTCACTGAGTACCTCTACAGTGTTATAAAAATACCTATCTTGGAGGTAAAGCCAGAAATTAACTGTTGCTATTGACTTTCCTTCTGTCTCCTCATGTGCCTTTAGAATGAATACCTGAAGCAAGCTATGCTTCCATGAAGATAAGTGGTTGCATTTGGTTACCCAGATCAAGGTTTCAGAAAAATGTGATAAAAAAAATGATATAAAGTCATGAGAGACAGTGAAGTCTTTAAGAGTGGAGGAGTTGTTTTGGAAGGATTTGAGTTAGTGCTACAGAGCAGATATCTTAATCAATCAGATATTTCCATGAGGTGTGTTGTGTGTGTGTGTATGCACACATGTGTGCATGCTCTGTCATGGCCGCCTCTTTGGGTGTGATAAGTGGAACATAAGAGAGGAAACAGGAGGCCTAACTCAGGCTTTCAGGGCATTGATAATTTATTTTAGAAAAAAAAAATCTTAGAAACAAGCCTAAGTTGGCAAACAACTACATGTTACATCTTGTAGGAAACTATGACATGTTAGAAGAATTCAGAGAAGAAAGAAAGGAGGAAGAATAATTGGGCAAGACTTCACAGAAGAAATAAAGCTTTGCTAGGTATTTACAGAGGCATGAAAATGGGGAGGGGAAGGTATGAGGTCAGGGGGACAGAGACATGGCCATCTCCAGAGTGGGTCTGAAGACCTCCTTCCTCGACAGAACACGATTATGTTCAGAAATGATCTTACAATAAAATGAGTAATAATAAAGACCAAAAAAGAAATGCAAACATAAAAAATTGTCTTTTATTAAGTTTTGTATATATAATGAGGCCCATAATTATTACAAGACAAAAAAGAAGGAAAGGTCATGGATTAATATTTTAATTAAAGTATTTCTTCAAAAGGCACAGAAAAGAAGCACTTTGAAAGGAGTGAGCTCCACAAGGGTTAGAGAAAGATTCGCACATAAAGTTGCAGTAAGCCCAACCTTGTTTCTGTGCCCGTACCGTTCTTGTGTTAGCCTTCCTCATTTTGAATTTACAGTACCCTTGAAACACAGAAGTATGTCGTGTTCCAGGGCTTAGAGACACAGACTGTGCTGGAAGCAAACTCAATTGATTCCAATCCTTATAAACTTACACTTTGTATTTGTCAAGATTCTCCAGGGAAACAGAACCAATAGGAGATTATTGAAAGTGAAAGTCGCTCAGTCGTGTCCAACTCTTTGCGACCCTGTGGACTACACAGTCCATGGGATTCTCCAGGCCAGAATGAATACTGGAGTGGGTAGCCATTCCCTTCTACAGGGGATCTTCCCAACCCAGGGATCAAACCCAGGTCTCCCACATTGCAGGCGAATTCTTTACCAGCTGAGCCACCAGGGAAGCCCAAGAATACTGGAGTGGGAAGCCTATCCCTTCTTCAGTGGCTCTTCCTGACCCAGGAATCAAACCAGGGTCTCCTGCATTGAAGGTGAGTTCTTTACGAGCTGGGCTACTAGGGAAGCCTGATTGAAATTATGGAGGCTGGGAAGGCCCATGATCTGCCATCTGCAAGCTAGAGACCCAGAAGTGCCAGTGGCTAATTTAAACCAAGTCCAAAGGCATGAGAACCAGGAGAGCTGATGACATAAATCCTAATCCAAGGGGAGTAGACAATGAGATGAGATGTTCCAGCTCAAGCTGAGGCAGAGAAAAGGGTTGAATTCCTCGTTCTCTGCCTTTTGTTCCACTCAGGCCTTCATTGGATCAGATAATGCCTGCCTACACTGAAGAGGGTGATCTATTTTACTCAGTCCACTGATTTAAATACTAATATCACCCAGAAACACCCTCACATAGACATACCCAGAAATAATATTTAATTTGGGCACTTCATGGCCAGTCAAGCTGACACATAAAATTAACCAACACACACTTGATTATGTATAGCTGAGTCTGAATGTGTAGGGAGTCATATGACAAAACTGGGAGTTCCACAAATTAAATTCCAAGTATAAGACAATATTTATGAAAGAATAAGTCATAAATATGCTATTTTATTAAGACTCAACAGTCATTGCAGCCATTGTTTAGAACTTAGATAACAAAAGAATTTCTAGAGACTATATTCCATTTAAAGTTATTTTAAAGTATAATGAATATAAATAACAAATCACTATGTTGTACTCCTGAAAACAATATAATATTATAAATCAACCATATTTCAATACAAAAAGTTTTTAATTAAAAAAAGTTTTCTAGGGAGGAATATTACATTCATTTAGAATTGTTTAGAACATGGAGGAAACAAAATACAGATCAACTTTTAGTCAGTTTCATTAATGTTTTTAAAACTTCCACAGACAATGCACTCCTTATTTACTGCATCTGAGGCCAGGTACACTTGTGGCCTCACTCAGGTTTACCACCAGAGGAGTGAACATCGAAGGGGAGAGTAGGAATGTGGGGTACAGGATGGGAAAATCCTACTCTAGGCCCCACAAGAGCTCCCCCCATCTTTTTTCCCTTCAGTTCCTTCATGACTGTAACTGGCTTTCTGGTGGGAGGAAAGGAACCAGTGGCTTTCATGTGGGGACTGACTGTTCTTGGGGCAACTTCCCAGTGGAGGCTCAAGAGACAACAACTATTCAGTCTGGGACAAAAGTCATTAATAAGCCCTCCAGAAGAATTCCCAGCTGCTACCCCATGCTTTTGTTTATTATTTGTCTACGTTTTAAATTTTGGATATTTTCTGTATCAGCCTTTTATTACTTTCCTCAAGCATCAATCCTACCTACCTCTCTCTAAGCAAACAACCCATGCTTACTTCCTGAGCAAACGGCTACAAGGGGGATAAGCGCTCCCAAGCTTTATGGTCCTGTCTATTCCTTGTCCTGTGCTTCCCAGTTTTCCCTCAAGGAGAAGGGGATTGGCTGTGAAACCAAGCAGGACCCTTCTGGTTACAAAAGCCTCTCCATGTCCCCCATTTATTGTTTGCAGAAAAAGGATTTTCTCCCAGGTCTCCCCTGAGTTCCCAAGAGCAGACTCGAAAAGATATAGTTAGGGAAGAGAGGGAATTCAGAAATAAAGGAAAAGCAATCAGGCAAGAAAAGTGATGATAGCTTAAACTATAGTTCAATGATAAAACAGAGTCCTAGTTCTTAATCAAGGGATAGATATAACAATCTGATGCATATCCTTGAGTTGTTCTGCAGAAGACCCCCCACCCCGCCCCAATCAGACAGATGATGGTGACTACATGCTCACCATAAGTATATACAACGCAAGACTAGTTGGAACGAGAAGGGTGATGATTAAGATTTCAGAAACATCACCATGTTACCTTACCACCAACCAATCAGAAGAAAGATCATGAGCTGCAAACCTTACCCCAAGGTTGCCTTCAAAAACTGAGAAATGGAGTTTTGTATGCCATATGACTAAACAAGGATGTCACAGTCATCAGTGATTGGACCCTCAACAAGAGCTGGTGAGCCCTAAGGGCACACAGGAAGGAGAAGAACACCTGCCATCTGGCAGCCATCAGACTGCAGCCACTCCCTATGGTGAGCCCCAGTGGAGCTCAGGATATGAACAGCACAGGACACTGGCCCAGATAGCTGAGATGCTTATGAAAGCAATGATATCAGTGAGCCCAGGCTCTTACACTCTCTCATACAAAGAAAAGCACTAAATTCCTTAACTTGGGATATCTGGCTTCCTTCATTTAACAATAATCTTTTGATGTTCAGGCTACAAAACTTCTATATAACCTGGGTCTTCCCCTTGCCCTCTCAGAACAGCTCTCTCAGCGTGACTTGAGATGCTGTCTCTCAGGCTTGAAGTCCTAAAAATTCCCACTCTCAACTTTTGGGTTGTGACTATTTATTAAATCAACAAAACACCTTCCTTGAAAGCCATCAGGGAGTTTGGGTCTTTTGAGCATGAGTTGCCCATTTTCTTTGCTTGGTATCCTGCAAATAGACACCAAATTTCCTTTTACCACAATACGGTGTTAGTAAATTAGATTGGCTTTGCTATGCTGCGGGTGAATGGACCCAAGTTCATTCAGTTTGGTTACAGTCAGATGTGATTTCTTAGTGTCATCCCTTGATGACCTTTCTTGTCTGGTGTTTCAGCTCTGTTGTGTTCCCTGGGCTATTAAGCCATCAATATCTCTTAGGGAATTAATAGGGTCTTCAGAGTCTCAGGTTGGCTCCCCATGTTTAACTGCTCCTAGGATAGACTGTGGGGATTTTTCTATTAACTTGCTAAATATATCTGCTGTTTATATCTTCTACATATAATTAGAGTCACTAGTTCAGACCAACAAAAATATTGAATAAAATTCAAAGTAAAGCTCTAACAAACCTTTGGAGAGCAACATTTCTAGTCCCTGAGCTCCCAGGCTGTTATTTCTCTAGCAGAGTAAATGGCATTCCTTTTATAGCTTCCTCATCGCTCTAGAAACTTAAAAGTCCCTTTGTCCTAGGCTGAATAGCTGAATTAGTGACACTAGATACCAGGGTTATGAAGGTAGAGACAAAAAGGTGTTTTTCCTAGAGGAAATGCTTAAATACCACCCCTCCCCTTCAATAAAATAAAAGGCAACCAGGTGGTTCATTGTAAACAATGTATCTAGCCTTCATATGAAATCTAAAAAAGGGGAAGGAGTTTATCTGCCTCCAACGCAAGTGATTTATGCCTTTAGGACTTGCAAAAGGATCTGGGAAGAGTTGGAAGGCAATGAATCTATGTGGCAAGCATGCAGTGAAGAGCCCAAAATGATCCACATGTATAGTGTATAACATTGAAGGGGAGCACAATTTGTCACCCCAAAATATGCCACTTTGGCATGAAGATTATTTTGAGCTAAAGGCAATCAAATTCTAGCAGATTCAGGGAAAGCTCTTCACCTCCCCTCAACTGCCTACATTTACATTGGATGGGGCCCTATACCAGGAAAAGAGCTATAATCAGAGATACCTTTCTAACCTAAGAAATTTCTGTAGCAGGGCAGCCCTTGTTTTCCAAACAGTGCCTCTGCCATCCTGTGAACTGCCTTCCATCCCTTTGTACCTCAGACTCCTACTCCTTTCCTTAGCTCAGGATGTTATTTAAGCCTCAATTACCTGTCTGTCCTTTGGGTCTTATACTTTCACAGGGCTCTTGGGCATACAAATATCTATTTTTCTCTGGTTAATCTATCTATGTCAGTGTAATTATTAGACCAGCCAAAGAACCTTGAAGAAGGGAACATTTTTACATCCCTTCTATGTTATGAATAACTAGGTTTGTTTTGAGGTATGAACCCCTTTTATTACTTGTTTAGCCTTCTGATTATGTCTCTCATGCCACAGAGCTGCTGTGTGATAATGCGTGTGTGTGTGTGTGTGCTCAGTCGTTCAGTTGTGTCCAACTCTGCCACCTGCAGCCTGCCAGGCTCCTCTGTCCAAGGGATTCCCCAGGCCAAGAATACTGGAGTGGGCTGCCATTCCTCTCCAGGAGATCTGCCTAACCCAGGGATCGAATCCATGTCTCCTGCGTTTCCTGCATTGACAGGTGTTTTCTTTACCACTGAGCCATCAGGGAAGCCCCACTATGTGATGGATGTTCATCAGATCAAGGGCTACAAAAGCCAAGATTCAGGAATTCAGATTTGTTTGAATAATATCTATAGAGCAAATTGCTTTCTAGGTGAGCATTAGAATGAGGAGGAACTAATTTAACTGTCCAACTCTGGTATTTATGACTATTTATTCCAAACAGTGTCACGCAGAAGTTTTAAACATATTCCATGACTGAAAACTGAAATAAATGAACTCCAGGTAATTCTGTATGAAGGGGTATGCCAAACATTCTTTGAAACCTACAACTACTATCCCTCCCTATCTCCATACACTAGAGTCAGTTTTTGCCTAATTTTCTTCTGAAAGTAGTTGTCAATTCCAAGCAAATATTCATATTTGTGATAAAAATTATCCTCGAAACTGTTAGAGAAAACACTAACTGAAACCACTTGCCCTGGCCAGGCAAGACAGTAGCCACTTGCACGAGTTATCTTAGAACAGGAGGTCCTCATAAGGAACATGGAACTAACAAGCTATAACCAACTGGAAGAATTTGGGAATGGTCAAAAGGAAGAGAGGCTACTCCAGTCCATGTGCTCTCCCAGAATCCTTCTCACTGGAATCCATCTTGGCTGAGTGACATGCATGCCACCAGGAAGGACCCTAAGTCAGAGTGATTGGCTAGAGAAAACCCAGAAACTAAGCCCATCACCATAAAACCCAAGACTGCAAGCGACATGGCAGAGCAGTTGTCCTGGGTTCCCCAGCCCTGCTGCTCTTTGACTGGGCACCCCTTCCCAGTAAAGTCTCTTGCTTTGTCAGTATACATGCCTCCTTGGACAATTCATTTCTGAGTGTTAGACAAAAGCCCACTCTAATACCCTGGAAAGGGTCCCTCTTCCTGCAACAAACCTCTTTTATCCTTCAAAATCACCTCTTGCAGGCACTTTTTACCTGTATAAAATGGCATAAAACACTGTTAATACTAATTCTCAGTAAAATTCATGATAGAAAATGTATCATTGAGCACATTTGTAATATTAGAAACATAAAAATTGTGGTGACCCCCTCAGACTCCCATTGTTAGTATAAAGATGATTTTTAAATGAAAACATTTGAGCTACAGAAGATATAGATCTTATCTAAAATCTTATCTAAACTTCTTTTATCGGACTAAAGCAGAGCTTCCCCAAAATACAGCTGCTATTAACCTCCCTCTGAGGGACTTTTCTGCAAATTCAGCCACCATGGCGACTTGAGCGCCTCCTTCCATTTGCATCACAAAAGCCCAAAAGAACCTTCCATATTTTCCGACTAAAGCCCTAACACCCCTCCACCCCCACTCCCATGCCTGTTGTTAAGATGGTATATGAACACTTATCTCCGGTTATTTGGTAAGTTGCTCAGCAGCTCTCTAGTGCATGTGTAAATAAAGTTTTTCTTTTCTTCTGTTAGTCTGTCTGTTTTCAGTTAATTTGCAGGACCCAAACTGCAGGTCCCAAGTTTGAAAAGGAAAAATTTTCCTCCCAACAAGAGCAAAGGGAAGCTTTGAAAATAAAGTGAAAATGAAACTCACTCAGTTTAGTTCAGTTCAGTTCAGTCGTTCAGTCATGTCCGACTCTTTGCGACCCCATGGACTGCAACATGCCAGGCCTCCCTGTCCATCACCAACTCCCGGAGTTCACTCAAACTCATGTCCATTGAGTTGGTGATGCCATCCAACCATCTCATGCTCTGTCGTCCCCTTCTCCTCCTGCCCTCAATCTTTCCCAGCACCAGGGTCTTTTCAAATGAGTCAGCTATTTGCATCAGGTGGCCAAAGTATTGGAGTTTCAGCTTCAACATCAGTCCTTCCAATGAACACCCAGCACTGATTTCCTGTAGGATGGACTGGTTGGATCTCCTTGCAGTCCAAGGGACTCTCAAGAGTCTTCTCCAACACCACAGTTCAAAAGCATCAATTCTTTGGCGCTCAGCTTTCTTTATAGTCCAACTCTCACATCCATACCTGACTACTGGAAAAACCATAGCCTTGACTAGACGGACCTTTGTTGGCAAAGTAATGTCTTTTTAATATGCTGTCTAGGTTGGTCATAACTTTTCTTCCAAGGAGTAAGAAAGGAGTCTTTTTATTTCATGGCTGAAGTCACCATCTGCAGTGATTTTGGAGCCCCAAAAAATAAAGTCTGCCATTGTTTCCACTGTTTCTCCATCTATTTGCCATGAAGTGATAGGATCAGATGCCATGA
>NW_011494940.1:3227936-3238718 GCF_000754665.1 Bison bison bison
TCTTCACTTTCATCAAAAGGCTCTTTAGTTCTTCTTCACTTTCTGCCATAAGGGTGGCATCATCTGCATATCTGAGGTTATTGATATTTCTCCTGGTAATCTTGATTCCAGCTTGTGCTTCATCCAGCCCAGCGTTTCTCATGATGTATTCTGCATATAAATTAAATAAGCATGGTGACAATATACAGCCTTGATGTACTCCTTTTCCTATTTGGAACCAGTCTGTTGTTCTATGTCCAGTTCTAACTGTTGCTTCCTGACCTGCATACAGATTTCTCAGGAGGCAGGTCAGGTAGTCTGGTATTCCCATCTCTTTCAGTCATGTCCAACTCTTTGCAACACCATGGATTGTAATCCATGGAATTCTCCAGGCCAGAATACTGGAGTGGTTAGACATTTCCTTCTCTGGGGGATCTTCCCCATCCAGGGATCAAACCCAGGTCTCCCGCATTTCAGGCAGATTCTTTACCAGCTGAGCCACAAGTGAAGCCCAAGAATACTGGTGTGGGTAGCCTACCCCTTCTCCAGCAGATCTACCCAACCCAGGAATAGAACCAGGGTCTCCTGCATTACAGGCGAATTCTTTACCAACTGAGCTATCAGGGAAGCCTTTTTGAAAATAAATTGGATATTAATTGATATTCCAGTGCATTTCATTCATGAAATTTCTGAATTCAAAAACGATTAAGTTAATAAGTGAATACTGAAACCATGAAGTACCCATGAAGGGCCTTCCTGGTGACAGACCCATCTGTGTTTCCCATTTCTTGTTTGTAGAAAAAGGCTTTGTCTCTTAGGCCTTCCCTGAGTTCCAAAGAGCAAACTCAGGCAGTTACTAATTAAGGAACTGAGGAAATGCAGAAAAAAACAAACAAAAACAATCAACAAGAAAAGTAATGATAGCTTAAACAATAGTTCAATGATGAAACAGAGCCCTAGTCTCTCGTCTAGGGATAGACATAATAGCCTGATGCATATCTTTGAGCTGTTCTGGAGAAACTAAGACCTTCATTCAGGTAGAGGGTGGTGGCAGCACGCTCACCACAAACACAAGAACCACAGACTCCTTGGAAGCAGAAGGTTGATGACAAAGATTTCCAAAACGCCACTCTATTACCTCATCACTGACCAATCAGAAGAAACTCCATGCACTGATTACACATCCTGCAACTCTCACCTCTAACATTACCTTAAAAATTCTTTCCTGAAAGTCACTGGGGAGTTCAAGCCTTTTGAGTATTAGCTGTCCACTCTCTTCACTTGGCGCCCTGTAATAAATGCTGTACTTTCTTTCACCACAAGCCCATGACAGTAGATTGGGTTTGCTATGCACAGGCGAGCAGACTTAAGTTTGGTGGATAACTTAAGTGGATAATATTATTATTACCTTACTAGATGTATTAAGTGGTGTGGTTCCAGTGAACCAGGGACCTCAAAATACTTCCAGTGGACAGGAAATTCATACAATTTCCTGGAAAGCAATTTTTCAATAAGTACCAAGAGCTTTAACAATGTATGTGTCTCTAGACATGAAATTTTCATTTCTAGACATCTAAGGAGATAATAAGATATGTTCTCAAATATTTACTTAAAGAGCTACTCAACACAATATATATTTATTTTTCAAGGTCAAAACTTACTAACAACTTAAATGTCCAATAATAAAGAATACCTAAATAAAATGTTAAGCAGTAAAATAAAGACAAAAAAATGGATATAATCTAAATTTAGTTTGATATATATGCTTGGGAAGGCATTTAGAAGGAAATACATAATAAAAATTCTAATAGTTGTTTTCTCTAACATGGAGGATTATGAGTGATTTGTTTCTTCTTAACAGAAGATAAAAAAATAAAAGGCCAAGCTTTGGTAAAAGAACCAACAAAAATATACCTGTCAACTAATAAATTTGTCACAACCCAAAATCAGTGACAGCTGTGGCATTTTTTGCTCACTTATATGGCAGGAAATATTTCATTTCACATACCATAGTTATTTATGGACCCAGTTAGTAAACACTGTCTGGAGAGTTGAATCAAGGAATTGCAGGGACTTAAAGCTTTTTCAAAAATAAAAAAATAAAAATAAAGGGCACAGTACAGTTAACTAAAGGGCTGTTTTATTTGAAGGGGATTCAGAACAAGCCTCCCCCAAATGCACCACTTTGGCATGTGGGTTATTTTGAGCTAAAGACAATTGAGACTTGCAGGCTCAAGAGAAACTTCTGCCTCTCCCTTAACTACTGAGAATAATTTCAATTGTCAGTCTTTCTCAGATTGAGAATTATTACCACAGATATATTTTATCTGAGCGACCCACCTATATAGCAAAGCAAACATCTAATTACCAAACATCTGTTCTTATTGTTCTGTGGATTGCCCTCTAGCACCCTTTGAAACCCCATGCCCCTCTCCCATTCCTTAGCACAGGATGGCAATATACACTTCATTTTACCCTTCTGTCTTTGAACCTCTCTTTATGTGGGTTCCTCCTATGTATGAAATTAAATTTGTTTTTCTCCTGTTAATCTGTCTCATGTCTATCTGATTATTAGACCTGCTGAAAGAACCTTTGAAGAGTAGAGGAAAATTCTCCCCAATATTATCAATATACAAACAAACTAGTTTACATTCATATTTGCCCAACACAATTTGAGTTCCCATTGTATATAAAATCCCATCAACGTCTTTTACTTTTCCTTCTCTTGTAAAGACAAAATTTTCATTCTTGAAATAAACTACAAGTTATCACAGAATGGGTTAAACATTAAAATGTTAAACCACACAGGGATGTGTTACAGAAGTTTCTGCTGCAAACCATAAAGATAACATTTTAGAAAGGAGAGGAAATACAATTAAAAATCCAACTCTCCAATCATCACACCATCTTTCTAATGTAGAAAGTGCTGGAAATAAAATTCCTGGCTTCTTAGTATACTGGTAAGGAAACTTAAATATTTATTATTTCTAATTTTAATATACAACTTAAAAAGATTCCCTGAGGAACTGCCTACTATCATAAATTTTTATCAACATAATTAATAACAGTAGCAGAGCCAGGAACTAGTAATGAGGCTGTAAACTTAATTAAGAGCAATAGTTACAAAGTGAGTCGCACTTTAATAGACTGAAGAATCACTTGAAAGCATTACGCTGCTGCTCAGATTCTGTGCTGTTTGCCCTGAGTAAAAAAAGCTCCCTGTCCAAATGAAGTCACTTCGGAGAGCCAAGAACCATATCAGAGCTGCATTTAAACATTAGACTTGCATTTAAAAATCCCCAAGGAATGAATTTCGGTAAATCTTTCCACTGGTTAACTCACAGTTGATTTGCCTGCTCACTGGTTTGCTGTCAATGAGAATAAAAGGTGATAAGCATCAGGACTGGAGCTCTAACAGCATTAAGTGTAAAGGCAGAAAATCATACTAATAGGAAGAATTCCCTCAATCCAAAAACTCAAGATTCCGTGGAAATGCCAGTTTTACAGGGACACTGGAGACGGGGGCTAAAGTCACTATTAGGCTACATATTCCAGGGGTTTCCAAAGTAAGCAAAAAGCATATGTCTAAAAAAAGATTTATATAAGAAAGTCCATAACTGCTTTATCCTAATTACCTCAAACCAGATACAGGTCAGGTAACCATCATCAGATGAATGAATTAACAAATTGTGGTCTCTCCAACAGTGGGATACTACTCAGGACTAAAAAGGACACCAATTACTGATATATGCAAAAAAATGATGAATCTCAAAAATATGCAGAACAAAAGGCTTACACATGTGTAATCTATATAATTATCCCAAATAGTATACACTCAAGAAGAGGCAAAACTAATGCCTATTGAGAAAAATCAGAACACTGGTTACCTCTTTGTGAGGGATTACACACGACTATGCACTTGTCAAAACTCACTGAACAGAAAATTTAAATTTGTGTATGTCATTGCACGTAAGTTTTACCTAAATAAAAACCATAAATCAATATTAAATTCCAGTTGATGCTGACATGTTTAGGGCCGACTATACCGATTTTTGCAACTTACTTTAAAATGTATCAAAAATAAGATGAATAGAGAAATGGACAGATGGATAGACAGTGACAAATATAGAAAAATGTTACTTGTAAAATATAGGTGGCAGGTACATGAGTACTCACTGTACAATTTCTTCAGATTTTCTGTTTGTTTGAAAAGCATCCTAATAAAATGTTGGGAGGGTTCATCACCACCCTCGCCTCCCTCTCATTTTGCCAAGCAATTTTAAGATATTAATAAAATGACAGTATGATACACAACAGCTATAAGAACACATTTTTTGATGTGTCATGAAAATTGCATTGTCTATAAATCTTGCTTGCTTTCTTTAATCATTGAAAAAGGTACAAAATTCTGGCAGTAAGTAGCTCCATTTGATTTGGAATAAGATATTATTTTAATGGCTTTTAAGAATCTTTAGAGAAAATAATCCTACTCTCTAATATAATAAATGCAGGATAATTTAGCATCTCTATATCAAAGGTTCATCTGGTATGAAGTACTGGATATGAATTAAAGTTCTGTGGGTTAGCCATAGAATAAAATATAGAGTATACATCTACATCCATTAACCAGTTATTAACAACTAGCAAATTAGCAGAGTATATTAGAGTCATACAATCCATCCTGGATTTGGGGTTACAAAAAGGCAACTCTTGGACAATTTCTTTTTCTTAGATATTAATGTCTGAAATGCAGATTTCTACCAGGTAAACAATGTCACCTTCGGATATGACACTATAGATGAAAATACTTGAAACAAAAATGAAAAAGGAAGTAGAAATTGTGAATGATACATGATTCCAGCTATCATCTAAAAAATATTAAAAGAAGGACAAATTGTTTCCTTCTTTAGCATCAAAGTTTATTTCAATCATGCCCAAGAAAAGCCTTCAATCTTCTTGTGTAACTGTGCGTCACCAGCTCTAGTCCCCACTAGGCTAGCCTGGTGCTTTAATAAGAGGAATACAGTGGGCTTCCCCAGTGGCTCAGCAGTAAAGAATCCGCCTGCAATACAGAAAACACAGGAGAGATGGGTTCAATCCATGGATCGGGAAGATCGTCTGGAGGAGGGTGTGGCCATTCACTCTAGTATTCTTGCTTGGAGAATCCCATGGACAGAGGAACCTGGTGGGCTTCAGTCCATAGGGTTCCAAAGAGTTGGCTATGACTGAAGCGACTGAGCACACAGCACAGGAACACCAGTCCCCCTAGAAAATGCCCTGAGTCTTCACTTGACTTTCATTTGACTCAGGTACTGTTAGATTTCCGTCCCTTCCACTGCCCCACTAGGGGTTGGGGTGTGGTTTCACGTCTTCAGGGCTCCCAGGTGGTGCTAGTGGTTAAGAACCCAGCTGCCAATGCAGGAGACATGAAAGATAGATGTTTGATCCCTGGGTCGGGAAGAATCCCTGGAGAAGGGCATGGCAACCCACTCTTGTATTCTTGCCTGGAGAAGCCCGTGGACAGAGGACCAGGTGGGCTGTGTTCATGGGGTCACAAGGAATTGGACACAACTAACTCAGGTGACTTAGTGCACACGCATGCACCATTTCTCCAGAGCCAGATAGACCTGGAATCGTGTGTCTGATCATCCATCCGCCCAAAACATATTTATTTTGCCTGTACCTACATGGTGCCCTGCACTGTTACAGGTGCTGGCAACATAGCAGTGAATAAAACAGAGATCCCACTGTGGTGGAGCTTACAGCCAAATGGGAGAAACTGACAATAAACAAGCAACTAAATGCCTACTACACAGGATGGCATTGTAGTCGGCATGGCCTAGTTTACTCAGCTCTAAGATAGGGAATATAATACCTTCTTTCCAGTGGGAGGTAAGGGTGACAGTATGATGCTTTCCCACTGTTCTTATCCTTCCCCACAAATCTGGAAATGGAACAACAACATCTTACAGCCATAAAACAAAAATAATGGACTAAAACAGTGATATGCAAAGACATCACAAAGAGAAAACATACTCTCAAAGTAAGATGACAACTTGATTTAGGAGCCAGTATTAAAATATCTAAAGAAAGCCTGTATTAGCTCAATTAGATGCCAACCAGTGTTGGAGGTCCTGAAAGCAGAGACTGAGAGAGGCTGGACGTCCCCTCACCATGGGAGTAGCTGTAACATTCAGCCTCAGACTCTCACAGGTCTATGGCCCAGCCTGTAAGATCTCCTACCTCATCCAACCTTGGCTGCTTCATGCTCAAAAGTTAACCTTCTGATCTTAAGTGGTGTTCTCATATCACCTTGCCTTTGGAGAAGGTGCTCTGCTCAGAGAACACATGTATCTTGTTCTCAGGGTTATTTTCTTTATCACTGTAAGATAAGTGGCTAACAGTCCTGTTTTTATTTTAAATTTATTTCTGGTTGTGCTGGGTCTTCATCACTGTGCATGGGCTTTCTCTACTTGTGGTGAGCAGAGGCTGCTCTCTAGTTGCGGTGCATGGGCTTCTCACTGCAGTGGCTTCTCTTGCTGTGCAGCACAGGTTCTAGGCACACAGGCTTCAGTAGTTGCAGCTCGTGGGCTCTAGAGTGCAGGCTTAGTAGTATGGCGCATGGGTTTAGTGGCTTTGAAGCATGTGGAAGCTTCCCAGACCAGGGATCAAATCCATGTCCCTTGCGCTGGCAGGTGGATTCTTACCCACCATACCACCAGGAAGTCCTGTTTTCATACATGAGTTCCTTATGAGTCAAGATAGCGTGTCAGTCTCCTAAACATCCATTCATCTCTGGTTACACACCAGAATTTTGAACCTACCCAGTAGAGATCCAGATCTCAGAAAATGATTACCCTTTAGAGGTACAGTCATTGTGTGGGGTCCTGTCAGGGGGCCAGCCTGCCTTAACTTCTTGCCTAACTCAAAGTGCAAAATTGAGTGGGGAAATTAAGAGTGGTGTATGCTAAGTGCTTACCAACACAGGAGCATAACAGGTGCTCAATAAAATATACAAGCCACACAGCACTATCAGGATTCAGCTCGCAGTCTTTCTAGACAGAGAACTTTGCTGTGAAGCAAACCACAATCATGCCTCTCCATTCCCTTAACCAACCCTAAGCACAGCCGCCACCTGTGAATGCTGGGGTTGAAATCCTCCTGCCTACGGATACTCAGGAAAGATGTCTAGCTGCCACATGTCTCACACCATCACTGCAAAGAGCCATGGTCCTGGAGATGTGCTTATCTCCTACAGAGCCCAGATTAACTGATGCTCCTATCACAGGCAGAGAGGCTCATTGTGCTCCCCCCAACTTTAGCCTCTGGTCTGTCTCACACAAGCCCGTGATCCTTTCCCTTCCAGCTCACCGTGAAACCAGAGGTAGGCACCACGCTATCCCTTCTCTCTCTCTAAGGGCTCATACAGAAACATCCGTGCTTAGCATGCACTAAGAAACGTTGTTTAGTTGCTCAGTTGTGTCTGACTCTGTGCGACCCCATGGACTGTATCCCGCCAGGCTCCTCTGTCTATGGGATTTCCCAGGCAAGACACTGGAGTGGGTCACCCTTTCCTTCTTCAAAGGATCTTCCCAACCCAGGGATCAAACCTGTGTCTCCTGCATTGGTAGGCAGATTCTCTACTGCTGAGCTACTACCCAGTTACTGAAAACAGTATTATAAGAACTGTGCTCATTTCAAGGACACAAAGGATCAACCCAGATCCTTTGATGTGTAGTTAAACTGAAGTGACAATTCATAGGCAGAGATTGTGGGAGCTGCTGATCTCAATTCATTTTTAATATGGTTTCCACATTGATATACAGTTTTTAAAGTTCCACAGTCCTTGCAGTCCATAAATAATTGACCCACCTGAGAACTGCCTGTGCTCTATCCTCACGGAGATAAATCCTGAGACAGCGTGTGATAGCCAGAGAGTCTCCGATGCAAAAGGTCAAGTGGCAAATAAAATTTATCTGGCTTAGCCCTCAAGAAATGCTTGAGCTTCCATCTTCTATATTCCTTCCCAGAAGTCGTCTACTTTATAGTTTACATACCTTCAATGACAAGGAACTCACTTCTCTACAAACATAAGGGCAAAGATGTTGGCATCGAAAATGGAAAGGTTGGGACCTGAAGTGTGATGGTATGAAGGGTTTGCCTACTGTGGATAGAGACCTCTTTGGGTTGAGTTCCTCTCTGCTAATTTCATCCAGGATGGATTCAGGCCTTCATACCACCCCAGGCCACAGCTCATTCAAGAGTTATGCATCCCAGGAGCTATCTCATCACTCCTCACACCCCCTCAGACCACACACTTACCCCTCATGGGCACCCATGTTCTGTTCGGTGCCCCAGGAAATGTGGAGGCGGCACACACTATCAGCCTCCGTCTTGCCAGGACCTCTAAGGGCAGTTGCTCCACTGTCTGCAGCCTCAGCTTTCATTGCATCACTGGCTTCTCAAGGCCCCTCATCACTTTCTCCCTGATTGAATCCTTCCCCCTCCACTCATCTCCCTCTGATACCTCCTGCCCCATCATATCTGCTGAAACCCTTGACCTGTGGTCAGTAAAGTCCCTGGCCTTCTTCCATCTTTCACAGGACACTTCTTCCACCTTCTGGCCTCAACCCAGACCTACCAAACCTTCCCTGAGGACACTACTTCCGTGTCAGACCTCTCAGGCGGAAGGTGCCCATTCTCTCACATTCTAGGTGATGCAGGCCCAGAGGAGCATGCGTTTTCCTGGTTCTTATATGTACCGTTTCCTGATCAACAGCCTTGAGATCTCTTTAAATAGAAACCTGAAGGGAGAAAGGAAGAGAATGAATCACAAGGATATTAGGAAGCGAATGTTCCAGGGAAAGAAAGCAATGTATGCAAAGATTCTCAGTCAAGAGCCTACCTAACATTCAGCCAAACCTAGTCTTTATGCCCCTCTGCAGCTGTCTGCTCCCACCCTCTTAGTCCTACTCCCTGACTCAGGGAGGACTCTGAAACCTGGACCATGGTCCTGCTCCCCACCCCTACCTGTTCTGCCCCCAAGGTCTGTATCAACATTGAAGACCCCTCCCACCACCCCCTGCTTTCCCCCACAATAAATGCCTTTCTAAGGTCCTGGGCCACCTTGATCTTTGCCAGCAAGCACTTTAGTAATACATCCCTTTGGTCACAACCCAGCCTTGTTCATACCAGTTACTGCTTTCAGATCATAAATTTGTCTTGCCTGGATTATGGTAACAGCGTCCTAACTGGTTTCCTTCTACCTTTATCCCTTTATTGTCCAGTCCTCACAATGTCTCCAAAATGACCCCCATAAAAGGTAAGTCAGATCACTTCATTTCTCTGCTCAAAACTCTCCACTGGCTGCATACCTCACTGAGAGTGAGCACCAGAGAATTTATGATGACCTGCCACACCTAGCTTGACCTGTCCTGGTGCCTCCTCTCTTTTTTTTTTAAGAAGAAAATTGGTTTGTAATTTCAAAAGGTTTTGAGATTTGATCTTTTTAGCTTATGAAAATAAGAATTAAAATAGAAAATAATAAAAGTTGAAATAGGTCATTTTGAGTACAGATTGACCCAGAGTGGTCAGTCACTCCGATTATAGCAGGCCTCTGTGGACACATAGGGTTTTTGCCTTTAGACAGCAACAGATGAAGGTGCCCACTGCTCCTGAGTCAGCATAGAGGAAGCACCTTCTCCTCCTGGATCATCTTCCACCATTCTCTCCTCCTTACAGGGAGGAACAGGCTCCTGCCTCAGGGCTTCTTTCCCTGAACACCCCCTCCTTTCAGTTCTTCAGGTTCCTATTTAAACGTCACTTTATTAGAAAGCTCTCCTTATGATTATATCATCCCAATTCTTGCCCTGCCTGGCCACATTGCTCTATCTTGTCTAATCACTTTATTTTACTTCATAGCACGTGTACCACTGGACCAGCAGCTATTTTATTTGTTAAAATTATTTATTAGCTGATGCCTCTTCCCACCAATGGAACATAAGCCCCAAGAGGGCACAGAGACTTTGCCTATTCACTTCTGTATCTCCAGCACCTAAAACAGTGCTCACCAACCATGGTTATTGAATCACTGTTGGAAGAATAAAGAAACTCCATTGTACCACATTCACTCTCTTACCTCCAATAAATCTGCCTTTTTTTTTTTAAACTTTACATAATTGTATTAGTTTTGCCAAATATCAAAATGAATCTGCCACAGGTATACATGTGTTCCCCATCTTGAACCCTCCTCCCTCCCCATACCATCCCTCTGGGTCATCCCAGTGCACTAGCCCCAAGCATCCAGTATCGTGCATCGAACCTGGACTGGCAACTCGTTTCTTACATGATATTTTACATGTTTCAATGTCACTCTCCCAAATCTTCCCACCCTCTCCCTCTCCCACAGAGTCCACAAGACTGTTCTATACATCAGTGTCTCTTTTGCTGTCTCGTACACCAGGTTATTGTTACCATCTTTCTAAATTCCATATATATGCGTTAGTATACTGTATTGATGTTTTTCCTTCTGGCTTACTTCACTCTGTATAATAGGCTCCAGTTTCATTCACCTCATTAGAACTGATTCAAATGTATTCTTTTTAATGGCTGAGTAATACTCCATTGTGTATATGTACCACTGCTTTCTTATCCATTCATCTGCTGATGGACATCTAGGTTGCTTCCATGTCCTGGCTATTATACACAGTGCTGCGATGAACATTGGGGTACACGTGTCTCTTTCCCTTCTGGTTTCCTCAGTGTGTATGCCCAGCAGTGGGATTGCTGGATCATAAGGCAGTT
>NW_011494940.1:3238818-3247365 GCF_000754665.1 Bison bison bison
TTTTTTAAGGAATCTCCACACTGTTCTCCATAGTGGCTGTACTAGTTTGCATTCCCACCAACAGTGTAAGAGGGTTCCCTTTTCTCCACACCCTCTCCAGCATTTATTATTTGTAGACTTTTGGATCACAGCCATTCTGACTGGTGTGAAATGGTACCTCATAGTGGTTTTGATTTGCATTTCTCTGTTAATGAGTGATGTTGAGCATCTTTTCATGTGTTTGTTAGCCATCTGTATGTCTTCTTTGGAGAAATGTTTTGACTTTTATCAGTCAGTTCAGTTCAGTTCAGTCGCTCAGTCGTGTCTGACTCTTTGTGACCCCATGAATTGCAGCATGCCAGGCCTCCCTGTCCATCACCATCTCCCGGAGTTCACCCAAACTCATGTCCATCGAGTCGGTGATGCCATCCAACCATCTCATCCTCTGTCGTCCCCTTCTCCTCCTGTCCCCAATCCCTCCCAGCATCAGGGTCTTTTCCAATGAGTCAACTCTTCGCATGAGGTGGCCAAAGTATTGGAGTTTCAGCTTTAGCATCAGTCCTTCCAATGAACACCCAGGACTGATCTCCTTCAGAATGGACTGGTTGGATCTCCTTGCAGTCCAAGAGACTCTCAAGAGTCTTCTTCAGCACCACAGTTCAAAAGCATCAATTCTTTGGCGCTCTTCACAGCTTTCTTCACAGTCCAACTCTCACATCCATACATGACTACTGGAAAAACCATAGCCTTGACTAGATGGACCTTTGTTGGCAAAGTAATGTCTCTGCTCTTCAATATGCTATCTAGGTTGATCATAACTTTCCTTTTTGACTTTATAGAAACTATCAATTCCTTGATAGTTAAATGAAACCACAATAATGCTAACAATTCAAAATTAATCTGGTACTTAGTTCAGTGACCAACATTATTTCATGCATTATTATTTTAACCTATGTGCTTGATATTCTTATTATTGACACTTTATAGTTGGGAAGTAACTTCTCAGTGCAGCCTTGGCCCCGAGGGGCATAGCTCCACCATTCTTCAACAGCATCTTCTGCATCATCTGCCCTGTAGCCTTCAGTATTCTTATCCTGACAGTTCCCTCATCTTGTACTTAACAGTTTACCTCTACTCCTATATGCTGGACACTTAGCTCTGATGAACTGAAGAGGAAAACAATAATTGAATACCACGCAAATTGGTTCGCAGAGCTTATGGTTTCTGTGAGATGTGGTTTTCCGTGCCATTATGACTAGGCTACTGTACCCAGTGATTCAATCAAGCAATAGCCTAGCTGTCGCTGTGAGGTATTTTGTAGATGTGTCTGTCAGCAACAGCTAGCTGACTTTAAGCCAAGCAGATTGTTCTCAATAATGCTAATGGATTGTAGTGTCTGCCTGTGTCTAAGAGTTTCCACCCTGGACATCTGCTCTACAGATACAGTTTCCACAACCAAGTAAACCGATTCCTTGAAGTAATTCTCTTTCTATAGATGTGTAGGTACATATATGTGTTTGTGATTACACAGACATATTTTGTACATCCATCCTATTTGTTCTGTTTTTCCAGAGGACCCTGACTCGCCTTCACCTCCAGTCTCATTGGGTCTTCCACACCTCTCAGCAATTCTTTTCACTGTCCCGGATCCATTACATCTCTCAACACCCCTCAAACCTTCAACTAGCTCTTCACACTCCCCACTCTGCTCTACTCTCTTTCAGTAGGAGATGCTGTTTTCTATTTCACAAAGAATTACAGCTATTGGATTTGAACTCCTTACAACTCCACCTTCACACATATGAACATCTTTCTGCTTGCAGTCATCATTGTCTTTTTCTCCCAACACTGACCATAATTCCTGGAGGGGACAGCTATCGGTACCAGGTGACATCCCCTTTCTCCTCACCTAGAGAGAAGCTGCCCAATGCAAGTGGAACATTGTTCTGCCCAGTCCAGCAGTATCCCTTCCTTTGGAAGAATCATTTCTCCTTTTCCATTTGGTTGTCAGCTGCCGACATGATACCCCAATCCCATGACCATCAGATAATGAGTAGCTCATTTTATCATAGATAGAAAACAAGAAGTTCATGTTATCATGAGTAGATGATAAAGAGTTGAGTACTTCATAATATACTCCATGCTCCTGAACAAGTGATTGGTCCATGGGATTGGCATAGGATGTAACTTAGGTCAAACAGAACTCTTCCCCAGTAGGATTTTATACTGATGGTGGAGGTACAAATCTTAGCCCTCACACAAACCTCTGAGCTGTAAGGATATGAATCGGGATCCACCAGTGGCCATATGAAGACCATGAGTTCAACACACAAGGAAAAGGGGAGAGGGAAACAGTCCTGATCATATTGTTTGAGTCCCAGAAGTCTCAGAAAGGAGCCTTATTCCCAAACTTCCCAGATCATTAAGCGAATACAATACACTTCATGTTTTAAGTTAATCTGATCCATGGGTCTGTCACTGGCATACCAAAGTGCTAACTACCATAGGAACAGGTTTTTTGGAAATGTTGAACAAGGACCTAAGAGATTCTGTCCGTCATCTGGGAGAGCCAGAGCCAGCATCAATGCCCTGCCATACCACATGTTTACCAACATGGTAAAGAGCTATGCTGTGAATGCTGTCCTTACAAGCACATACCCGAGGGTGGCTCTGGGAGTCACCAGCATACAAAGGCCAGTGCCAATCTTTGGGGACAGAGGGACACTAATGACCACAAAATGATGTGATTTTCCACACCAGGATTAAGATCTACTGGAAGCACTGGACAGGGAGGGTGTGGGGAGATTAGTGAAGTGACCATTTTAATTTTTATTTAAAAGTGAAAGTATACGGGACTTCCCTAGTGGTTAAGACTCCACACTTTCAGTGCAGGGGATGCAGGTTTGATCCCTGGTAGAGAAACTAAGATCCCATATGCTGCATGGTGTGGCCAAAAAACCTTTAAGATAATAACTAAATAAATATGAAAGTATATGGGTGTTTTGACTCAAAATTGCCCCAAGATAATAACATTTTTAGGAGGGTTTATTTTACTGTGGTTTTGCAAGGTGTTAACACTATCATTCACAGATAATAGGTTATGGATACAAAGGTCTCTCTGTATTATTTCCTGCAGATGTATCTACAAATCTTTTCTTTATGTCTTTGGTCTCACAAGGAAGGAAGATACAACAGGAGCAACCATAGAAGAAGTGTAGAAAGAGTAGGAAAATACCTTAAATTTCCATCTCATTTTAATGGCACCAACAGCAATCAAGTTAGCCCAGCTGGAATCTTGGAAATCTTTGTCTTTTTCCTTTCCTGTCCTATCTCTTTGCTCTGTCTCCAATCCTGTCCATTCTGCTTCTAGCATCTCTGTGAACTCAGTTCCACCACTGCTGTTGCCACAACTTCCTTGTTGATGTCCCGCCAACCTCTCCTTGCTCTATTTCTGCTGAATACAAGCATTGTCTTTATCAAATAAAAATCTTATGTCACTTCTCTGATTAAAATCTGCCAGTGGCTCCCTACTAACAACAGGAGGAAGAACACATTATTAACATAGCAACCTATCTTTGTATGTTTATATTCATCCTCAGTTACTTGATGTGTTCTGTCTTCCTGGCTCCCCTAGGGACTCCTCCTTACCTAGCAAGATTCAGTTCAAACACCTCTTCCACCATTTGGCTTTCCTGGCCCCCTCATACAAAGTTAGGTGCTCTCTCTAATCTCAGGACACCTCTGTCTTTATAATTATTGGTGTACGAACTGATTTTCCCTCCTCTCCAGTGAAGTACCAGGAACATTCTTGTGCTTATGAATAGTTTGGTATTGGGAAGAGACTCAAGCTTTTTAAGGTCACTGACACCCAAAGTGCCAGGGATTTGGTGAGCACCTTAATTCACTCTTTTTTTTAAAAATTATAATATTATAAATCAGGGTATTTTTCAAACTGGAAGCATCTAATTTTACTATAAAAATAAAATGAGAAATAAGATTCACTCTATAGAAGTTTTCCTTTATGTCAATTCACTTGAACAGATGCATTCCAACATTAATGTCAAACAACAGCTTCATAGTTTAAGTTGCTTGACAAACACAATTGCAAGAATCAATCCCTTTGAAAGAAATGATGCATATCTAGTGGAGAGCAGTAGACGGAGGCTGTGTACATATTTGCTTGGTCTGATTTATCGGGTGTCCTCTTCAGTAGTTCTCAGACTTTACAGCATATGGGAGTCACCTGAGGCTCTTACTGAAGAAGACTCTGATTCAGGAGGGGTGGGGTGGGACCCCTTCTAACAAGCTCTTAGGTGTTGCTGATGCCATGGTCCACGGACCACATCTTAAGAGCCTCTACAGTGCTTACGTGATAAAAATGTTAGTTCCAGGCCCCCCAAACCTGACGTCAAGCCATGACGTCACGGCTTGAAAAGTTTCCCTTTCCTCCCATAGACCATGTAGACACATCCACTTAGGTGTCATGGTTTAGCTCATTAGAAGACAGACGAAATCATATTCTTGCTCTGGTACACTTAGATACGACATCTAAAGTTTAAAACTTTACCATCTGACATGAAATGCTAAACAAGAACATACCAATTAAAATGCTCCTTTCTTTAAAAAATACCACATTTGAAGGCCAATTTATAACTTGCTTTAGAAACTGCTAAATGCCTAATTAAAAATGATTTCAGTGACATTTTCAGCTTTTTATTTTTTCCTTTGAAATTCCAGAGACAGAGGCTGATTACTTTCATGAGAGGGGTGGGCATTGGTTATAGATTTGAACTTTTACTTATTCTTAGCTTTCCAGAATAAAGTGAAAATTACATCTAAACAACCCTTGACTCTGAGGAATTCTTTTTTTAAGCAAGAAAATTGGATTCTATTCTACAAAGCACTTGTTTCTTCAGAGACTTCAAGATGAGCCATAACAGTAGCAAGAATCCTAAATTTTAATGGCTATAAGCTCCGAAAGCTACTAGAAAATCCAATTTACAGAATGAGCCTAAGTGTTCATTAACAGGCACTTCATTAAATAAAGTATATGCATAAATATTACAGAATACCAGCAGTCAGTAAACATAATAAAATAGATGTATCTATTTATATAGATAGATAAGATATATTAAGGGAATAAATCAGATTTGATCACACTAAATATAGTATGATCCTATTTTTGGAAAAAAAAAAAATGTATGCTAGAGTAACACACTCCAAATAATATTTGGTGGTTTTGGCAGTGGTGTTATAGGAGACTTGATTTTTCTTTTTTTCTGAAGTGAATAGTCTTTAAAATTTTTGATTTATAATGGGCCCAGACTAAGCTATGGGCCATTTTCACATATCCCTAGACTAAACTCTGAGATTGAAAAACCCAGATGCTAGAAAACACCATCTTCATTTACGGTAATAAAATATAAATACAGAGGTTAAAACTGACAAAGAGCCCAAGGTCCTCAATGGGGAGGACAAAATGCATCAAACCTGCCTTTAAAAGTGGTTTCCACCAGGCCTTGATAAGCTAATAGGGGAAAAATCTGGAACATGCCACCCAAGATGGGTTAAGTTCCTACTATTCCTGTGGCATAACAATTATTTTTTTTGGCAATTCCAAAGATTTGAAGGTCTGGGTTAGGCCTTGTTGCTGTTGTTTAGTTGCTAAATGGTGTTTGACTCTGTGTAGCCAGCCAGGCTCTTCTTGTCCGTGGGATTTTTCAGGCAAGAATACTGGAGTGGGGAGAAGGTTCCTCAATACTTTCTTACAAAATGCTCTGATGTTTTTGTTGCATCCGATTTGCCTCTCTGTCTCTTCTTGCAGGCATCATCTCAATCTTTAGTCAGCCCGGAAACAATATTATTATTAACCACACAGATTCCTGGACCTTATCCCCAGTAGCCTGGACTGTGGCCCAAGGGCTGGCAGTGTTGTTTTTTCTTTTTTTTTGTACAAACTTCCCAAATGATCCTGATGCAAATGGTCTTCCTACTATATCTAGGGAAAACCTGGCCTAATGTAAGCCTTTGTTCAATTGCAAAATTCCCTTCTGGGTGGGATGAAGCAATTACCCTCTCCCTCCAGTGTAAACTACCTTCCTTCCTGACTCTGGAAGATCTGGCCTTCCAAATTATCCCCTTCTATTACTACTAGATTGGGTAGTGTCACCTTTTCTCAGCTGTTCCAGTTAAACCTCCTATACTCTACCTGCAGGAATATGGCTTTTAAATAGATCACACCACCCTGAACCACAACTGATACGTGTTCTAAGCAGAGACACCACTTAACACACTCATTAGAAGTTGAACACAAACAGATTTCTTCTTATCACTGACAGGGACTAATGACCGTAGTGAATGAACACTGTAATTTAATCTATTAGGGGTGACAACCAGAATTGTGATCAAGACCCAACTAATGAATCTGCTAATTGAGCTTTGCAGCTACATTACAGTTTGGTTTTAGATCATTACAAGAATCTCTTTAAGAGATGAGTTATCTGCAAGATGTTAAAACCAGAAGGCTAAGTTTCTTTGCTGTTCTCTTACTGCCTTCCACAGTAAAAACTGGGAAGAAAATCCCAGAGTTTTCCTTTTTAGGGTTCACAGACTGATCATTTGTTTCTCAAGCTCGTCATGAAGACTAATGAGAAATTTTCATCAACAAATCTGAACTCTTGAAGGGAATGTCTTCATAGAATTCTAAGCAGCTTTAATTAGCATGCAGTAAGACCTCATTAATTTGGATTCCACAAACATAGAATTTGTTATAATTGGTTTTAAAAAATTACAATAAATTTGAACTTTTGTGGAAAGCTGTATTAAGAAAATTAATGAGATAAATAAAACTGCTCAGGAAATGTTTAACCTTAATGAGTACTCAGTTTTGGAACTGAAAGGAAACTTGAAGATCATTTTATTGAGGTGATTCATTCACAGCTGCACAGTGCATATTAAATCAATTAGCACTTAAGGCTCTTCTCTTCCAGTCCAGAACTCCCTTCATCCTATTGATTACTATTGCTAAGATCACTATTAGTCAGATGTATATCTTTTAAACTCAATAAATATTAGCCAGTTACCTATAGCCCAATTTATTTATTTATTTATTTTTGCTGGGTTCTGGTTACAGAATCAATCTTTTTTTTTTCTTTTCAAACTCACTCTACATTTCTGTGATTTCTTTAAACCTGGTTATATCTTCCAAGAACCCGTAAACTGAATTTCAGCTGATCAAAGTGATTCCATTTTACAGTGGTGAAGATCCTGGACTCATCCTGACTCTATGAAGACAGAAATTGGATCTGTCCCACCCTGCACTGCATATTGGGTTCTCTTGGAGACAGAGCAAACGTCCTGCTGAAATCTGTCACAAAGAGAATGGAACGCACATGGCACTCATGACAGTTTTAAGGGTTCAAGGAGAGGCTGAGGAGCATAGCAGAGGGAGGCCCTAGGAGGCAACGAGCTGGATGCCCAGATGGCTCAGAACATGCCATTTAACTGGAGAATTCCCTGGTCTGGGATCCGTCCCTACCTCCCAGCTTCAAGACCTGGTTTATTACAGGTAGACTAGATCCATACCTTAGAGGCGAGGATGAAGGACTCCCTTTAACTAAGCTCAGAGATGCTGATTGATGAAATCTTGTATTTGAATGTATTAACCCAGTCAGACCACATGGCTCAGATCAGCAGCACCAATCTCTCTGTTATAAATTACACAGGAGTCAAATCTAACTGGCAGATCAGTAGATTAAGAATAATTAGTAATAAATTTTAAAGGCTTATCTACAATAGAGATGGAGCAGACATGCTCCCTGCCTACTTCACACCCAAACTTCCCTTTCTTTCTCCTGTACTTATCCCATGGAGCTGCAAACAAGTTGGTTTAAAGGGACTGACCCCACCTCCAAAGGTGAGTCCTTACTGAACTAAACCAATTAGCACACAGCATCTCTCTTGCCAAAGTAATTGGAGATAGGGTTGATATGCAACTGAAGTTGACCCAATCAGTGAAGCTAAGGGGTTTTTCCTTTTTTAAGGGGGAAATAGATGCTTTCTATCTGCTGCACTAGCTATTCATGATTGTGTTTGGCTAGATGTAAAAGTAAAGTCAACTAAATGATTTAAACAAATTTGGTTTCTTTTTCCATTTTATTAAGTAATCAAGAAGAAAAGTTGAAAGTAACCACTGTGAATTGTTCAGGGGCTTAAAAAGGTCAGTTCTAAAGTCTTAGCCATTCTCCTTGCCTTTCCCTCATGAGGATAAGATGACTTTTACAGCTTCAACATTATGACCATCTCCAGGGAATAAAGAGAAAGGTACAAGAAGAAAGGGCAGCACTTTGGGAAGCAAAACTTTTAAAGAAATAATCAGCAGACTTACACTTGTGTCTCTTTCGCTACATCACTTAATCAAGAAGTTTGGAGAATGTAGTATTTCAGCTGAGTTGTTAAAAAACAGTTGTTCCAGTTAATTACAAAGGAAATTAAAGTGTGTGATGGATAACACTATAAAGATTTTTGTGTATATGAAATGAAAAATCTTATAATTTTTGGCATGTAAAA
>NW_011494940.1:3247465-3248693 GCF_000754665.1 Bison bison bison
ATGTAAAAATTATAAGAGTAGCAATGACAGAAGAAATGCTTTTCTTCCAAGTTATGAGTTTACAATTAACTCTCTGTGACACTTTTATGTCGGATTTCAGTTAGACAAATTGAAGCAAATGAAGGGGATCATAGGAGTGGGTAATGAGGAATCAGTATTCTCTTATAGGAAATTCCTTGGTGGTCTAGTGATTAAGTCTTGTTGCTTTCACTGCTATGGGCCTGAGTTTGATTTGTGCTTGGGGAACTAAGATCCGACAAGTTGTGTGGCACAGCCAAAAAAAAAAAAAAAGAAAAGAAAATCTTCTTACAAGGGTCTTCAGGTGTGGGTGAGCTATGAGTTATCTGAATCCTCCCCAAAGTCTCCATTTCCCTTTACAAGGTCACATTCTCTTCATCCCAATGCTTTAACTTTCACTTGAGGAACCAGCAAGTCTGTGAATTCAGCCCATGTTGTAATACAACAAACCACAAGAGAAATCAAAGAGCCTCTTAATGAGGATGAAAGAGGAGAGTGAAAACGCTGGCTTAAGACTCAACATTCAAAAAACAAGGTCATGGCATCCAGTTCCATCACTTCATGGCAAATAGAAGTGGAAAAAGTGGAAGCAGAGACAGATTTTCTTTCCTTGGGCTTCAAAATTATTGCAGATGGTGACTGCAGCCATGAAATTCAAAGATGCTTGCTCCTTGGAAGGAAAGCTATGACAACCTAGACAGCATATTAAAAAGCAGAGACTTTGCCAACAAAGGTCCATATAGTTAAAGCTATGCTTTTTCCAGTAGTCATTCCTTGGTGGCGCATATGGTAAAGAATCTGCCTACAATGCAGGAGATCCAGGTTCCATCCCTGGGTCAGGAAGATCCTCTGGAGAAGGGAATGGCTACCGACTCCAGCATTCTTGCCTCGAGAATTCCATGGACAAAGGAGAGTAGCAGGCTACAGGGGTGACGAAGAGTCAGACTTGACTGACTAACACTTTCACATTTTCACAGGTATGGATGTAAGATTTAGACCTTAAAGAAGGCTGAGTGCCAAAGAATTGATGTTTTTGAATTTGGTGGTGCTGGAGAAGACTCTTAAGAGTCCCCTGGACTGCAAGGAGATCAAACCAGTCAATCCTAAAGGAAATCAACCCTGAATATTCATTGGAAGGACTGATGCTGAAGCTCTCAATACTTTGCTACCTGATGCGAAGAACTGACTCATTTGAAAAGACCCTGAACTG
>NW_011494940.1:3248793-3264416 GCF_000754665.1 Bison bison bison
AGGAGAAGGGAGTAGCAGAGGATGAGATGGTTGGATGGCATCACCAACTCAATGGACATGAGTTTGAGTAAACTCTGGGAGATAGTGAAGGACAGGGAAGCCTGGTGTGCTGCAATCCATGGGGTCCCAAAGAGTCAGACATGACTTAGCAACTGAACAACAATAGGATCAGAGCATATATTTGACACTCGGCTTTATCAATTCAGTGGCTATAAGAGATGATATTCTTTTAAGTCAGACCTAGAAACTGCCTTGTTTTCTGAGTCGACAATGAGGCAAGAATTGAAAACCCGTTTTCTTTTTCTAAGCTCTCTAGCCCAATTATATGTAAGTAGTACAACCAGATTTCTTTAGAATAGTATATGAAAACAGCCACTTGAGCCCACAGAAGCCTATCTTTCGAGGGCACTTCACTCTAATTAACCACAGCCAATGTTTAAGAAATGCTTCACTTCACATGCCTTTAAACCAAACTAGATAAAATAACTAATCTCAGACTCCCATTTCCTTAATAATATGTTATGTGAAAACATTTTCAGCACCACTTGCTATTCTTCACTGCAAAATTTAGTTGAAAAAACCAGAATCAACTTTAACCAGGCTGAGTAGCACACAGGATCTCTGGGAGGACCTGGGAACCAGACTTGGATGCTGCAGATACAACCCAGATAGGAAAAAACACTCCACCGCATCATACACTGACATTGATCGTCCTTACAAGACATCAGTGCTACTTGATTTTAGATCCTAGGAACCTTGTAACAACCACCCCAGAAGAACCATGTCAACCACAGCCACTCTGCCTGAACAAGAAAGAATGTCACCCTCATTCTTGCTGTTGGTGAACACCTTGTGAACACAAGGAAAGCCAATCCTAGGTTAAAGCTGACCTTAGAGAAGACTGAGCACAAGTGGAAAGAATTTGCTTCTTTGAAATATTGAGCTACTAGATGAAAGTCTCATCTAGTCAAAGCTATGGTTTTTCCAATAGTCATGTATGGATGTGAGAGTTGGACTATAATGAAAGCTGAGCACTGAAGAATTGATGCTTTTGAACTCTGGTGTTGGAGAAGACTCTTGAGAGTCCCTTGGATTGCTAGGAGATCAAACCAGTCAATCCTAAAGGAAATTAGTCCTGAATATTCATTGGAAGGACTGATGCTGAAGCTGAAGCTCTAGTACTTTGGCCACCTGATGACTCAGTGGAACTGACTCACAGGGAAAGACCCTGATGCTGGGAAATATTAAAGGCAGAAGGAGAAAGGGATGACAGAGGATGAGATGGTTGGATGGCATCACCGACTCGATGGACATGAGTTTGAGCAAGCTCTGGGAGTTGGTGATGGACAAGGAAGCCTGGCGTGCAGTAGTCCATGTGATTGCAAAGAGTTAAACAGGACTGAGTGACTGAACTGAACTGAACTAGATGAAAGCAACTGAAAAACCCATTCTACCTTGAATTATCCAGTGAGATAAGTGATTGAATATGTTATTAGTTATGCCATGTCTATTTGGTTGTTTAATGTTTGCAACATGGAGTCCTAGTTGACTTAAGAGACATACTTTGCAGGAAGACATTCAGATCATGTCTTTGAGTTAGGGTGTTCTTTTTCCTACGCAGTGCTTGAATCAGACCTTCCAACTTGTGGCTTATCAGGCTTCTATTTACTCTTCCATGGGCTGGTTGATCTTAATTATGTAATTCAAAATTTAAATATAAATTATACCATAAAAATATTAGAAGAATAATTTGAAGACTAGGTAATCTTAGTGATATAATAAGATAGGAGATCTTACATCACAAAAGGAAAATAGGCATACTTGATTATTAAATGTGGCAAAGATACTCAAGCCAATATAAGAAAACTAATAGAGTGGAAAAATATCTGCATAACATATAAAAAAGGGCTGACATCTCTAATAGCCTAAGTTTCCATAAGTTGATGAGAAAAATAAGCCACTTAGTAGGAAAAGGGGTAAAGGATAGAAACAGGTAAGTGGTCACAGATGGCATGAGAATGTATAAGAAATGCAAGAAAACATAGTCAATCTCACTAGCAACAAAGAAATATTTTTCACAAAAACTTCACAAATATTTTAAAAACAATGACATTTAGTAAAGATGAAGGACAGTGAGCATGAAAAACACATTGCTGGTGAGCATATAGCCAATCCTTATCATTTTGTGGATTCCATATTTATAAATTCACCTATTTGCTAAAATATATCTGTAACTCCAAAAATCAATACTTGAATTGCTTTTGCAGTCATATGGAGTCATTCATGGACATGTGCAGAACACTAAAATTAGTCATTCAATTGGTACATTTCCAACTGAGGTCAAACAAGGCCACCTTCTGTTTTCTTGTTTCAGTTCATATACAATAAAGAGTCTTTTTCAGCATCTATTTAGTTTGAAAGTTTGCTGATTTTATTTTTGCTTTTTCATTTTAATTTTTTGGAAACCAAGTTCATTTTATTGTATGTGCTGCTGTGCTGTGCTTAGCCATGTACAACTCTTTGCAACCCCACCAACTGTACCCTGCCAGGTCCCTCCATCCATACGGATTCTCCAGGCAAGAATACTGGAGTGGGTTGCCATGCCCTCCTCCAGGGGATCTTCCCAACCCAGGGATTGAATCAGGTCTCCCACATTGCAGGTGGTTTCTTTATCATCTGAGCCACCAGGGAAGCCTAAGAATACTGGAGTGGGTGGCCTATCCCTTCTCCAGGGCAACTTTCCAAGCCAGAATTTATTGAACCAGGGTCTCCTGCATTGCAGGTGGATTCTTTACCAGCTGAGCTACCCAAGAATATATTTATTGTATAAAATATTCTTTTGTAGAGTATAAAATTCTATGTAAGTTTTTTTAACTTGGAGGATAATTGCTTTATAATGTTGTGTCAGTTTCTGCCATACAACAAAACACAAATCGGCCATAAGTATATGCCCTCCCTCTTGGCCCTGCTTCCCACCCATCGCACCCCTCTGTTATATGGCAGCTCCCCACTAGCTGTCCATTTTACACATGGTGGCATATATATGCCAGTGCTGCTCTCTCGATTCGTCCCGCCCTCTCCCTCCCGCGCTGTGTCCACAAGTGCATTCTCTGCATCTGCATCTACATCTCTGTTCCTGCCCTGCAAAAAGGGACTTTGCTGTATAAGCTAACATTTCTAAACAAAAGAAAGCTGTGACGTGCTTCCAGAGAAAATACGTGTGTTAGATAAACTTTGTGCAGGCATGAGTTACAGTGCTGTTGGCTGCGAGTTCAATGTTAATGAATCAATGATATATAATAAATAAGCCATATTTAAACAGAAACACATAAAACAAGGTTACAAATTGGTTGACAAAAATGTTGACCACAAGCTTGATTTAGTATTTACTACTTTAGGGTTCACAATGATTTTCATAGGACATTAAGTGGAACGATAATCAACTATGATCTCCCTCGATCTTTTAGGAAAGTTAATATTCCAATACTAATCAAATTAAGAACAAATGTAGCTTTTGGCCACTTCTGCAAATCTATCCTCCCAAAATAGGAAAATTTACTGTAATGGCAACAAAACAAAACAACATTAGGAAATTACCTGAACATTCACTGATGGGCAAATGCTTAAATATCTTACTATATCCATACCATGAAAAATTACACACTGATTTTAAAGAATTTATATATACATTTCTCCAGAGGTTTTTTTTTTTCAACTTTTTCTTATGGTAGTGGGTAACCATCATGCTATTATTTGGCTTTAGATGGAGTTTACCACGTTAGATGGAGTTGACCTGCATTTCCAATCAAACTCTGTGTGTTGTGTACATATATACATATTTTTTTTCAATCTGGAGGGTTTTCTATTAAGACTTGAGAAATAAAAATTTCAAAATAATATGTATAATATGACCCAGTTTATAAAAATAAACAGCAAAAGCAAAACAACAACCACCACCGCCACCACTTCTAAAATTATATATATTTTTGAAGGAGTATCGTGGACAGAGAGGGTAGAATGGTGCTTACCGCCCACTAATACTGTTACCTCAGGGTAGGAAAAAACAGAGTGGTCATGTAAGATATTTAAAAGCAGAGACATTACTTTACCAACAAAAGTCCATGTAGTCAAAGCTATGGTTTTTCCAGTAGTCATGTATGGATGTGAGAGTTGGACTATAAAGAAAGCTGAGTGCCGAAGAATTGATGCTTTTGAACTGTGGTGTTGGAGAAGACTCTTGAGAGTCCCTTGGACTGCAAGGAGATCCAACCAGTCCATCCTAAAGGAAATCAGTCCTGAATATTCATTGGAAGGACTGATGCTGAAGCTGAAACTCCAATACGTTAGCCACTGATGCAAAGAACCAACTCATTGGAAAAGACCCTGATTCTGGGAAAGATTGAAGGCAGAAGGAGAAGGGGACGACAGAGAATGAGATGACTGGATGCCATCAGTGACTCAATGGACATGAGTTTGAGTAAGCTCTGGGAGTTGGTGATGGATAGGGAAGCTTGGCATGCTGCAGTGCATGGTGGGGTCGCAAAGAGTCGGACATGACTGAGTGACTGAACTGAACTGAACATGTAAGATTTCTTTTACCATAGTTTCAACCTTTGTTACAATATACACATTTTTTAATTACAGAGAAAATATCAAAAAGAAAATTCAATTGAATATAAAGAAAATGCAGATTATTTTGTCCCAATCAAATGTTCAGTGTTTGTGCAATGAAGCTCCAGAATCTGCACTTTCACAGGCACCTCAGGAGATTCTTAGGCTGGTGGTCTTCCTGCCACACTGTGAGAACCCAGCTCTGGGCTGACATCACCTTTTAATCCATACACTCTTCCTATGGGAATACAACCAATGAGGTTGTCAGAGTTAAATGCAACCACCATTCAATTCTACTTTGATGAGATGGTTCCTAGATCACCTTGACTGGAGTTCTGGGTATTTTTCCAACTCTTAACCAGGCATTAATTGAGAATCTGTTCCTTTCCCACCACAGATGGCTAATGACATCCACTGTGTGTGGGTTTATCTCATTTACCCTCAGGGGGCACCTTGATTTTCCTTCTCTTCAAGCTCTTGGGGGAGGTGACTGCTGCTGGCCCTGTGAAACAACAGCTTTGTCATTTTCCTTTTAAGATGTGTATTAGGAGATGGCTTAATTGCTAAATTGTGTCAGACTCTTGCAACCCCATTGACTGTAGCCTTCCAGGCTCCTCTGTCCATGGGATTCTCCAGAGAAGAATACTGGAGTGGATTGCCATTTCCTTCTCCAGAGGATCTTCCCAACCCAGGAATCGAATCTGGGTCTCCTGCATTGCAGGCAGATTCTTTACCAACGGAGCTACAAGGGAAGCCCGAAGCTTAGGAGAAGCCTAAGAAGATTAGGAGAAGCCATCACTATAAAATGAATCACAACCCTCCTTGTTCCCTGTACAAGGTACAGACTTTTCCAACGCTGAAGAAAGGACTTAGCTATCTTTATCACAAAGTCCGACTTCTTGCTTTCTTTTCTACATTTATAAAGCAAATGTTTCTTCCCTTTAAAAGCAAATATATTCTCAGTCTATGTAATTATTAAAGAGAATGGTAGACTTGTTGCCCAATGTAAAAACCATGTGTCTCATGAAAGATACAGAAAACAGCAAAGTGGAAGGTAAAAGCAAGAGATGAGCAACAGCCAGAGAGAAAGGGGGGAGGTGTGGAGGGGCATTAAACCTGATTAGCTCTTCCATGTTATTTCTACCCTTATTTCAATTGATCTGTTCCCAGTTAGCAAGTATCATTTTGAATGTACTTTAATTACTGTTTCCTTAGTACCAAAATTGTGAGACCTGCAATTTAATGTGCACGTGTTTGTATTTTCCTTTAAGTGTTAGTGAACTGATCTTTAAATATCTTATTACATTTCATGTTTAGAGAGCCTGGAAAGAGATTTACTCTATATGGAAGGATTCTGCTCTCCCGTCAGTAACAAGACTGATTAACTCCTTGTATCAGGACTGCATCTTGCTCTTATTTTTCTGTCTCTGCAGTAACCATTAGGAGAAGTTCAGATAAATGCAAAACCTGCATGCTGTAAATCCATCTGTGGTCCCTTCATAATATACATGACACCTTTGCCTTTGCAGAAAGCTTGATCTGACAGCTAAAATACCGGGCAGCATCCAGTGAGGCTGGCTAGACTGAAGGCAGTAGCCTGCTCTGGGTGAGACATTGCACCTTACAAGTGAGGCTCTGAGGATATCACTCAATCTCTTTGAAATGAAAATGCTATTTCCATGGGATAAACTAGATTTGAAGGCCGTGTAACTCTCAAAAGAGAATCTGGCTCCACTGCACAGGGCAGACTATGCTCGCGTGCACTGTTTGCCATGAGCTCTTGTGATGACAGGATGGATACTGAGTGGAATACAGCACTATTTCTGTACCTAGGTTACTTTCTGTCTTCTAGAACCTCAGGAAGATTTTCAGAAGACCTGGGAAGTTGAGTAAGGAACACAGAATTTCCTCTCTTATCTATTCCCACCTCTGTCGGCAAAGCGGCAGCCCCCCCAAGTACTCAGAAATAGACACAGCCCCAAAGAGATAGCGGACAGAATAGGTCTCATGCCTCTGATTGGCTGGAAGGCAATAAGCTCCTACTTGCTTGAATAAGAACACTGACTAGAAAAGGAGTGGATAGCAGCCAGCCCTCATGGCGGGCTGGTGAGAGCCCTAAGCTAGAAAATAGGATAACCTAGTTCAATCCTGGCTCTGCCTCTTATAGGTCAGGTGATTTCATGCAAATCACAGTTTCTCAAGTCTCATCTTTCTCATGTGTAAAATGGGAATAGTTTTGATATCACATTGCTCTTAAAGCCTCATGGCAAGATGTTTTTTTTTTTTCTACTTTTACCTGCTTATTTCCTTACCCTCTTTCTGATAAAGGGCTGTACCTACATGTTCTACCAGACATTATAGGTATAATAAGCAATTATACTCTCAGTTGGTACTTAATTTTTTTTTTTTTTTGCTAACATTTCATGTGTTGAGGGGTAAAAATAAGATGGCAGCCAGATGCCCATGTTATATCTCAATAGCCTTTCAGAAAGTTAGCTCACATTATCTGATTATTATAGCTAACTTCTAAGCATAAGAGTTCATAATATATATGCGTGTGTATATATATATACTTGAAGAAGGCAATGGCACCCCACTCCAGTACTCTCGCCTGGAGAATCCCATGGACGGAGGAGCCTGGAGGGCTGCAGTCCATGGGGTCACTAGGAGTTGGACACGACTGAGCGACTTCACTTTCACTTTTCACTTTTCACTTTCATGCATTGGAGAAGGAAATGGCAACCCACTCCAGTGTTCTTGCCTGGAGAATCCCAGGGATGGGGGAGCCTGGTGGGCTGCCGTCTCTGGGGTCGCACAGAGTCGGACACGACTGAAGCGACTTAGCAGCAGCAGCAGCACATATATATACACACACATATATACACACACACCTATATGTACCCACATAAAATACAGACTTAATTCAGAAATCAGCCACAAGAGTTCTATACATGTATGTGTGTGTGTATGTATATACATATGTGTGTGTGTATTAGTCACTCAGTCATGTCGGACTCTCTGTGACCCCATGGACTGCAGCCCACCAGGCTCCTCTGTCCATGGAATTCTCCAGGCAAGAATACTGGAGTGGGTTGCCATTTCCTTCTCCAAGATATATATATATATATATATGAATGTGCACATGTGCATGCTAAGTCACTTCAGTCGTGTCTGACTCTTTGAGACCCTATGGACTGTAGCCTGCCAGGCTCCTCTGGCAATGGGATTCTCTGGGCAAGAATACTGGCGTGGGTTGCCATTTCCTCCTGCAGGGGATCTTCCTGATGCAGGGATCGAACCCGTGTCTCTTATGTCTCCTGCATTTGCAGGCAGGTTCTTTACTACCAGTGCCACCCGGGAAGCCTGTGTGCATATGCTTGTGTACATACACAGGGGTTAGTGTACAGTGTGAACTCTGCAGACAGTGTTTTAGTTTTTTTTGTTTTCCTGACCAAGTAAAAGGTCCCCATGTTATTTGACCCAAATAAGCTCAGTGTAACTCAGAGATATATGACAGAAAAGTAGCTGCTCATCCCTTAAATACAGCAACTCCAGCATTACTTCCAGATGAGCCAACATCTCAGCATCAGCTTTATCACCAAGAACGACCTCTTGGGCATAATGCCATGACTCACAGTCTCAAGGAGGAAGTCAGGTCATTAAGAAAAAGTCTGTTCAATTCAATAGACAGTATTAACAAATAAAACAGTGTCAAGGAAAAACCATTCCAGACTTAGATAAGAAAAGATTTTATTTAAAAAGACTGTTTCAAAGAGGGAGGGGAACTAGTGTAGTGGGGACACGGCTCAGGGCCTAAGACCTAGACGCCTCTGTCTGATCATAGTACAGGCAGAAAGGGCCTTTCTGCAACACAGAGGAATCAACAAGGCTGGGCGGAGCAGGCTTGGGGTGAGCAGGGGGCGTGACCTGCAGCTGGCAGAGCTTAGGAAGGGCCCAACAAGGAGCGACTGCTGTGTGTTTCAAGGTCTGCTCAACCTCTGGGCTTAACTAAAGTTTGGCCTCATGTTCAATGAACAGGCATTTTGTCCAGAGGTCAGTGGGCACGCACACAGGGGCACACATTCACTTAATCAGGTAGGAGGCCAAGACTCGGATTTTGGAGGGTCTGTGTCTGGCCTTGTCACAAGTAAACAAGGGGGTCATCCATGAGTCTTATGTGAGTCACGTGGGGGAGGTGACTGTGCAGGAAACTGTCCCAGAACACAAGAGGGTGGAAGATTGTTTCTTAGTTGCCACTGTTTTCCAGAATCACAGGTGAAGTTCAACACCATCAGTAGTTCAGACAAAAAAGATTTTCATTTAAATCCAAAACCACTCTTGTGATTTTAATCATCACCTACCTGGAACTGATTGATATTCAGACTTTAGGGAACTGCAGCTGCCGATATATTACAGTTTGGGCACTAATCTAAAGATCCACCCTCACCCACTGACTCTTGGTATGTTGTCCATAAGGATGTGGTGATGATGCAAAAGTTTTGGGGAAGAAGGGCCCACTTTCCCACTAGATGGTGCTGGTACCCCAGGTGCTTCATGGGACCCTCTGGCCAGCATGGGTGGACAGCACAACAGAGTGCAACCTGAGACGGGCGGGAATAGGTGACTCTCCCTCCCGTCCAACCTGACTTTAGGGTCTCTCTCTTGACCCATTGCAGGACATCAAAGAGGCCCTCATAGAGAGCCTGGAGCAGTCATTCTGTCCATTTCACAGTTCCTGAAGGGTAATATACAGGAGTGGTGATAACAATTGGGAAAGCAGCCCGAAAATGCTGGTAAGACTATTTTCCCCCAAGAAGAAACTACATAACCACAGGCCTGACTCCTAAGGGTTAAGCTCCCTGGGTTAGCACGAGCAACTATAAAATAACCCAGGGGAACACTGGTCTTACCAGCCTTGGTTCCTCTCCACCCCTTCCCTCTATACTCCTTTACCCAGACAAGGAGTATACCAGACAATGGAATCCAATCAGTTTACAGACCTAAGAGGAGGGGCTTTCAAAAGGGATAAACAGTCAAAGATCTGAGTATGGTCCTGCCTTTGGACGTTCTCTCTCTGTTCAGAAAATCATGTAAATGGGCAGGGAAGATGCTCTTGTCTCTCTCCTGATCTACAGGGTACCAACAGACATCCACTGGAATTTAACCTGTCTCCCACAATCAGGGAAGTTGGATTCTTTTACTCTTGTATTAGTCTACAAAAGGGATTATTTTGTGGGTTTGTGTCCAACAGAAAAAAAACCTAGAGAATCACTTCTGGATGGCATGTATTAATTTGGAGTTTTTCTTTCATCTTCCCAAACTCAGAACAGTGACAAACACATACTGGGAAACAAACATGGATTAAGCATAAAGGAGAGAGATGTCACAGAAAGCAAACTGTAAAAAAAGAAAGGAAAAAAACACTACTAAATCTCTGTTTCACTGGAAATTTTCCAAAAGTAACATGCCTGCCAATTTTTGAAAAATCTCTGCCATATCCAGCTACCCACAGCATCTATTCACAGCTCCTGCTGATACAAACACTACCCTCATGGCCCCACATAAATCATAATACAATCTGCCTCCAGTTTCCCTATTACTCTCCTCTCTGATGAAATTGTTGGCGGCCAACACAGGCAATCAGCAAGGTCAGCTTGGCTGAAGTGAGTCTTTGATTAGGTTAAGCTATCAATATAACTATAAGATTAGACAGCTAATCATGTATATTTAACATAATTAGCACTGGCACATCCCTCAAGCACTGCCTGGTGATTCAGGCTTAGAACTCTGGATGGTGAGCCCTCAGGATGGACAGCAAAGGAGTGATGTACAATGCAAGTGTCAGGAGGACACTGCTGTTTGGTCATAGCTACTTTAATGATTTTATTTCTGGCCTTTCCCAGGCTTCTCTTGTGGCTCAGCTGGCAAAGAATCCGCATGCAATATGGGAAACCTGGGTTTGATCCCTGGGTTGGGAAGATCCCCTGGAGAAGGGAAAGGCTACCCACTCTAGTATTCTGGCCTGGAGAATTCCATGGACTGTATAGTCCATGGGATCGCAGAGTCGGATATGACTGAGTGACTTTCACTTTCCTAGGTAATAGAGCCATGGCTCTAGGCATTCTTCCCCAACTAATGTGTTGATTCCACACTGGTTTCTTCAGTGACAGTTTTCAATATCCGCAAGTCCAACGTGAGATAAAACCAAGCCGCTTAACCAAGCTTTCTCAGGTTCTGGCAAAGCCGGACTGACCTGTGATGAAATTACTGGCCGTGTCTAGTTTTTTATTTTAATCTTTATGCGTCCTCACTACCCACTCCTTTCCTTAGTTTCCAAAGCTTGATGTAACATTGAACATGAACTGCGTCCCTTAGAGTCAGAGGAGAAGCCAATGGTAACTTGGCTCTCTTTTTCCTTCCACACTTCAGGACAGGCTGCTGAACCTCAGCCCTAAATTCAGAGGCCATCTGAAAGTAGACTCTTTCCTAGGTGAACCTTGAACTTCAGGTCTATTCTAAATGATTCTTGGGTTTGGGGTCATTGTAGATCTCAGGAACTTAACATCATCTATTATACCATCTCTTTAGGCCTTTCAGTTCAACCGTTGCCTTCTGACTGAATCCTTCCCATCAGCTTTTAAACCTGTTCAAGTATCTCCCAGATAAAATAAAGCATTTCCCGGTCCTCAAGTCCCTACATCCCTCCAGCTACCATCCTATTACCCTCTTTACAATCAATTTGAAGGAAGCACCCGTATCTATAGAACAGTTTCCTTATCTTCCATTCACTCCTTGGGCTACCAATTTGACTTCAAGCCTCACAACTTCCCAAAAACAATTCTGTAGAGGTCACTAATAACTCCAAGTTTCTAAATCCAAACTGTACTTTTCAGTTCTCTACACACTTGATATTTTAGTAGCCTTTTGACACTTTGACCTCTTCCTCCTCCAATACCCAGGTTTTTCTTTCTCGACTTTGGAAATCCCCAAGGTTTGTTTCCTGATATACTTTCAAGTAACTCCAGGCTGCAGCCAAGATTAGTGTCAGTGTCCTTCTCTGTTCACATATATTTGTCTCCATTTCTTTGATATGTTTAGCATTTTCTTAGGAATTCAGGCTCTCCCATATTTGGAAGAAAAGGGTAAAAGGGAGGGTTTGGATTTTCAACAAAATCTGACACTGTTCATGTTCTATTGATACTTTGTTATTAAGTATGTTGATTGAAAACATTGGTGCATACAAATAAAGGTTTATTAAGAAAGCTGAATGCCGAAGAATTGATGCTTTTGAACTGTGGTGTTGGAGAAGATTCTTGAGAGTTCCTTGGACTGCAAGGAGATCCAACCAGCCCATTCTAAAGGAGATCAGCCCTGGGTGTTCTTTGGAAGGAACGATGCTAAAGCTGAAACTCCAATACTTTGGCCACCTCATGCAAAGAGTTGACTCGTTGGAAAAGACTCTGATTCTGGGAGGGATTGGGGGCAGGAGGAAAAGGGGATGACAGAGGATAAGATGGCTGGATGGCATCACCGACTCAATGGACATGAGTTTGAGTGAACTCTGGGAGATGGTGATGGACAGGGAGGCCTGGCGTGCTGCGATTCATGGGGTCACAAAGAGTCGGACATGACTGAGCGACTGAACTGAACTGAACTGAACTGATTGCTCACTTAACAAGTGTTTGGGAGCTATCACTTTGTAAGATGGGGAAAAATTAAAAGCTAAACTAGGAATGGACAGAAGAGAAGGACAGTCAGTAGAGTTAGAAAAGTTCTGAGATGGAGCACCTGGGAATTTATGATGAAAAGGATGGAGAAAAGTAAAAGCAGACGATCAAGTAGATCAGTCCTAAAAGGGCATTCTACCACTCACGTGCATCTTATTTTCCCACCCCACCCAGGAATATTCTCACTGACAGAGTTTAAATAGACTGAATCTGTTATCACGACAAAGACCAGACATGACAAAATCACTTCAGTTTATAAGAACTGAAGTGACTCAAAATGAAAACTCTTCTGTCTTTCAAATGATGTAAAAGTTATTTCCCTTGAAGATTCTCCACCTAAAAATACTCATAATATGCTATCAAATCCTTCCCTGTTGTCGTTCAGTCACCTAGTCGTGTCTGACTCTTTGCAACCCCATGGACTGTAGCCTGCCAGGATCCTCAGTCCATGGGATTTCCCAGGCAAGAATATTGGAGTGGGTTGCCATTTCCTTCTCCAAGGGATCTTCCCAACCCAACAATTGAGCCCCAGTCTCCTGCTTGGTAGGTGGATTCTTTACCACTGAACCACTTGGGAAGCTTTCAGGCTGCCTACGGCTCTCACTAAATATTAATGCTTAATTCACTGATATGTGCAGATGAACTACTTCAACATTCTTTTTGGATGAATTTGTCCATCCATCAAAATTCCCACTATAAAAGAAAAAGGCAATTCAAGAACAACTCAACTTGATTATCACTCCTTGCAGGCAAGCAATCTACCATATCCAGGTATCTTTGTATTCAACATAGTGTGGTCCATAGAAGGATGCTCTTAAAATATTTACTGAATAAACATAGCAATAATTGATGTCAATAATTCCTAAGTACCATTATGCAGATAACTCAATGATTAATAACTGTTTTTACTCAGTCAATATATTTCTATAGATTGCTTTATAAAGAGTAATTACACAAGAAAGAGATGGGCTCTACTGAAATCTTCATTCTTAGTCTCTGAAAAACTAACCTGAAAAAATATAAACTGCACACAGATAGAGGACAAGCATTACAATTCTTACTGTAATGCTCTCTGAGCAAGTGAAATCAGGGACAAAATCAGCACAGAAAACTTCTGGACTGAAGGCTCTTCAGTGTTTCTGTCCTGGTCAAGAGTCCCCAGATTGAATGTCATCAATTAAGGGACAATAAACTGGCAACATGGAGAGGTCAGAGGGTTCCTATGACCTTCTAATTTGTCTAAACATAGACAACTACATCACTTCCCTTAATTAATTAAGTACTTCACTTTCTGTTTCTTAGGGGATTTTGAAATAAATGCTTTGCAATTAAAATGGCATATGTTAATGAAATCATTCCTTTCAAAAACAATAGTAACAGTTTATAAAATATAGCATCTTGAACTCAAAAAACTCAAATGATTGCTTCCTTTTAAATAATAGAACTTGTATGCTTTTAATTTGTTTTTCATTTATATTAGATGCCTTAAGATAGCTCATATTTTGTTATTTCATTAACAGATAAAATCACTGATTTGCAAATGATTACTTCATTATTTTACATTATTTCACTGACAGACAAAATCATTCCCCTATCATTGGAGAGTAGATAAGGAGAAAGAGAAATTAGTCTTCTTGATTAAATGACACAATGGAATGTATTATATATGTTGTGTGTGTGTGTGTGTGTGTGTGTGTGTACCTAGTCAGTCAAGTCCGACTCCTTGCAACCCCATGGACTGAAACCCATCAGGCTTCTATGTCCCTGGGATTTTCCAAATAAGAATACTGGAGTAAGTTGCCATTTTCTATCCCAGGGGAATCTTCCTGACCCAGGGACTGAACCCACAGCTCTTGCAGAAGGGCAGATGGATCTTTAGCACTGCACCGTCTGGGAAGCCCATTGTGTATGTTACCGGGCTCCTAATTAGGCATTCAATAGTGTTAATTCTCCCCTCCCATCCTATTATGTCAATCAGCAGAATTTTAAGCCTGGATAAGCCAGCAGCACTGAAAAGTTTCTGTTGAAACACTCAAGGTAGACTCTGAGGTATTTTATTCACTTAACAAATGCTTAACCTCTAATATTCTCAAGCACTGCACTCGGGGCTGCAGATGCAAAGCTGAATATGACTCAGGCCCTTTCCTCACAGAACTTAAAATCTAGCAAGAAGGAAAGACCAGTAGACAGAGCATTATACTGCAATATAACATTGGTTAGACATGGGATACATGCCCTGGAACTCTGGGTCACAAGGGACAGAAAATCCAGCCCTAAGTGGTTTAAGCAAACAAGGAATATTTTGGCTCAGATGACTGAAAGCTGAGGAAGAGCTGGTCAGCGATGGTCTCATGAAAGGGCCCCACACAGTGTTCTAGTGCTTTCTCTTAGCTCTGCTCTGCTTGCTTCTGTGCTGGCTCCATGCAGCAGCAATAAGCTGGCATACAATGTGCACAAGGGCTTCCCTGGTGGCTCAGATGGTAAAGAATCCACCTGCGATGCGGGAGACCTGGATTCGATCCCTGGGTTGGGAAGATCCCCTGGAGAGGGGAAAGGCTACCCACTCCAGTATTCTGGCCTGGAGAATTCCGTGGACTGTATAGTCTGTGGGGTCACAAAGAGTCGGACACGACTGAGTGACTTTCACTTTCATTACAACATGCTCAAGCCTAGAGAGACAGAGAAAAAAAGTTCTCTATTTAAAAGTTTTCATAATGACTCCTAATGGCTCAACTTGGGTTTTGTGTCCTCTTCCATATCAATTACACAGTCTAGGAGGAAGAGATTAATTGATCTCTTTAGCTAATCAGGAATCTACCTCTAGGGCAGAAAGTGGAACCAATCCCAACCAAACCAGACTGACTGAGTACAAGATGGGTGATTCCAATACCAGCACCTGCAGCCACATACAGCGAGACTTTACCATGTGTCTGGCACATCCAAGCTGCTGAGAGGTATTCATCAGCTTCCTCTAATTAATGACCTGAGGAGGTTGAGACTGTTTTTATCCCATCAATAGATGATGAGCTTGAAGCACGGATTGGTTAATAACCTTAATCACTCCAGGTCTCCACACATGATGAACTGTTATGTCAGGAAAAGGGAGAGAAGTGTCGGGTGGCAAAAGCAAGAGATGTCCAGGGCCGAGGGAAAGTCCAGGATGTGGAGGGAATCAGAGAAGTGACTGAATTAGCAATGGAGGCATGAGAGTTAAGTCAGGGTGAGGCGGGAGGCTGACAGGTCTTGGAGGTAAAGGTATGGACCAAAGATGGGCTGGAGGATAAA
>NW_011494940.1:3264516-3269902 GCF_000754665.1 Bison bison bison
TGAGCCTGAAAATGAGAGACCCTGTAGTCCACACAGCGTCCATGTATGTGGCCCATACACTGCACCGTGAGGGCAATGGATGGCCACGGAAGACTTTATTCAAGACACTGACAGAGCTTAGGTATAGACTATGGGCAGTATGGTCATAGGGACGGACAAGCCTGAATGCAAGGAACCAGGTAAAAGGCTCTTGTATTAAAAGTTTATCTTGCCCCATTTTGAATTCCTAGTTGCCAACAATCTCATGTACCTAAAAATCATAATATTATAACCATTAGACATATTATAATTTAATATCTGCTGCTGCTGCTAAGTCACGTCAGTCATGTTCAGCTCTGTGCGACCCCACAGACGGCAGCCTACCAGGCTCCACCGTCCCTGGTATCTACTGACACATAAATATGTTGATTATATAATATTTTAGGGAACAGTCATGTTTATTGCATATTTTAAATTCAAATAAGTAGATTACAAAACAGTCTATGTAAAATAATTACATTTTAAAAAAACAGTAAGTACATGTGTAGAAAAAGATATGGGTAATTCTTTGCTTAAAACTATAATTCTTCTTTGCTCAAAAATAAATATATGTTACTTCTATAATAAGTTTGAAAGGTAATTTTAAAATTGCTTTATGAAAGAAAAGACCCTGATGCTGGGAAAGATTGAGGGCGGAGGAAAAGCAGGCAACAGAGGATGAGATGGTTGGATGGCATCATTGACTCAATGGACATGGGTTTGAGAAAACTCTGGGAGATAGTGAAGGAGAGGGAAGTCTGGCATGCTGCAGTCCATGGCGTCACAAAAAGTCAGACACAACTATAAGCAAGTATATACAGTAGAGTGGGAAGCAACTTTCCCATCCTCCAGAAAATTCTATTCCTTTCCCAAGAGAAGAATAATTACTATTAACATTTTGCTGTGTATCCTTTCACACAAATCTAGGTGGGTATTTGTGTGTGTGTGTGTGTGTGTGTGTGTGTGTATACATATGTATACATATGTGTGATTTCATATATCACATTCAAATATACATAACATTTCCTACAGAAGGGATCATACTTAGATACTTCTCTATGACTTACTTCATCCAGGTAACAGACTATTGTGTCTATGTTTCATGGTGCAGGCACATAAATCTGCTTCATTATTTTGACTGCTCCATGGTGCTCCAAAATAGAGGCACGCTGTAATGGATTTACCTGGTCTATTATTGATGACCATTGACTTGTTTCTGATTTTTTACTACTGCAAACAATAGAGCAGTGAAACTCCTTGACTATGTGCCCTTTTGTATATATGCAAGGATGATTTAAGGGCTTCCCTCATAGCTCAGTTGATAAAGAATCTGCAGTGCAGGAGACCCCGGTTTGGAGACCTATGGGCTTTCCTGGTGGCTCAGATGGTAAAGAATCTGCCTGCAATGTGGGAGACCTGGGTCAATCCCTGGGTTGGGAAGATCCCCTGGAGGAGGACATGGCAACCCACTCCAGTATTCTTGCCTGGAGAATCCCATGGCCACAGGAGCCTGGTGGGCTACAGTCCACGGGGTCGCAAAGAGTCAGTCATGACTAAGTGACTAAGCCAAAGGACTAAGCCAAGGATGATTTAAGATTAATTTTCAAAAGTTGAATTTCTGGGTCAAAGGACACATACATTTTCAATTCCGATAGAAGCTGCCAACTTGTCTCCCTACGGACAAGTCCAATTTATACTCCCAGCAGCAAACCATCTATGACTGCTTCACCATATTCTCATCCACTTTAGAGATTATCAATTTAATTTTGGTCAGTGGGCAAACAAATAACATTTCATTCCACAGCCCACACTTTGGAAAACACTGCTCAGTAATTATTTTTGGTTTTTGAGCATTAGCCAGTCAACTATTTTAATTTCAAATGTTTTTAATAGTCTTCCCAAAATACTTATCATTGGAAAACTTGGTACAGAATATTAATTTACTTCTTTGGCTTAAAAGTACAATGGAATTGATACACAGCTGATTAGCTTTGGATCGAAATTGATAGTCCCTTAAAGGACTACAGAAGATGCATAAAGACACGGCTGAATGCATGGTAAACCCAGAACTCACCTGTAAACTGGTATTTGAAATGATCCCTGACCTGTTTAGGATCAACCTTGAGAGGGGACAAAAATGGAAATATATGTTGCCATTCTGGAAAAATTTAAAGGATAGTTTTAAAAGCAGCCTGCTTGCTCATTGCATAATCCCACATAGAGAGTTGAAGAGGTACTGGCTGCTTCTTATTCACTGCACAGGACAGCTCATCAGGAAAGAGAGGAGATGCATTAAAGGGATGTTTGGGAATTTGCATGGAAGAAAGAGAGTACACCATAATGGAACAAGGAGACCACCGTGGTGGCGAACACGAGCAACTGAGGGATGGGGTGAACCAATTCCCAGAGGTAATACAATGGGAACATATAAACGCAGTATTGTCCAGCATAGGCTTCTTCAGAGGAAGCTTGGCTTTGCCTAAAGATTATACTATGAATATTTAGAGATTGCTGCCTGTATCGCCAGGGTTCTTCTCATGCTGTCAAGGGTCTGAAGATGTGACAGTTACTGAATCATCATAGAGAACATAAGAGGCTGTGCAGAAAGACACAGTTCAAGATGGTCAAACATCATGGCTGAAGGACATGCATTTTATCTCATGCTAACATGCAGAAAGTGTGGTGGTTTTTCCCTTGGACATGAGCATAGTTCTACGATGTAGATATCATGCTTGATTTACAAAGGATAGAACTGAGGCTTAGTGAGGTTAAGTCAAAAAGCTTAACAAAAGGATCACAAAGCTTCTATAGTAGTCAGCGTCTAGGATGGTCATCAAGGATACCCACTTTCTTGGTGTTCTCACCCTGTGTAATCTTCTTCCCATGAGTGTGGGCTGGATTTAGTGACTCGTTTCCCAGGAGCAGATTAGAAGTGATGGTATGTCACTTTTGAGATTAGGTGGTAAAGACCTTAGAGCTTTGAGCTTTGGTTGGGCTGATGAAGTTTTGAATATGGATAATGGTAGTGGCTGTGAATGTGCTTAATGCCACTGAATCATACACTTACAATTAAAAATATACATATCCACAATTTTTAGAAGTTCAAAAAACAAAAGAAACACTATAGCTTCATCTTGGGATTCTCTCTGTGATTCCACTCTCTGGGGAAAGTCAGCTGCCATGCTGTAAGCAGCCCTTTGGAAAGGTCAGGTGGCAAGGGATTGATGCTGCTGGCTGCAGCCATCAAGGATCTGAGGCCTGCCAACAGCCACACAGGTAAGGTTGGGAATGGGTCCTCCTCCAGCTGAGCCTTGAGATGGCTGTGGCCTTGGGAAAGACCCTGCACTGAGGTACTCAGTGGACCTGATTGCCTATTACAGAAACATGAGCAACTGAGGGAAGGGATGGACCAATTCCCAGAGGTGATATGATGGAAACATAGGAGCTAATAAGCATTGTCCAGTGTAGGCTGTGAGATAAAAACTTACATTGCTAAATTTGGGGGTAATTTGTCACACAGCAGTTGATAACTGATAGCTACTGGCAATACTACAATTTAGATCCTATTTTGCCTGTCCTCAGAGTCTAAGGTCTTCATTCATTCATTGATTCATTCACTCAAATATTTATTTGTGCTATGTACCAGGTATACACCATGCTAGGGACAATACATACAGTGATGTATCAATAGCCTATTTTTTCCTAAACAGACCCCTTCTGCATAATCTCTGGCTTCCTATCAGGAGACCAACTTGCCATTACAGCAGAAATAGGCAATCTGTATATGCTTCCACCTATTCCCCCATTAACAGGTGTTAATGGGGGAATTAACACCTTCTCTCCCCATTTCCTTCCTCCCAGGGGATTGCATCTCCAGTCCCTGTGGAGACATGCATTTCCAGCCTTTAGCAAAGCTAGAAGCAAAGTCACTGTGCAGGGATATCTGGGCACTTGCCTTGCTGCTGCTTCTGGGAAAGGAAGTGACCTTGCTGATACTGAGTTCAGGTATAAAACTAGGAGAACTGATTGTTTAAAACTGTTCTGTGAAACACAGGGCACAGACTATTGTATAAGTTCTCCCCTAGCTCCCTGAAAGAAAGGCCTGTGGAATGGCTGAGCTTCTCAGATCCAGGGAGAGGCCTTCTTACAGGGCAAACTTTTTGTAGACCCACTGGGGAGTCTGGAAGACAGGGGGAGCTTCACTGGAAGATGTTACATGTACTCTTCCTCTGAAGCCATCTCTTCCAGTGAGATTTTGCGCCCTCGGCTGACTCTTTCAGCCCTTCCTCTAACTGTGTGGTAGGAGTAATGCTCAGTCTTTTTTCTTCTCACCTCAGCATCAGTGATTTGACTACTATTACTCTCTGGTTAATAAATACAAGAGAAGACTCTACACATGGACATCACCAGATGGTCAATCCCAAAATCAGATTGATTATATTCTTTGCAGCCAAAGATTGAGAAGCTCTATACAGTCAACAAAAACAAGACCAGGAGCTGACTGTGGCTCAGATCATGAACTTCTTATTGCCAAATTCAGACTGAAATTGAAGAAAGTAGGGAAAACCACTAGACCATTCAGGTATGACCTAAATCAAATCCCTTATGATTATACAGTGGAAGTGAGAAATAGATTTAAGGGACTGGATCTGATAGATAGACTGCCTGATGAACTATGGAATGAGGTTTGTGACATTGTACAGGAGACAGGGATCAAGACCATCCCCACGGAAAAGAAATGCAAAAAAGTAAAATGGCTGTCTGGGGAGGCCTTACAAATAGCTGTGAAAAGAAGAGATGCAAAAAGCAAAGGAGAAAAGGAAAGATATAAGCATCTGAATGCAGAGTTCCAAAGAATAGCAAGGAGAGATAAGAAAGCCTTCCTCAGTGATTAATGCAAAGAAATAGAGGAAGACAACAGAATGGGAAAGACTAGAGATCTCTTCGGAGAAGGCAATGGCACCCCACTCCGCTACTGTTGCCTGGAAAATCCCATGGATGGAGGAGCCTGGTAGGCTGCAGTCCACGGGGTCGCTAAGAGTCAGACACAACTGAGCGACTTCACTTTCACTTTCCACTTTCATGCATTGGAGAAGGAAATGGCAACCCACTCCAGTGTTCTTGCCTGGAGAATCCCATGGACGGAAAAGCCTGGTAGGGTGCAGTCCATGGCGTCGCACAGAGTCGGACACGACTGAAGTGACTTAGCAGCAGCAAAGATCTCTTCAAGAAAATTAGAGATACCGAGGGAACATTTCATGCAAAGATGGGCTCAATAAAGGACAGAAATGGTATGGACCTAACAGAAGCAGAAGAAATTAAGAAGAGATGGCAAGAATACACAGAAGAACTATACAAAAAAGATCTT
>NW_011494940.1:3270288-3270882 GCF_000754665.1 Bison bison bison
AATCGATGGTGTGATCACTGACCTAGAGCCAGACATCCTGGAATGTGAAGTCAAGTGGGCCTTAGAAAGCATCACTATGAACAAAGCTAGTGGAGGTGATGGAATTCCAGTTGAGCTATTTCAAATCCTGAAAGATGATGCTGTGAAAGTGCTGCACTCAATATGCCAGCAAATTTGGAAAACTCAGCAGTGGCCACAGGACTGGAAAAGGTCAGTTTTCATTCCAATCCCAAAGAAAGGTAATGCCAAAGAATGCTCAAACTACCACACAATTGCACTCATCTCACATGCTAGTAAAGTAATGCTCAAAATTCTCTGAGCCAGGCTTCAGCAATACGTGAACTACAAACTACCAGATGTTCAAGCTGGTTTTAGAAAAGGCAGAGGAACCAGAGATCAAATTGCCAACATCTGCAGAATCATGGAAAAAGCAAGAGAGTTCCAGAAAAACATCTATTTCTGCTTTATTGACTATGCCAAAGCCTTTGACTGTGTGGATCACAACAAACTGTGAAAAATTCTGAAAGAGATGGGAATACCAGACCACCTGACCTGCCTCTTGAGAAATCTATATGCAGGTCAGGAAGTAACAGT
>NW_011494940.1:3270982-3275502 GCF_000754665.1 Bison bison bison
ATTGTAACCCTGCTTATTTAACTTATATGCAGAGTACATCATGAGAAACGCTGGGCTAGAAGAAGCACAAGCTGGAATCAAGATTGCCGGGAGAAATATCAATAACCTCAGATATGCAGATGATACCACCCTTATGGCAGAAAGCGAAGAGGAACTAAAAAGCCTCTTGATGAAAGTGAAAGGGGAGAGTGAAAAATTTGGCTTAAAGCTCAATATTCAGAAAACGAAGATCATGGCATCCGGTCCCACCACTTCATGGGAAACCGATGGGGAAACAGTGGAAACAGTGTCAGACTTTATTTTTAGGGGCTTCAAAATCACTACAGATGGTGACTGCAGCCATGAAATTCAAAGACGCTTACTCCTTGGAAGGAAAGTTATGACCAACCTAGATAGCATATTCAAAAGCAGAGACATTACTTTGCCAACAAAGGTCCGTCTAGTCAAGGCTATGGTTTTTCCAGTGGTCATGTATGGATGTGAGAGTTGGACTGTGAAGAAGGCTGAGTGTCGAAGAATTGATGCTTTTGAACTGTGGTGTTGGAGAAGACTCTTGAGAGTCCCTTGGACTGCAAGGAGATCCAACCAGTCCATTCTGAAGGAGATCAACCCTGGGTGTTCTTTGGAAGGACTGATGCTAAAGTTTAAACTCCAGTACTTTGGCCACCTGATGCAAAGAGTTGACTCATTGGAAAAGACTCTGATTCTGGGAGGGACTAGGGGCAGGAGGAGAAGGGGATGACAGAGGATGAGATGGCTGGATGGCATCACCGACTCGATGGACGTGAGTCTGAGTGAACTCTGGGAGTTGGTGATGGACAGGGAGGCCTGGCGTGCTGCGATTCATGGGGGTGCAAAGAGTCAGACACGACTGAGTGACTGAACTGAAGTGAACTGAACTGACTCTCTGGTTGGTGAAGATGACTTGCTTCCTAAATGCATTTAGCAATCCTTAATTTGTATAAATAGACACATCAAAAACAAGAGAAACTTAGAGTACATGAGTGCTAAATACTTCCCATGTGAATACTTACCATAGAAGAAGTGGATATTTGATTTCAATTTAAACCCTAATCTGTCTAGACTTCAAATCAATGTTAAAATGTAAAAATGTACTAGTTCTTAAGTTGTTTTACAGTCAGAAATGCAGAATATTTTTACACTTTATATGGTGTCTAATATAGTCTAGACCAGGGGTTGACAAACTTTTTCTGTAAAGGTCAAGATTGGAATTATTTTAGATTTTACTGGCCACAGACTCTATCTGTTCAAACTATCCACTCAGTCATTGTAGCTTGAAAGCAGTTATAGACAACAGATACTGCCTAAATGAATGGACATGTCTGTGTTTCAACAGAACTTTATTCATCAAAATAGGCAGCAGGAGGAACAAGGCCCTCAGACTGTAGTTTGCCAACCTCTGGTCTCGACTCTTTTATTCTACCTCATCAAATTTATTTGGCATGTGAGAATGGTGAGGATACATAGCAGAAAAGTTGTTATTCTATGAGCCACAATTTGAACATATTCAAATTCACTTCTTTAATTAAAATTCTTATAGATTCACTTGGAATGTTTTCTAGAAAGCGAAACAGCTTAGGCTTCAGTTGATTGCTGTTGAATTTAAAAAGTCAAGTTCAGAAAGATACATGCACCCCAGTGCTCACTGCAGCGCTATTGGCCATAGTTGAGACATGGAGACAACCTGAATGTCCGTCCACAGAAGAATGGACAGAGAAGACGTGGCCTATGTAAATACAACGGGATACTGCTCAGCCATAGAAGAGAAAAATAATGCTGTTTGCAGCAACATGGATGGACCTAGAAATCACCACGCGGAAGTTTAATAAGCCAGACAAAAACAAGTATCATATTATGTTGCTTATATGCGACATCTGAAATAAAAGGATGATGTAAGTAAACTTATATATGAAACAGAAATAGACCCACAGACAGAAAACAAACTTGTGGTTACCAGGGGGAAAAGTGGGAAGGAGGGATAAATTAGGAGCTTGAAATGAACATATACACACTGCTATATATAAAATAGATAACTAGCAAGGAGCTACTGTATGGCACTGGAGACTATTTTCACTATTCCGTAATAACCTATAAGGGAAAAGAATCTGAAAAAGAACGTATATATATATGTATGAATCGCTCTGCTGCACAGTTGGAACTAACACAACATTGTAAATCAACTATATTTCAACAAACAAAAACAAAAAAACTACCCCCAAACCCCAATGAAGAATGAAAGGCAAAAAAAAAAAAATCAAATTCCGTGTAAAAGAAATGAAAGGAACACGCTATTAAGGGGAATGTTCTTAATGTTGCTGGTCTAGACTGCAATTTTTCACAGACCTGTCACCTTTACTGGATCCTGAGCTCCTCGAAGACAGGAAAACTTTATTCACAACTGTGCCAATTCTTTTGGTATACAGTAGGTGCTCAGTAAATGTTAGTTGAAGAAACTCTCAGGGCATATGTGACAAACTACTAGTTTCCAGAATAAGCGATTAATTGGCAACAATTCTGACATGTTCAGGCTTCTCTGGTGGCTCAGACAGTAAAGAATCTGCCTGCAATGCAGGAGACCCGGGTTCAATCCCTGACATGTCTGGAGGTATTGCCATGGTAAGAACACCAGGTGGACATAAAGACACAACAGGATTATTATCTTTACATATTGAACAACCAGAATCAAGTACGCACCTCAGTGGCCACCAGCCTTTGCTCTTCAGTTGTCGGCCCCTTGAGGTACCATTGTTCTGCTCCAGCCCAGCATGGCTGACCTGATCTTCAGAGGACAGGTTGCTGGCATGATCAGGAATAGCCTCAGTTGGCTACGAAAGCTCCAGTGTCTTCCCTTATTTTGGTTACTCACAACAACGATGTCTTTCAATTTCTCTAGCAAAGTATATTCAGCAATAGATAGCTTCTTTTAGGAAATGTCCCTAAATCCTATAATACTCTACTAAATCTTTGATGATGTCCCTAGGCATGACTGCTAAGGAAGTCATCTCCAGTCAAATGTCCCAAATAGCATTTGAATTTTCTGCTTTTTGTGCCTGTCTTGGGTGGTTCCACAAATAAGCCAACCACATTGAGAGAATGTATTTTTAAAGTCTGAGATCCCCCTGAAGATTTGGGGCTTTGGGGTGAGGGGGACATAGACTCTGATCCTCACAGCAAACTCAAGATTCAGGGCATCGAACCATAGTCATCAAGCAGGGGTTGGCCATTTTCAGGAAAATCTCCATTCCCAACCACTCTCCTTGGTGCTACCCCCATCCTTCCAAACTTCCTCAGCACCTCTAACTTGGTCAAATCTTCCACAGAGGCAAAAGCTTTCTATTCATTAGTTGGAGCAAAAAGCTTTAAGTCTGAATAGCCTTGGAGGAACTAAGAAGTGAACAAATTAAATGAATTTAAATGGAGATAAAAGTGAGGTATCTGAGCCTTCCTTGATATGGTTGAGAGGCAAGAAAGAATTGAGGGCACTGCTGATGGTGAGAAGTGGGAGACTCAGCGAGGGCGGGTGGACAGATAGAAACACAAGGATTTAATTCACAGCTCAGCCCCAGGCCACCTCCACCAGGTAGCTGTCCACAGTTAAAGCAGCATCTCACCAGCCTCCAATTTCCCAGCAATTTAAGAAAAGTAGCAGTCAACATTGAGAGGAGAGTAGATGCCTTCATTAGAGAAATCAAGGAATCTGACACAAAGCAACAGCCATCTAGAATTTCCTAATTGCTCAAACAGAATAGATGAATTAAGACACTTTAGAGAATCAAACAAATGAAATGGACGTGAGCTGAAAGCACAGTGTAGAAATGATGGTATGTAGAAGGTGTTGTAACCTAGGGATCTGTCAGATAGTAAAGATTTTAGGCTTTGTAGACCACAGGGTCTCTATTTCACAACTCTGCCATTACGGTGCAAAAGCAGTCAGAGGCGATTTGTAAGCAAATGGGTGTGGCTAAGTTTCAATTAAACTTTATTTACAAAAAGGTTCTGCAGGTCAAATTTGGTCATCGAGCTATATAGCTTGCTGACCTCTAGCTTCAGCTCAGTTCAGTTCAGTTGCTCAGTCGTGTCCAACTCTTTTCAACCCCATGAATCACAGCATGCCAGGCCTCCGTGTCCATCCCCAACTCCCGGAGTTCACTCAAACTCATGTCCATCGAGTCAGTGATGCCATCCAGCCATCTCATCCTCTGTTGCCCCTTCTCCTTCTGCCCCCAATCCCTCCCAGCATCAGAGTCTTTTCCAATGAGTCAACTCTTCGCATCAGGTGGCCAAAGTACTGGAGTTTAAACTTTAGCATCAGTCCTTCCAAAGAACACCCAGGGTTGATCTCCTTCAGAATGGACTGGTTGGATCTCCTTGCAGTCCAAGGGACTCTCAAGAGTCTTCTCCAACACCACAGTTCAAAAGCATCAATTCTTCGGCGCTCAGCTTTCTTCACTGTCCAACTCTCACATCCATACATGACCACAGGAAAAACCATAGACTTG
>NW_011494940.1:3275602-3287083 GCF_000754665.1 Bison bison bison
GGTGGGCCTTTGTTGGCAAAGTAATGTCTCTGCTTTTCAATATGCTATCTAGGTTGGTCATAACTTTCCTTCCAAGGAATAAGCATCTTTTAATTTCATGGCTGCAGTCACCATCTGCAGTGATTTTGGAGCCTAAAAAAATAAAGTCTGACACTGTTTCCACTGTTTCCCCATCTATTTCCCATGAAGTGATGGACCAGATGCCATGATCTTCATTTTATGAATGTTCAGCTTTAAGTCAACTTTTTCACTCTCCTCTTTCACTTTCATCAAGAGGCTTTTTAGATCCTCTTCACTTTCTGCCATAAGGGTGGTGTCATCTGCATATCTGAGGTTATTGATATTTCTCCCGGCACTCTTGATTCCAGCTTGTGCTTCTTCCAGCCCAGTGTTTCTCATGATGTACTCTGCATATAAGTTAAATAAGCAGCTTACAGTGTATCAACGAGAAGATACACCTTCTCACTTCTCAGACCATGTACATCATAACATCTTCCAAAGGATTAGGTTTCAAAGTTAGCAAACAGTAGTCAGAATTAGCTCCTAGATTGCAGAAGTGCCTGTAGGAACAGTAATTTACTGCAGATAGAGCACATCACACGTCCCACACCAAGTTCCTTATAAGTAATTTGCTCTGACAGCCAAAGAGCTCATGCCACAAAAATTCTTGCTCACGCCAATATATTCTCATAACTTAAATACAAATGTGAAAGGAAGTCAGTGTACAACACCCTTGAATAATGCATAGGAGCCTTTTAAAAGAAAGATAACATCTCCTGGACCTTCAGCATCATTTTAGATTACTTTTATCGCAATGTTGCTTAAATATGTATAAAACTAACACAATTCAATACCAAGTGCTTTTGTTTATAGCTCTTATGCAATTCAGAAACCAAAATAAAATAATGCAATGGGTCATGGTATCCTTTTTTACATGGCCTGCAATGTAAAAAAGTCATAAACCGCCACAGTCCCTGACTGCTGCCGAACACCATCCTGCCACCCCTGGGCTTTCCCTTGGTGTGTACGTGTCATTTACAAATCAATACCCCTTCTTTCCCCACCTCATCGGCCAGGATAGCCTCATACCTGCTAATGGAAATCAATGAAAGCTCTGAAATTCAGCAGCAGATGATCAGAATGTATGCATAATCCCTGCTTGCAGAGAGGACACAGAGTCCCCTGAGAATGGATTTGAGCACCCCAGTTTGAGAACTATTGCTATGGAAACCGAATTCCTTAAACCTAGTGATGATTCTGAAACCTTTCTAGCATGTGTTACTTTCACCATTCAGGTGACCCGGGGCATTTATTCCTTCCTTCTGCATTGGTCAGTGGCTCCTCCAGACTACAGAACAAGGTAGGTGGGCTGTTCTGTAGCAGCTCTTTTCTAAGCTGAGTTATAACTGTGACTTCAAGAAAGCCACTTCTCTTCACTGAGCTTCCATTTCCCCACCTGCAAATTAGGTGGTTGAACTCCAAGGGCATTTCCATCTCTTATAGTAGCTATTTCTATGAGGTATATAAGAGGGAACTGAACCAAAGCACAGTATCAGTAACTAGGTGTTCACAGAGGCAAGCAAAATGTGTCCCATAGTAGGAACGACATGGATACTTGGTCATTTGAAGAGAAACGTGGGAGCAACAGGACATTACTAAAATGGACCCTGGAGATCATTTAGGCTACAGTTCCTGTTTGATAAATTTATATATAAGAGTAACTTCTCTAGGCTACGCTTTTTGCAAGATGTTGGAGATATAATAGCGTGTGTGTTGCATGCTCAGTCATGTCCGATTCTTTGCAACCCCATGGATGGTAGCCTGCCAGGCCCCTCCCTCCATGGAATTTTCCAGGCAAGAATACTGGAGTGGGTTGCTATTTCCTACTCCAAGGGATCTTTCCAATTGAGGGATTAAGCCCATGAATCTTGCATCTCCTGCACTGGCAGGCAGATTCTTTACCACTATGCCACCTGGGAAACCCAGGTATAATAGCAAATGGGACAAAATACTTGCTCTTACAGAGCCTAAATTACAGTGAGGGGAGACTGAGATAAATCAGCAAGTAATTATAATATAATAATAATAAATTATATATACACAAATATAGTAAAAAAGTAAAATTTATATATATAAAAACTATAAATTTTTAAAACACAAATTTTATATGTGTGATTTTTACTACACATAGTGTATTTTTACTATAGATAATATATATATATATATATGATATTATATATACAAATAGAAATTGCTCTGGCTATGTTAGAAGTACTGGTAGGCAACTGACCCTTACCTGGAGGATCAGGAAAGTCTTCTGCAGCAAAGAGACACAAATATAAAGAACAGACTTTTGGACTGTGTGGGAGAAGGCAAGAGTGGGATGATTTGAGAAAACAGCATTGAAACATGTATATTACTATGTGTGAAATAGACGACCAGTCCAAGTTTGATGCATGAAACAGGGCACTCAAGCTGGCGCACTGGGACAACCCTGAGGGATGGGCTGGGGAGGGAAGTGGGAGGGGGGGTTCAGGATGGGGGGACACATGTACACCCATGGCTGGTTCCTGTCTTCAGTTCAGTTCAGTTCAGTTCAGTTGCTCAGTCATGTCTGACTCTTTGGGACCCCATGAACTGCAGCACGCCAGGCTTCCCTGTCTATCACCAACTCCCGGAGTTTACCCAAACTCATGTCCATTGAGTTGGTGATGCCATCCAACCATCTCATCCTCTGTCATCCCCTTCTCCTCCTGCCCTCAATCTTTCCCAGCATCAGGGTCTTTTCAAATGAGTCAGCTCTTCGGTTCCTGTCAATGTATGGCAAAAATCACTACAATGTTGTAAAGTAATTAGCCTCCTATTAAAAGAAATAAATTAATTTAAAAAAATAAAGTCTTCTGGAGGAACACCACTCATCAGTGAATCCTGTGGCTCCTCAGCATTGTGGAGACAGCAAGGTATGGTGGGAGGTGTGACATTTGGGGACCACGCATGCCCTGAGTTCTGAAGCACACCAACTCATCTCTAGTTGACATCTGACAAATGGAAATTGGGGTCCCAATGTGCCATGACTTCTGATTATTTGAAATTTTAAAAAATGTTTTAATTGAAGTATATTTGATTTATAATATTGTGTTAGTTTCAGGTATACAGCAAAGTGATTTGGTTATACATATACCAAATCGTATATATCTATATTCTTTCTGTATTTCTTTTCCATTACAGTTTATTATAAGATATTGAATTTGGTTCCTTATGCTACACAGTAAAACATTATTGTTTATTTATTTCGTATATGATAGTGTGCATTTTTGGGGCTCCCCTAGTGACTCAGTGGGAAAGAATGCCCCTGCCAAGGCAGGAGATGCAGGTTCAATCCCTGGGTCAGGAAGATCCCCTGGAGAAGGAAATAGCAACCCACTCTAGTATTCTTGCCTGGGAAATCCCATGGACAGAAGAGCCCTGCAGTCTGCAGTTCATGGGGTCACAGAGTCAGACACTTTAAAAAAAAAACAGTGTGCATTTGTTAATCCCACACCTCTAATTTCTTGGGATTTGGAGGATTTATTGGAGTTTTTAAATTAAAAAAATGATGGATTTCTAAATTTTAGCACTTCATTTTAATGTTTGAAAATACTAAAATAAATAAAGCCTTCATTTAGCCCATCCGTTACCCTGGCACTCTCTGCTCTTTGCCCTCTGGTCCTCTGGACCTTTGCTTCTTGCATCTGCAAAGAGTTCTGGCTAAGTGTCCATCACCGGATGAGAAGCTTATAGATGCAGGACTCCTGCCTGAGACAGGTATTTTTAATGAACTCTGAAATAGCACTCAGACATGAGTACTTGAACTAAATCATCAGAGAATGTTTGGAATTTAGGGGGCGGCTGGGGAGGGGGGATTCTAAACAATCCCCCCTTTAGTTCTCACACTGCTTCAACAGGAGGGCAGGATGTGCCTCATGAATTAAAGTCACTTGGGTCTCTAGGAAATTTATAGATTTTTTTAAAGCATTTACCAAATTCTGTTTTGGGTTACTTTCGGACACTCAGCATTCACCTGCTACGTCAGCCTTGGGAAAGTTCCATTTCGTGTCATAGCAGGCACTTTTCAGGAGGACAGAAGCGCAGGATGGGGGAAGCAGAACCCACGTTGTAGTTCCAAAGCAGAAAATTAAACTCTGATGTGCATTTGACAGATGCATGAAAATCAAATCCTGAGTAGTGGAAGAGGAAGGTTGCCATGGCGTTTTTGCAAAACACCACTTCTGAGAATGAGAATTTCGTGGTACACAGATTTCCCTCTTTCCCTGCTTTTTCCCCATTAGGCAGAGAACATCTGAAGGGTTACGGGAAGAGAAAATTTGGTGTCAAGCATATTCCCTCACAGTTGGGTTTCTGGGCAGATGGTGGGGACATCCGATAATGACAGGGATGCTGGGTCCCCCTTCTTTCATGCAGCACAGCACTCTGGGAGGGGGTGGGAGCCCAACTCCTCTCCTCCCACCCCCAGGGGGCAGGTGATAGCATTAATCAGCCGCTGCCTAATTACCGGCTGACTAATTAGTAAGGAAGGTTGCTCCCAGGGCCTTGCTGTGTCTTAATAATTAATCCATAAACCGGTTAATCCGTCAACTCCTTCCCTTGATCTCCCAGCAAAAGTCCACAGTGCGATCTATGCCCCACCCCAGTCACACAAGAAAGAAACTCTGGAGTTGTTTTCCAGCTTTCCTGCCTTCATGTCCTCTCCTGATTGCTTACCAAATGCCTCGAAATCCACCTTCTCAGTGTCTCTCTGACGTGTCCTCCCCTTTGCCTTCTCCCTGCTTCTCCTCTGACTCAGCCGGCCACCATCCCCACCCCATCTCATGCCTTAACAACGGGAAACAGTTTTCCTTACCAGGTCTCCCTATCACTCTCCCCACTTCAACTCATCTTTCCTTCTGCTTCCCAAAATATCTATATGAAATGGGCTTCGATATGTCACTCTTTGGCTTAAATATCTTACCTCAACCCCCCCACACCCCTATAAAATTAAGTTCATAATATTCTATATGATACTCAGAGCCTCCATGATCCGCGCCAGCTGCTCTGCCTTGCAGAAGAAGTATTCGTTCTTAAGTCAGTCACATCAACACCGGCCAGCACAGAGGGCTCTTAGTCCTGGTCTTTTGGTGGATGCACAGTGAGGTGATACCTTTCTGTGACTCTAGGCACTGTAGTTCAATGGCAACAACCTGGTAACTGGTGACTTGATCACTGGCAGGCAGCTCAAGCGGTGTAGCCTATAAAATGATCTCCACGTTCCCTTCCCCTGACCCATTCGTATATCTTATTTGAGGCTTTGAACAAGGTGGATTGCTCTCTCCCCTTCACACTCTTCTTTCGTACACTCCTCATCTTTCTCCTGCCTTCCCAACTGCTACTTCAGGTCCTCCTTTGCTAACTCCTCTTTTCATTCCTCCCCTTGGAGGACCCACTAGCCCTTGACTCTCTTTTCAGTCTCTACATGCATGCACTTTGAGAGCTCCTCTGGTCCCAAGGGTTTATTTATTTTTAAATTTATTTGTTTTTTTTTTTTGGTGGGGGGGATGCAGTAGGTCTTTGATGTGCCACCTGGGCTTTCTCTAGTTGCAGGGCACAGGCTTCTCTTGTTGCAGAGCATGGGCCTTGGGGCACACGGATTCAATAGTTGCTGCAAATGAGCTTAGTTGCCCCTCAGCATGTGGGATCTTAGTTCCCCAACAAGTGATCAAACCTGCATCCCCTGCACTGGAAGGCAGATTCCTAACCACTGGACAACCAGGAAAGCCCCACTGGTCCCTTGGCTTTAAAAACCTTCTAGGCTATGATGACTCTGAAATTTACAACTGTAGGTCTGACCTCTCCCTCAGGCTCAGACTTGAATATCCACCAACTTAATGTCTTCACTAAGAGGCAACTCAGGCTCAACACTTTGAGACAACAACTGTAGCTGACCCTTGAACAGTGCAGGGATTAGGGTCTCCCACTCTCCATGTAGCCAAAAGTTCCCATATGACTTTACAGTCCACCCTCACTATCCATGGTTCCACATCTATGGATACAACCAACCACGGATCATGTAGTACTGTAATATGTATTTACTGAAAAAAACCTGTATATAAGTGGACCCACACAATTCAAACCTATGTTGTTTGAGAGTCAACTGTATTTATTTACATCACTCTAACCTCCAATCTCCTTCTTCCGCTAGTTTTATTTATTTATTCTTTTTATACATCTCATTAAATAGCATCATCCTCCATTTAACTACTCAGGCCAGAAACTTCAGTGACTTCTTAAACAGACCTGCTCTGACCACTGTAGTTAAAATCGCAACTGCTTCCCCTTCCCAAGTAGCCCTCCTCTATTTTTTCTTTTTACCATAACATGCATCATCTTCTAGACATGCAATATAATGTGCTGCCTTTTACATTTATTCTGTTTCTTCTTTCCCCTGCTAGAATGTAAGTTCTACAAACACAGGAATCTCTATTTCGTTCACAGGTATATTCAAGCACATATAACACTGGCTGGTCCCTGAGAGGATATCAGTAAACATTTGTAAATGAACTAATAAGTGAGGCTTGACTCATCTCTTTCCTTCATAGCCCAGGTCTGGCCCAGCAACATCTGTGAACGAGCCCACTCTCAACACACACAAAGATGTGACCTCTTATCACCTCCACTGTAACACCCTGTTCCAAGTCACCTTCATCTTTTTACTTGGATTATTCTAACAGCCTCTCATCGGAGCTCCCTGTCCCATTCCTGTCTTGCTTCACTCAAATTCATTCTTCACTGTACACAGTAGCCAGAATGGCCTCTTTAACGTACAAATAAATTATGACCATGATCCTCCCCGGCTCAAATCTCTGCAGTGCCCTTCCATAATGGATCATGTTCTGCAGAACATCTCCTGCTCTATCCCCTGCCCACAACTCTGGTCTCACTTCCTTTCACTCTTTCCATGCTTTCTAGGCACACTGGCTTCTTCCTGATTGGTGGGCAATCAACCTCCTCTGGACTCAGAGCTTTGCACAAGCTCTATACCTTGCCTGGCACACTTTCCCCCAGACATTAGTATGGCACTAATTCAGGCCTCTGGTCAAATGTTGCCCCACTGAGAGGCCTTCCTTGACCACCCCATCTGCCACCTACCACCAGCATTAAATGTCACACCTATTCCTTCTAATTCATTTTTCTCCATAGCACTTATTACTGAAAATAAAACTTATCTGATTACTTATTCATTGACTCATGAGGATGCAAACTCCAAGAGGACAGGGGTCTCTCAGCTGTTCATGTCTCTGGGGTTCAGAAATGCCAAGCACAGAGTGGATGGCCAGTGTATATTTGTTAAGTGCCTGAACACCCATTGAGGTTGCACTTAATCCTCTCTGAGGCCTGCACACTCTATAGAGGAAAGGATGTGGCCTTGTATTAGAGAGTGACAGCTACAAAAGGACCTTGAACCACAGCAGGGTTTAGGAAGTGAAGTGAAGTGAAGTGAAAGTCACTCAGTCGTGTACAATTGTGACCCCATGGACTGTAGTCCATGGAATTCTCTAGGCCAGAATACTGGAGCTATGTAGCCTTTCCCTTCTCCAGAGGATCTTCCCAACCCAGGGATCAAACCCAGATCTCCCGCATTGCTGGCATATTCTTTACCAGCTGAGCCACAAGGGAAGCCTAAGAATACTGGAGTGGGTAGCCTATCCCTTCTCCTGGGGATCTTCCCGACCCAGGAATCGAACTGGGGTCTCCTGCATTGCAGGCAGATTCTTTACCAGCTGAGCTACCAGGGAAGCCCAGGGTTCAGGCAGGAGTAGAAATAGCAGCCAAGGTCTTCAGCCAAGGCCACATGGAACCATTCAGACCCTGTGTTGGGTCCCTACTCTGGTGACTACTTCAGTCTCTGCTTAACTCCTGCAAAAGTCTGTCAAGCAAACAGGTCTAATAGGAGGAAAGTCCCTCCGTGGCAGTGATTTAACTGGAAGGCTAATAAGAGAGCCAGTTCCAATTAAGCCCTTCATGGTGAAGAGGATAAAGTAAGCCTGAGAGAGTGAACAAGAGAAAGAATATTTTGTTCTGCCAGGAGATACCTTTTATTACTTTTTATTTATTTATTTCACTGCCTTTTATCCACTGTGAAACTTACACCAAACACTCAGCCTCTAAGAGCAGAGATGTGCAAATTGGATGTTTTAAGGGATTAGTGAGTAAAGGAGGTCTAGAAATTGGCAAGGTGTTCATGCTAAGAAAAGGTTCCTAATCTCCTTTGTCCTTTTGCTGCAAACGCAAAGGGGAATCTTCTCCTGTATTTTCCCCTGACAGACGGAGCCTAGGGAAGCAGAATGAGGACAAAGCTCAGAGTCATAAACCCAAGGAGGAGTTCTTGCTGTGCTACAGACTCCTGGGCAAGTGAGTTCACTGCCATTTTCCTCATCTGTAGAGGGGTGCTTTCATTTTTTTTTTTTTTTAACCACTTTACTCCCTCCTCTAAATAGAGCAGTTGTTTGCAAATGCTGTCAACAAAGGTCACAACACAAGACTGTGAAAAGGAGCAGTACTCTGCAACCATGAACAGGTGACAGTGACACGTCCACCACCAGGAAACAACTATGACACTTAAAGTCTCCAGTCCAATATCATGGCCTTACACCAGAAGGACGTGAGATAAACGTCCATCAACTGTTCATGAATCATCAGTGTGTGAGTCACTGTGCTAGAGAGTTACAAACGAACTCGGTGCTACTCTTGTGGGACTTGCAACCAATTGGAGGAGTTAGATGTCAGTAAACAAAATGAGCCCATGCATGTCCATTGGGCACACGCTCTCAGGGAAGGGCACTCACTTTCATGAGGACACACAGCAGAGGAGCTGACCCTGAGAAGGGACTTGAGCACGTTCTGAAGGATGAGCAGGAGGGCCAGCCCTGGGAGGTGTTAGAAAGGCAACAACCTGGGCAAGGGCCTGGAGAGCAGATGAGGTAGAGGAAGCATGCTGAGCTCCAGAAAAGTAAGTGGCCACAGAGGTCAGTGTGAATGGAGAGAGGCAGGACATGTGATGAAGCCTACAGTGGTGGCCTCTCAGAGACATCAAGAGTGTGGCTCAAGACCTCATTTACAAATGCAGATGTAAGCCATTGATGCCTATGAGATCTTTAGAAAACAGTGCAATCAGTATTTTTTAATCTTGATTACTGACTCAGGACACTCCCTTACTTGGCGCCCTGGCGCCAGCTCAGTTAATCCTAACACCACTGGGGAATCAAAGGGTTTTAAGCAAGGGAATCACATGAATAGTTGCCCTCTCCCTTCCCTGGTGGCTCAGACATAAAGAGTCTGCCTGCAAAGGAGATCCGAGTTCGACCCCTGAGTTGGGAAGATACCCTGCAGAAGGAAATGGCAACCCACGCCAGTATTTTTGCCTGGAAAATCCCATGGCTGGAAGAGCCTGGAGGGCTACAGACCATAAGGTCGCAAAGAGTCGGACATGACTGAGCGACTTCACTTTCACTTTCTTTCCCCCCTTTAAAGGATACTGCAAAATTCACATGGAATAATATTGATGAGACAACCTTTTAAATGTGTTAACAAGGGAGCTTTGACATGGAAAATTAGCAAAGGGTAAAAAACCCACCAAATAAAGGAAACATATTGCCTAGTGAGGAGGGAGGAATCTATTTCTACCAATGCCCAGAAGGACTTTGGCAAATTCAATATACGGGACAACTTACATTTCTAATCTCAAGGATTTAGGGAGATTTCAAAAGGACTAATACAAGGACTGAACAGCTAGAAAAGAGACACAATCAGGAATTCCCGCATGTTAATAGGGTAACCCATGCTTTGAGGGTCTGCATGGCCTGCTGAAAAGTTGCGGGTGTGCTTGTATGCTCAGTCGCTAAGTTAAGACTCTTTGCAACCCCATGGCCTGTAGCCCGCCAGGCTCCTCTGTCCATAGGATTTCCCAGGCAAGAATACTGGAGTGGGTTGCCATTTCCTCCTCCAGGGGGTCTCTTCAACCCAAGGATGGAACCCAAGTCTCCTACTTGGCAGACAGATTCTTTACCATTGAGCCACCAGGGGATCTTGTTGGAAAGCTGAGATCATATTCATGGTAATAAGCTACACATCTCAAATTCTCAGCCCCTACACTGCACCCCCTAGATTCTCCTCTACATACTTCTAGAAGTCTCTGGGCTTCTCCCACATAGCTTCACAAATACATTTCATCCCAGGAAGCCCATGAGGATGCCCAGGCTCTGCCCCAGTGCTGCCTGTGGAGAGTTAGGGTCTGCTGACTCCCCATTGCCCTTGAATTATCAGAGTTGGTGAGCAGCTGCTGTTGCCCTGATTCTTGTACATTTCTCAACCTCGTACATTTCTCCCTAGAAAGACCAATAATACAAAAAAATAAAATACTAAGGAAGTGGCTGATATAAATAAATCCATTCCCAACTCAGCAAATAAGGAGCTGGCAAGTAAAACCATTATCTTTTAAAAGGGTATTACATAAAAAGGACCCCCAAAATCTGAGTTTTGTAATAAGAATCCAGATGGCATGATTGTTATACCTACACATGAATTAAGGGGTTATTTGTGGGATTATTAGTTCAAGGTAGAAAGCCCCCTGCCTTTTTTTTTTTTTCCTCGTCCTGGTTCAAGGACCAATTGACTGTTGAAAATACATTAAGAGTTACCATCTACTTCCTGCTAGTTATGTACATCATTAAATTTCCTGTTAACAAAAATCATTTAGTTCACAATGAGCAAGGCTCTATGATTTCACTGATGATAGCCTCAAGGTACAGCTCCTTCTCTAAATTTAGTGCCTGAATCTCTCACATTGTATAGTTTTATTGCCCACTAATCTCTTCCTTCATGGCATTTATCAACTTGAGTAAACTGCACATCAATTTATACAATTAAGACCCCTCTCTTCCCCTCCAGACCATAAACTTCATAAGACACAGAAAGTCTTGTTTTGCTGCCCTTCCTGAAGTTACTCCCAACCAGGGTAAAACCTGACACATACTACAGATCTTGTGGAAGGAACAGAATCAATGAAGGAACCGCCTTCTTTGGTGATCAGACATTGTGTTTGATTTGAACCTCAACTGTAAACAAGGTTTTCCTGGAACACAGTCACAGCCGTGTGTCTTATGTATTATCTGTACCTACCTTTTAGCTTCAGCGCAGACGTGAGTAGCTGTGACAGAGCCCATACGGCCTGCAACATCTAACACAGTTAATATCCAGCCGCTTATAAAAAAGGTGTACCATCCCTGTCCTAGACCAACACTCTCACTAAGATTGGAATTACTCTTCCTTTGTTTACCCTCAGCACTTCATTCATGTTCCACTGAATAATGATCTAGACCCTCTGGCTTAACACATGCAGTTTTCCACTGGAGATAAAAAAAAAAAAAAAAAAGATTGCATAAAAAATTT
>NW_011494940.1:3287198-3315524 GCF_000754665.1 Bison bison bison
TGAAAAAGGATTGCTCTTAAGTCATCCCAGGAAGAAAATGTTCAACACTTTCAGTCAACAAGACCAGGGAAATGAAGGCTGTGTCACAACACAGAACAGAACATATGACAGTATGGTGGGTGAAAAACAATCACCTGAGATCGCATGCATCTTGATGCACTTTTGTCAAAATGCGTATGGAGGAACAAAGGCTGAGGAAGATGCAGAATGAAGCCAGGTGTTCAGATAAAATAGTGGAGCTACTTGTTTTCTTTTCTCAGGTTTTAACTGGTAATAATGGTGACACCAGTGACAGCTGTCAGGCAACATGCATTTCATAGGCACCCACTCAGGTGATCCTTACAACAACACTAAGAGGTAGGTATGGTCAGTGCTCACATTTGTGGTAACCGTGAGCTATAAAGTTGCTGTGAATCCTGAGTCAGTGAATACTGCACCACCGCTCCTACAAGAAATACGAGGTTAGGTTTCTGCCAGCCTCTGGTCACATTTTCATCAGCCAATCAACACATAAACCTTAGTTTATGTAATGTATATTGTTGATTCACTAGCACTGAACTCACAGCCAGTAACACTGTAACGCATGCCTAGACAAAGCTTATCTAACACACACGTTTTCTCCATAAGGCACATCCGACCTTCTTGCACTTAGGAACACTAGCCAGCGCCTCAGCACTCGCCTTGGAGGCCACTTTGAACAGTGAAATCAACCAAAAGCAACACCAATGTGAAAAACGTAGCACCAAATAGAGGGCAAAAAGAACACACCCACAAGCTGACGGAGTGTTACCTTGTGATTCAAATTTTTCTCTGCTTTTTGTGTGTTTGCAAATGATCACAGAAGTGCTGCAAATACTGACTTTGGGATCACATGAAGGTTTTAGTGAGCAGTGAATTCATGAGTATGGAATCTGTGAATAATGAAGACAAAATGTATTATTATCTCCCCCATTTTATAGATGATGAGTCTCTGAAGAAAAGGAAAAGGTAAGAGGAGGAGAGAGGAGGGAGGAGTGGGAGTTTGTAAGATCCATTTTTTTTTTTTAAAGGGAAGTTTAGAGGATATTAAAAATCAGAAAGACTTCCTAATGTTGAACTTGTTCGACTGAAATTTCAAGCCTGTTCCTTATTTCCTTGCCTACTGCCAAGACCAAAAAAAGACTGCTAATCTCTGTGCACTCAACTCCACTGCCAACTTTGAAAGAATGTAATCTTAGGAACCACGCCATATCTCTACGGCAGGATTAGTAATTGACTAGCACTAACAGACCACCTGTGTGCCCTGAACATTTCAGGATGGTAGAATTAGCATAACACACTGAAAGTCACATGATAAAGGCCTCTTCGAAAAATGTCATCTTTGCATCAACAAAGTCCTGCCTTTGTAACTGTGCAGAGTGGTGTGGTTTCCCCAGTTATCCAAGACGTGTTCGACTGTGTTCTGTAAGGCAAGGTTCGTCTCTTTAGATTCAAGTTTCTTAATGTCAATTGTGTACTTAAAAAAAATATCAATCTACATGTTGGAATAATCCAGGACATTTGCTTGGGCAAATAAAGACCATAAACCAGTTGTAAGAGCTACACATTTTCCAAGCCTATTAGAGTTTCTGAGACATTTCCTTGCTCATTCTCTTATTCTTAAGGCATTGGCTATGATTAGAAAGCAGAAAATTCAAATAGGCATTTCTTGACATTTTCCATTTAGGGAGGGACTTGACCCCTTCTTCTACCTCAATGTGTAAGATCATTACCTCAGCCTTTCTGCGTCTACATACAGTCCTCTCAAGGTCTCTAAAGGAGTTTCTGTTTCCCCAGAGACAAACACTATTCCCATGCATTTATGCAATCAGATTCCACAACTATTTTCACTGACTCACTGAAGCTGGGACACATGTATTCAGCATCTATTTAAATAGCACTTACTGCCATAGTAGCTAGGCACTTGGACAAGTTGGCTATTTTTGCAAGAAAATATAAAAAACATTGTAGATGAGAAATAAAAAGAGGTCGGCGCTAAGACCTGTCAGTGATCATCTTCCCTGGCAAGCAGAGCAGGAGGGTTAGAATCAGGTCAAATTGTCCCCAGTAAAAGGCGTCAGTCATCTGGAATGTTTTTGTTATCCCAGACAGAAATAGGTCACCTCAGCACACTCCAAGTTGGCCAATTAGAGTAAAGTTTTTATGAAGGAAGAAATAAAGGGAGTCAGTGTTGAGCAGAAGACCTCTCCCCTCCCAAAGGACACAGACCAAAATTCCCAGAGGAGATAAAATATACCAAAGCCTTTTACAGGAATTCTACCTCCTTCGACCAAAGGCAGCTTGTAGGATCAGGCTGGGTGCTTGATGATATGTTATGTGGTTCTTATGCAAACTCAGGCTTCATTTTATCTCTACCTGTGCCCAGCAAAATACACCTAGAAAGAACCCAGGGCAGGAGAGCAGACAGATGTGCATTTCATCTGGTTCAGAGAGAAAGAAACGGGATCAGGTGGTGACACCTGCTTTGGTATCTGAAAAAGAGGGTGGCAGGCTTGATAGACATCTCTGGGCATAGGTTTTGGAGTCAAAAGCACTGAATTCAAGACTCATTTCTTCCGTTTATAGAACAGATAACAACCATGCTCACAAGGGCTATTTTGAAGATCAATGACATAGTGCTTGGCAAATGGTTGATGCATCAGAAAATCATCTACAAATGCTAATTTTTATGACTTATAATTACTGCGACTTCTTTCATGTAGGGTGTTTATGTCTACTTTACAATCTAGTCCAAGCAGTTCACATTCCACATTATAACCACATCCTATCTTTCCTTTGTAGTAGGGTTGCCATTTTGTGGTAGTAAATACTGACAGAAATAAATTTGCTATTGAGAGGACTTGGACATAATTATTACAGTTATCAAGAGTTTTCTATGAGGGTATTTTAATAGGATTGGATTTGTCTCAAAATGAAGCATGTTTTTTTACAGAAACACTCAGATAGGAATATATATATATATATATAAATATATATATAAATATGCTTCACAGAATTCTAGATTTGTTACAAACAAAAACTTTGTGTCAATAGGAGAAAAGTATATATCTTCTTGGTCTTAGGAAAATAATAAACTTTGCCAAAAGACAGAAAAGCAAATTTGGCATTTTTGCGTCTACTCAATAAATAAGCCAAGGCTTAACCACATAAAGGAATATAACCAAGTCCTCTTCTCCAGCCTATTGGCTCAAACAGAGCATTTCTAAACTAGAATACCTGTGACAGGCATAGAAATGGTTACCCCTTACTTGTAGCTCTTACATAATGAATATAATATATACTCAGAGAAAAGCATAAATCAACTATAAACTCAGTAACCAGCAACAATGATATCATTTTATTGGTTTCCCTTCAGTGGTTGCTAGATTGAGTGGTTTTGTGTATGTATATGAACAAGTAATCACTAAATGTTAGTGTTTTTTATTGCTTTATTAACTACCTTGGAGAAGTGTTTTGGGGGAATTCCCTGGTGGTCCAGTGGTTGACTCTGTACTCTCACTGTGGAGGGCCCAAGTTTGAACCCTGGTCTGGGAACAAGATCCCACAAGCGTCACAGCAAAAAAAAGTATTTGTAAGCCTCAGAGACTCTTTGAAAATTGTATTGCTCACTTATTCAATAAATATTTGTGGCAAGCCTCATATAAAACACAAATATGAATGAGGCCCAGTTCCTGCCCATTAAGAAACTCCTTGAGAGAGGAACGGCATCTGAAGTGTCTCAAAAGCTCAAATGTCTCGATTGGGCTCCAACAGGGACAAGGCGATGGCACCCACTCCAGTACTCTCGCCTGGAAAATCCCACGGATGGAGGAGCCTGGTAGGCTACAGTCCACGGGGTCGCAAAGAGTCGGACACAACTGAGCGACTTCACTTTCACGTTTCACTTTCATGCCTTGGAGAAGGAAATGGCAACCCACTCCAGTGTTCTTGCCTGGAGAATCCCAGGGACGGCGGAGCCTGGTGGGCTGCTGTCTATGGGGTCGCACAGAGTTGGACACGACTGAAGTGGCTTAGCAGCAGCAGCAGCAGCAGGGACAAGGCACAGGGACAACAAATTTGCTTTTAATTAGAAAATTCTTATCAAAGCAAATTTCTGACACTACTAATGATACAGAAATTACAGAGGGTGCAAACTGGCAAGAAATACTTAAAAATGTATCATCTTCAAATAAACAATCCCTTAAAAATGGCGTTATCAGGCTTTTGTCCATCAATCATCTAAGATACTTACCCGTAGTTGAGCCAACACAAGCAAATGCACCTTCTAAGATGAAAAATCTTCTTTTTTATTACTTACAAACCTCTGGATCCCCAGACCCACATAGTCAGAGAGAGGCAGTTCAGATTCACAGAAGAAGGAAAAAGAATTCTTCACAGCTTCTTTGAAATATGAGCACCTTCGCTGTGACATTTTGACTTTTTCCTTGTTTTTAAACTTCTCTGCAACCTCTTGCCCCACTTGCTGCATGCCCCTCCTTACCCCCAGGTTTAGTATATTATTTATTCCCTTTAAACTACACTGTCTGTCCCCCGATCCTATTGTAAACTGATGTACTATTTACGGGCCAAATTGGAACTGGGTGTCCTGCCTTGGGGTTGAAGATTAATAATTGTTCTCAGTGAATGAATGATAAAACCACTGCAGAACCAGATGGATATAAAAATGTACCTGCAATTATGCCTATATTATTATGGTAATTTATAGACCTACAATGCGAGGAATAGGCCAGACCCAGAATTCATTAATCACACGAATTATACAAGAGGCTACACCGGGTCTGAGATCTACATGCAGAAGAGATGTAAGCCTGTAAATGTAAAAGATAGAGGAGTGGTTTGCAGGGGGCAGAAACAATTCAGCCCGGCTCAAGCATTACAGTGCAATTACCTAAGTCAGGCTTGCTTTGTCCCCTGCAGGAAAGGAGTACTGCCACTGAATACTTGATATCTTGCAGCACTTAGCTTGACCTCATTTTAAGGTGACATAAAGCAAGGCTATCCTATCAGATCAGATAGAAGAGGATTGCTGAACTGTAATTAATAGTGTATCTGAAGGCCAGGGAAAATGCATTTACCACAACACAGCCAGAGAAGCTTCTACCTTTGACCTGCATGGTCTCCATCAAATGTTTTGGGGAATTTACCACAAGGTTGAAAAAGGTACTAGCTTAGGGTAGGCTTGGGATGTGAACAGACACAACATTATTCATTCACTCACAGATATCCTGAACAAAACACAGTATGAAGGGGGGAAAAAAATGACCAGAGCATCAGATGTTCTTCTAAACTGCTTCAAAATACATTTTTTAAAGTTCTGCTAAATTTTGCTCATTCCAACCTTTAACCAAAAACAGTCATTGGCAGAGTTCCCTAGAATGGATTTTCCCCTTTTACACACTAGAAAATTATTGTGGATCTTATCTAAAATAGTGTGTGTTCTTCCCTGATTTATTCCTTGCTTCTTTGAAAACGTCATCCATATTTTAATTTGCTCTCCTCTGGACCATGTTTCCACTCAACTTTGGATGTGGATGAATGGTCCTGTCGACGGTTTCCCAGAATACCCCATCCACCATCTCTCTCTGTGAATTAAAAAGCCACAGTCTGCCTGCTGGGTTGTACCCCCAGCACTGACCTAGCATTTTAAAATTCGTAGGGTTTTTGAAGTTAAGGGAAAATATAAGCTGTATATTTTCTAAAGGAAAAAAAAAATAGGGGAAAAACTCAAACCTGGTATCATTACGTAAAAACAATTTTCATTTCTGAATTGTGAAAATCCCAACTGAACTGTAATGCAAAACAAGAAGCAAAAAGCAACAAATCTCAGTAATTTTCCTTCCATTTTTTATAGTAAATTGGTCACTTAGTAATCTGCGAGTATACACACATGCAGCCTGACAATCACTCTTATTGTCGCCACTCTGTATTTGTATAATAAAGACAAGCTGTTGGTAACTCAAATTAATTGTAATGTGAGCTACGCTTGCACCCTATATTAGGCATATAAAAGGCACTGAATGTTGGTTAGAAAGAACCTCGTATTGTCAGTAGGGAAGAGCTAGTTAAGTTTCAAGGTTAGAGAGAACCTGATTATTTTATCATATCATCCAGATATTTTCAAGAAAATTCCAAATCTGCTTGAAGAAAGGTCTTCACTCCACACAATGCAGATGGGTTTAATAATACAGTACATGATGCTGAAGGAATCATCATAGTCTTGCTAAGCCTCATCCTATGGCACACTCAGGTTTCCCAAATCCCTACACCTGGAGGCTTAGATCTCAGCAGTGTCAATTCAGCTTTTTATTCATCAAAGGCAAACACATTTCAGTAACAAGCAATTTGCTCTCTTGCAGAGCTCTGAATGATGGCGAAAATGAGTGTCGTGTCAGCACGTCATGGTCAGGAAGGATCTGGCTTTGAACACTGCAGAGCAATTACCAGGGCCTGGATCAAAACAACAGGTAACTGAGCCTTACTTATCCCAGGGGCATAATAACCACCAAGCACCTGCTATTCACCTAGTCACGAAGGTCAAGGATGGGAAATCCCATTGCCCACACTGAACTGACCAAAGTACCCCAACAAAGGCTGGCTTCCTAAAGAGGTGGATTATTATCAAACAGGGACAAATAAAGCAGTGTTTTTAATTAAATCAACACTGTAGTGACACCAAAGGGATGTGCTACAAGGTCAAGTTCCTGTCCTCTGACCAGACTTTCCAGAATTAAGACAGCACTCGAATACAAACAGAGGTAGAGAGTTTCGAGAAAGGAGGTTTCTTAACCTTCTGGCTGCCCTGGCTATTCAAGACATGTGCTCGCACTTAGTCACTTCGGTCGTGTCTGACTTTTTGTAACTCTATGGACTATAGTCCACCAGGCTCCTTTGTCCATTGAATTCTCCAGGCCAGAAAACTGGAATGGGTAGCCTTTCCCTTCGCCAGGGGATCTTCCCAACCCAAGAAACAACCCCTCAACTCCTTCGTCTCCTGCATTGCAGGCAGGTTCTTTACCTACTAAGCCACCTGGGACACCCATGCGAGCCCATGGACTATATATAGCCCACCAACTTCCTCTGTCCATGGAATTCTCTAGGCAAGAATACTGGAGTGGGTAGCCATTCCCTTCAAGACATAGGGGGGCAAATTTTCCATTTTTAAAACTGATAATGAGCCAAAATATGCCTCAGAAGAGACTTTGGAGCATTTCTGAGACTGAATCTCCTATGACAGCCTGAGTCTGTAATGGCCTGAGACCAAGATTTTCTCAAGAAAAGTAAGAAAGGCTAAGGATTATGAAGGCTGAGATCAAAGCTGCCATCATCTGTCTTTCATAGAGTTTAGAGAGAGCCACTCAAGGACTACATCCATTCTACTCAATTAAAGGAACATTGATTGAGCGTCTCTTACATTAGGTCCCAACAACAGCTGCTATGTGAAGTGCTTTTGCCTAGTCCAACTTGAGATTTCTGGTGCTGAGATTTCATTTCCTGGGGGATGTGTCTGTGGCTTAAGCGCTAACACCCAACACGGCAAATAACAGGTAAGCAGAAGTGTAACACACCCAAGTTCAAAAGATTGCTGCAGTCCTCAGCAGTTTTCATCACTACATAAGTGACAGAGAAGAAAAGAGCTCATGATTCTCTCCCCAGTAAAAGTCCAAACTTCCTTCTTAACCACTCATTTGCTTCCCATTTCTAATTCTGAAAACCCAAATAATTCTCAGCAGAGAAGACCTGCCCGAGAACCAGCCACAGAGAGCCCCTTGATCCATCAGAACAAATGGGTTCATAGTCGTGTTTGACAGTGATGTGAGATTATTGGTAGTGATGCTTACATGGTTGTAGTTCAGGAACTTGAATGTGCATTAGAATCATCTGGTGGGCGTGTTAAACACTGATAGCCGGCCCCAGCTCCAGAATGTTTGATTCAGTAGGTCTGAGGTGGGGTCTGAGTACCTGTGTTTCTAACAAGTTCCCAGTGATCCTGGCTCCTACTGGTGCAGGGACAAGTCTTTGGGAATCACTGTTATAAGAGGACTCAATTCACAAATAACCTAAAAGTACAGCACACTGGCAGGGGTAGGGGCAGGGTTGTGCAGACCTGGGTCCTACAAAATGCTGCCAGGTATCAGTGCAAATAATTGGCTGAAGATCCCTGGCTTCCTGGGTGCCCAGAGACATGCTCTGTGTGCAGCAGGGGCTCAGAGAAGGCTTGCCTTTCCGGTCCCTGCTGTGGGGCTATGTTACCGCTAACTGCCAGGGTTGTTGTCTGTATCACTTGGAAGTATCTGCTTAGTTCATTCAACACTGGACCTGCCATATGCCAGGCACTGTTAACTGAGCAGTGCCTGCCAGCCCAAGGTGGCTAGGCAAAGATGGCCAAAACAAGAAAACATGAAACCTAGCCTGATAGCCCTTGTGAATCACACCAGCTGGATCTGAGGGATTCCAGCAGGCCCACCAACCTGGGACTAGCAGTCACATGCAGATTAAGCACACATTTTATCCCTAGAAAAGAAGCTAAGGAGACAAACTTGCAGAACAGGGAAAAAGATCTTTGCTTGCAGTTTTTTAAATAATCTGTTACAGTGCTGGGTCTCATTTTTCATTTCTGGAACAGCATCTTATTTTCCCAAGAAAAGTCTTGGGCCAGATTTCTATTTTATAATTTTCTGATTAATTTTATGACGGAGCTTCTCTTAGCTTTCGCTGGATCAGACCTATGTGCTGGATTCCACATGAAAAAAATGTGGTATGTAAATGTTTCAAGATTATATATACTGATAGTAGCAAATTTAAGAAAGGGACTTTCAATTTTTTTTCTTGACCTATGAGAGCATGGCCACAAGTGCTCTCACAAGCTCTGAATTATTTATAGAAATGATAAAACTTTTTCTTTTTTAAAAAATTCTGTGTTATTACCTGAAACGTTCACTATGAATATTCTGTTTGCTGCATATTCCTGCAATTCAGGTAATCTGTCACCAGGGGGTGATGATATATTAGCATCTCAGCCTTGAGTAGGGCTCTTGACAAAACTACTTTCCACTTTCTCTTTATTTGGTATGAAGAGTTTGTATACACTAGATATCAAGCTAGGAACCAAGAACAGAAATATGGACTGATATAGCCTTTTGTTGTTCAATCGCTAAGTCATGTCTGACTCTGTGACCCCATAGACTGTAGCATGCCAGGCTCCTCTGTCCTTCACTGTCTCCCAGAGTTTGCTCAAATTAATGTCCATTGAACTGGACATCTGGGGTCTTTTCTTTTCCCCTTTTCATACTGTCCATGGAATTCTCCAGGCAAGAATAGTGGAGTGGGTTGCCATTTCCTTCTCCAGCAGACCATGTTTGGTCAGATTCGTCCATCTTGGGTGGTGCTGCACGACATAGCTTGTAGCTTCATTGAGATATGCAAGCCCCCTCACCAAGACAAGGCTGTGATCCATGCAGGAGGACATAGCCCTTACATTATCACAAGTATAATTATTTATTATAAATAGCTAAATTTTAACAAACAATAAACACAAGTTGTAAAAATATTTCAATGCAGCTCTTGAAAGAAACAACAAACTAGAACTTAGTGAGATCTACAACTTCTCAGGTAGGAAGAGTCAGGAACAAATGGCCTCTGGGGATACCCTATTCCCAGGACCTGGACAGATTGAGGAAAAAGAGGGCTTCCCTGTTAGAGGAGGTTGGGCTGTAGGGGTGGAGGAAGCATTTTGAGGTATCACAAGTGTGGGCTCCATCATGGAGGCTGTGAATTAGCAATTCCTAAGAGCCTTATCTTATTTTTCCAGAGCCCCCACCCCCACCCCATCTTGGCAGGGGAGTCATTTTACAGCACCTGATAGGCATCAGCAAAGCTGGGGTTGATCTGTTTCCTTCAGTCCCTGAGCTGAAAGACAGAGGGAGAAGTCTTAAGATACAGGAGTGTCCTCTGGGGGATACTGATTTGTTTGGTGATTTAACTCAAGACAGGAGACAGAGGTCTGGGCCGTATCTCAGAGCAGGCAGGGATGGGTATCAGAGACAGTTCAGTGTGTAAGGTGCTGGCTGCAGGGGCCATATCTGGAGTTACTTTGTGATTGGAAAAATGAATGAAAGAAAATGGTCCACCTCCCTACGTCCATCCTGAGTTGCGTTTTTCAGTGAGTGTGACAGAATTACCAGTAGACTATCCAGAAGCAGTGGCTGAATCAGTGAGAGATTGGGGAGGAAATGGACTAGCACCTGTGAGGGGTGGCTGTTGAGGTCCAGTGCTCCCTGATGGGACACAAAGACTGCAGGACTAGGAGAGAGGCTTAGCCACTCTCCACGAAGGACTAAAGGCACATAGCTGGCCTGGTCAATGATGAAAGCCCTGAGAATATATTTTCATATTCTTTTAATACCCAGGGATAGATGCTAAGACAATGGAAGGAAGTACCTGAAGGCTTCTCTTAGTAAACTCCACGTGATTGTCTCTTACACTGACAACGAAGCCACTTTTCAAACAATTATGAGCTCATAAGAGTCATTTAGGGATCACCTTTTTATTTAGAAATGAGAAAACAGGATCTGAGGGATCCTTATATGCCCACGGTCAACTATTTTATGTTGCACTAATGGGCAAAACTAGAATGCAGACTAAAAATCTTGCAGTTTTTTAAATCTATCCCTCTGTCATTTGGCTCAGCTTTCCCTGAGCCTAGACAAAGTTAAAGCTGATTCCTAATGAGTCTTCCCCCCAGTCTCTTGTTGAATCGGCATCAGGCCCCCTCTGGGGGTCTTTTCAGCACCTGTTCCTCTGCCCCTGCACAAGCCATCAGCTTACCCTGCTCACACAAGCCCTTCCAACCTCCCTGCTTTCAGACACTCTGTTTATTACCTTTGACCTGGGCTGAAGAATAGAACAGACCAGGTAGAAAGCTATACCTACACCTACCTTACAATGCATAATCCCAGTCTTACATACATTTCTGAGAGAAATGAGTGCCTTTGTCCACTGAAAGATATGCTCAGGGATATTCATAGCAGTTCTATTCCAAAGCACCAAAAATTGGAAACAATTCAAATTTCCATCGACAGGTGAATAAATAAGCAAATTGTGCTTTATTCATTCGATGGATTGTAGACAGAATTTTAAGAGAGAAAATACTGATAAATACAGCAACACTGAAAAGTCTCATAAATATTCTTTTGAGGGGAAGAAGCCAGACACAAAAGAGTACATATTACATGAGTTCATTTAGTGACGTTCAGGAATAAGAATAGGCCAAATTAATCAGTGGTGATGGAAGTCAGAATAATGGTTACATTGGGGAGATAGTGACAGAAAAAGGAGCACAAGGCAGTCGATCTAGGGTGGTGGGAAGCTCTATACCTTGACACAAAAGAAGCTTATATACGGAGGTATGCGTGTCTGTGTGTGTCTGTGTATGTATGTGTGTAGAAGTTCACTATGACAGAAAAGATTAGTGCACTTTATATTTTCAGCCTTTTCTGTCTTACAATGCTCTCGGTAAATTTTCAGGCAGATTCAGTTTCATTAACTCATCACCGTTCACAGCCCTAAATTGGCTCTTTCCCAGCCTTCTCCCCCTATTTCTTCGCATCTGAATTCTCAGCAGACTTCAGGCTTACTCTTGGCACTTTCTTGGCTGCAAAGACAGAGAAAAGTCTGGCATGTGGGTAAAGGCATGCTAGTGAAACAGAACACAGAACAGTTGTTTCATGGTCATGTCCTCAACCGGCTCCATGTGCTGACTGGAATTCTGCACCCTTTTGGTGGCATCTGTTTTTGTGGTCTTTCCCTCTCACTCTGAAAGTAACTCAGGAACAGGTCTGCAGGTCCATCCTCAGCAACCTAAGTTAAGGAGCAGCACGCCATTCTCCCCATCTTGCACAGACTGCCAACACGCGGGGAAGCTTGCCTGTCATCTCTCCCCATGGTGGGTGGGAAGGAGGGACAATGTATCACATTCCTGAGGTTCTCAAATATGGGTCTCTAAAAGGGATGTTTCCCTACCACCCAAGCACACTGCTCGAAATAACTGATTTATCTGGCAGCTATAGATCATTAAAGTCCACTTCATTCTAACTAAGGTGTAAATTAGAAGAATCTGCACAGTGACTTGGGGTCCACATGAGATGTACCACTTGGAATTTATTGTCTTTGTTTTCAACAGAAAGTTCCCGCCACTGGATTCCATGTCCTTCCAATTAGTCCTAAGATGTGGACGAGGAGGAACAGGAGCCTGGGCAGTAACCTAGGGGAGCAAGGACGGACTTCTCTTAGTGATATTTCATGACCTCAAGATACAGAGACATTTAGCCAAATCCCATGGGTTGAAAGTTTGTTCATTATCAGATTTAAAAAGAGTGGGGACCAGCATTGCCCATCTTCCTTACCCAGTCTCATTAACTCCTGTCTTTCATGGATCGTGCCAGAAAACAACTTTCTCACTTCACCCCCCTCTACACTTCTACAGAATTTATTTGTCACTTGCTAGCCACCAGGCAACCCAGCAACTCCTCAGCACAGTCCCCAACCCCAAGGAACCCCGGACCCAGTCTTGCTAACTGAGCATGCATTTAACATTTGCACAGTTCTTTGTTTCATCCTAGACTACTGCCTCCTAGGAGAGTTTATACTTTGCTAAACCAATATCAAATCATCTCCATTCCACTCAAACTTGAGAGGAATGTGCCTTATTTCATCTTTGTACTTCCCACAGAGTCAGCTTAGTCCCAAGCCTAGATCATAACATGCACTCAGTAAAATTTTGTTGAATGAATGCATGTATGCCTAAACAAATGAAGCCAGTCATGTAGATATAACAGGTTACAACACTCCTCCCTTTGCCTCTATTTTTTTAAAAAGTTGATTATTGACATAGAGGCCATGAAATATAATTATGACTGAAAATTTTAAAAAAGCATAGTCTGTTCAGAGACACCCTCTCTTGCCTTCTTTTGCTTCCTCTTTCCTGTGTTGGGACAATGCAGATGCCAAGAGTTCTAGGTACATGATATGAAAATGGCACAGAATAAAAGGATTATCCAGGGTTTGGAGAGGATGGTGTGGTGGTGGTGGTGGAGGGGGGTACTTTTGGTTAAAGTAGAGAAATTGCCAGGAAAACATTTAGTAATTGCAATAGTTAAAAAAAAAAAAAAAAAAGCTCTGCTTTATGGAAGGCAATTCCACGACACACAGCACAGTCAGAGTATCTTGAACAGCTCCAGGCAGGATAGATCAACCCCTCACTCTGTTCCCCAGACAGAAGACCTGCCTGGGAGCCCTTCTGCCTCCTTCCCTGCCTGGGCAGCATGGCACGTCCTGTATTCCTTTCTGTTTTCTATCCAGTGAGTAAATGCAATAGGGTCCAGTTAATGTGCAAGGGTCTCTGCAAAGGCCTTCAACAAAACTGCCATCTCGGGATGTCACTGTGCCCCTCTGACTCACAGCCATGCCATCACCTGGTGGATCAGCTCTTATGAGTGAGTGGTCACCTAAGTTGTGTCCAGGTGACAAGTTGCTCCCGATCTTCAGGTGGTAGGGAGGCTCCTGGGCTGCAGGAGGGGTGAGGAATAGGACAGAAGCCTTAGCAAACAGTCCTACATCCTGACCAGGTCCACTTCAGGCTTAGCTAGATAATGAGATGGAGACAGGTATTTCCCCAAGAGTTAGATTCTAGGGGATATTCTGAGGGTTTATTTGTTGTTTTGTTTTTTTCCCTGAGACCCTCTTCTCAAGTTTAGGCCTAAAACCATCCTTGAGCTTCCGTGCCTTATGGCTGGGAGGCAGAGAGCTTGTTCCCAAGAATGATGGGATACCAGAGCATCTGGTTCTGTACCAGGCTGCTTAACAGTCCTGCATGGTCTTCTGTCCATCGGGAGCACCTGGGACTGAGGCACAACAGAAGGGAGGAGTCACCGTACTGACTGTCCCCACTGCACACTTGGTGCAGGTAAGGGGCCTGCCAGTGTACTCTATACACAGCCTAAGAGACTGGGGCCCTAGGACAGTAAAAGCATATTTTTTCTTCCAGGTAGCCTGAGTATCTTCTCAAATCACATGTGCATGGGAAATTCCAGCAGCTGAGAGTATAAAAGGGAGAGGTATAAAGTGCTGTTGCTGCTACTACTGCTGCTAAGTTGCTTCCGTCGTGTCCGACTCTGTGCAACCCCATAGACAGCAGCCCACCAGGCTCTCCCATCCCTGGGATTCTCCAGGCAAGAACACCAGAGTGGGTTGCCATTTGTGCTGTATAAAGGTCTAAAGCTAAGCGCTGAAAAACTGATGCTTTTGAACTGCGATGCTGAAGAAGACTCTTGAGATTCCCCCGTACTGCAAGGAAATCAAACCAGTCAATCCTAAAGGAAATCAATCCTGAATACTCATTGGAACGACTGATGCTAAAGCTGAAACTCCAATACTTTGGCCACCTGATGCAAATAGCTGACTCATTGGAAAAGACCCTGATGCTGGGAAAGATTGAAGGCAGGAGGAGAAGGGGATGACAGAGGATGAGATGGTTGGATAGCATCACCAACTCAATGGACATGAGTTTGAGCAAGCTCTGTGAGTTGGTGATGAATGGGGAAGCCCGGCGTGCTGCAGTCCATGGGGTTGCAAAGAGTGGGACATGACTGAGTGACTGACCTGAATGAACTGATAAAGTGCTGTTGAAGAAGAAATGAGTTTTGCTTTTCTTTTAGAGCCACATCCCTAACAAAGATGCTTCTATTGAACTAGCATATCGAGAGGAGTAGGTAAGAGGTTGTCCATAGGTTTTGATTTCAAGACTCTCAGGTTCCTTTTAAATTTGAGTATTTTTGAACAAAATTCATGCAAGACCCAAAGCCCAGATGACCAGCCCCTGTTGAAATGCCCATCACTGGTTCAAGGCATGAGGTGATGGCAAAGAATGGAAAAACGTGCCGTGTCACAGCGTGTCTCTCCTTGGACATGCTTTTCATTTGAGAGGCTCGTTGGCAAGTCTAAATATGAAGGCAGCATTATGATGCCAAAACACTGGGACTCAACAGAAAACAATTCTGTCACCGAGACAGGCTATGGCATAGGTTTGCCTGGGCCGGAAAACGGGATCCCAGAGGAAAAGGAGTTGTGCCCTTTCATGCTCATTTCAGGAAGTCTCCCGGACCCCTGAGCATGTCTCCTGAGTACTTTCGCACTACTGACATTCTGAGCTCAAAAACTCTTTGTTGTGGGGGACTGCCCTATACATTGTAGAATGTTAGCCACATGCCTGGAGCTACCCACTAGATACCAGCAGTACCCCCTCCCCTCAGTTGTGACAATAAATATTGCTAAGTGTCCCTTAGTGTAACTAGGAAGGGTAATTTTGATTTTATGCTGGATCTGCTTCTTCGACTTTAACATTCCTTTTGCAGCTTTTGTTCCTGTGGGCGTACCTGATGGCCTGCCTCAGGGAGTGACCTGAGCCGCCCACCTGTGAAGGACTGCACAGAAGTGAAACGAATACAGAGCCCTGCCTGAGGCTTGCCGTTCTAGGGGACATCTGCAAGGATTGAACACTCTTTGTACTTTATTTCCTGGGCCTCCCTGGTGGCTCAGATGGTAAAGAATCTGCCTGCGATGTAGGAGACTCGGGTTCGATCCCTGGGTTGGGAAGATCTCCTGGAGAAAGGAACAGCTACCCACTCCAGGGGTTGCAAAGAGGTGGACTTGACTGAGTGACTTTCACTTCACTTCACTGTTTCCTTATCTCCCCCTCATCTCTGATCCATAAAAGAACCTGGCAACTAGGCCCCGACAAGATGGTTCTTTTGAGGCACTAGCCTGCCATCTTCTTAGTCAGCCAGCTCCGGAACGAAGTCCCTTTCTCATCCCAACACCTTGTCTCGTATTTATTAGCCTGTCTAGCGGCAAGTAGAAAGAGCTTGGAATTGGTGACACTAGGAGGCCAGGATCACCCCTGGTTGAAAACCACTGCTTGAGAGCAAGAAAGGCCTCAGGTAAGGTGAGAGTGGGGAAGCAGCAATGTCATTATAGCTCAGCCTACTTTATTTTTCTGGAGAAGCAGGCACCATCACCTAACTAATGATGAGTTTGCTTCCTCTTTGGCTCTGCCCACTAGGTGGTCAAGTTCTCCATTGCTGTGACTCAGCGAGTCACTGCGGTAATGCCAGTGCCTGGCACACAGGTGGCACTCAATAAATATTCACCAAGCATCTGAAAGGGATTCTACAACAGCACGAGAGCTAATGCCACACTGCTAACTTTTCAGCTACTTCAAAAGCTGATGTTTTCAAGTCACAGTGGGTAATAGCGGTAAAATACCAGAAGGGAGTCAGCAGGGCACCTCCTGAGTTATGTCCATAAATGCTGGGGAATCCCTCAGTGCCATGGTTTTCAAGCTGTAGGTTGCCTCCCATTGGTAGGTCATGAAATCAGCTGTGTAGGTCACAAGCAGCATGCTTCTCAGGGGAATAGAATGGAACAGAATGCAATGCACCAAAGTGTATCACATATACTAAGAGTGTTTCATGAAGTATTTGCATACATGTACATGTATGTGTGTATATAACACATAACATAGAATTTTGTAAGTTTTTTCGATGTGGACCATTTTTAAAGTCTTTGTTGAGTTTGTTACAATATTGCTTCTGTTTTATGTTTTGATTTTTTGGCCCTGAAGCATGTGTGATCTTAGGTCCCTGTCCAGGGATCAAACCCACACCCCCTGCACTGAAAGCGAAAGTCTTAACCAGTGGACCATCAGAGAAGTCCCTAGAATATTATATAGACAGCACATGCATGTAAGTGTGTGAGTTCTTCATGATACAAAAATAAACTTTAAAAACCACAACCTAATTTTTATAGTCCCCCAAACGGTAACTAAATACCATTCACTAAGCCTCAAGGGTGTTGTAAGGATAAGATAACATTTGTAAAATATGTTGGCTTCCTCCCCTGGAAGCATTACTAGCTTACAGAGAAGAACTATGACATCACTGCAAAAGGACTGCTGAGTGAGGTTCTATGGAAATTTAAAAGAGTTCAGACCCATTTTAAATCATCACAGTTCTTGATTTTTGCAAACTCGCATAGCCCATTAGGAAGGGAATGAAATTGACTTCATTGAAAGCTCCACCCTGCCAATGAGTCATTTTTGTATCCCTGAGCAGCCTGAATCTTTGTAAAACTTCCACATTTAAGTGAGTTACCCAGACCCAGAATCAAAGTACAAAGAATGAGAGAATGGTCATGAGGCATGGGTAGGCTCGTCAAGTCCACAGTAGCGGAACGTGAATAAGACCCTGGCTCCTGGAGCCAGATGACCTGAATTAGAATCCCAAGAGATGCAGGGCAGTATTTAACTTCTCTGTGCCTCAGTTTCTGCCTCAGAAAAATGGTATAAAGATAGTCCACATCTTATAAGCTTGTTGTTTAAGGATTAAATGAGAAATGCCCATATAGCACTGTTAATAATTCAATTTTCGATAAAAACTTAGGTTACATGAACTCACATTATGTGGGTACTGTTTACTGTTTCCCCTTCTCTGCCACTAACATAAAAACAATGAAGCCAAGATGGGCTATTAGGCTATGAAGCCTTATCATAAAAACCAGAGGACACAAGTTTCCTTCTCCTCTTGTTTCTGAAAGAGACATCTCACCCATAAAAACAAAATCTCCATATATCTCCATATATCACCCCCAAGATATTTTAGGTCAGAGGTGAAGGAAAGTTCAAATGTGATAAAACCTTTATCACAATGGTACTTAATCTCCCTAACACTGTGACGCATCCCCCATTCCCTGGTGTTGGGAAACATGATCTATTGTTAGTGTAGAGCAACTACAGAAAGCCTCAAATAATCTTTTCTCTACCACTAGGCTAGTGGTTCCTGTATATTACATTTTTCTGCTTGAATTTTTACAATAGATGTCATCCCTCTCTACAATAATTGGCTGAAAAGAAAGAAGAGAAGCTGAAAGAATTTGTGTGTTCATGCACGTGTGCAAATGCACAGCTGTCCATGTGTGTGCACAAATTCTTTCAGCTTCCTTTTTCTTCAGCACATGTGTATGGGAAGGCATGGAAATGTGTGAGTGTGTATATATACACACACATGCGTGTATATTCATGCACATGTATGTGCCTACATAGTGTGTCTAAGAAAAATAATGAGGCTTAGACATGCTGGCATTTTAATAATTTAGTTCTAGGAATAATGTAAGCCAATAAGCAAAAACTGCCTGGATTTCTTAAAATGTATAAACATAAAAAATTCTGATGAAGCTTTAAAAGACTGACTCTGCATAATCCAATGACAGCTATTCACATATACATCCAATAAACTCATCCATCTCGTGGATATTTTGCATCTCCAGGTCCATAGGGAAAAAAAATAGTAAATCTCTAATGAACACTTTAGAGACTGATCTCTGGGAGCCTTTGTCTACCTGTCATAGGCAGAAGAGATTATTCTTGATTGGACTATTCTCTGTACTAGGAATGAATGAATAAATAGATGAATATATAAATAATTGTACCTTTAAAGAAAGATACATTTTATCATTTTAAGTTCTATATTTAAGTTAAATAAATCAATGTTGGCCTAAAGAAATTAAAGATAATCAAGGGAAAATAAGACAATGGAATTAAGAGAAATGAAAATTTATATTCTTACATCTGCATCTTTTTATCTTTCAGCTTGCATGGGGATTTTGCAAAAGAGTGGCTTCCTCACCCATTCATGGATGCAAAGGCAATCTTAACCCATTAACTTTGGTGCTACTGGGAAGTGAAGGAAGCAGTTGAAAAAAAAAAAAAAAAAGATGGAAAGAAGGCAAAGAGAGGAAAATTATATGGAAAATGCAAATTTCCAGTGTCTTGTAACTGGTGATTTCTAAAAATTCTCCACAAGGGTTTCACTCATGTCACTTTTTAAGATCTACCTTGATCTTTTATACTAAATAATTTGGATAATGAGATCATTCTGGTAGGCTATTTGTAAGAAGGGGATGTATTAGAGGTGCACAGAGTTCTGCAATTACAAACAACCCTCAAATCTCTGGTTTAATACTAATAAAGGGTGGTTTCTAGTACATATACCAATCTAAGATGGCTCTTCTCAGGGGCAACTCTCCTGGGTGGCTCTCCTCTGAGCTACAAGGCAGGAACCCATGCTCCTTCCTGCTAATGGCTCTGTCATCTCCTGGGACAGTGTTTCTCAAAGTTACTGTGCATAGGTGTCACCTGGGGACCTTATTAAAATGCACATTCTCAATCTCTCACCTGGATACTCTGTGTCTACAAACATAGGAAGAAAAAGAGAAAGAGTAAATGATGGTGCAGGCAGGTATTTATCCCTTCTATCAACACCTCATTGGCCAGTCTCAGTCACATGGCCACACCTAACTACAAGCGAGCTTGGGTAATGTAAATCAGCTCTGTGTTCAGGAGGAAAAACAGTGTTATTAACAGTTAGCCACTATCTGCCACAGTAAGAAGAGAAGTAATAAACTAAAGAGATTTCAAACATCTAAATCATTCATCCTTTCTATTTGCAAGCTCAAATCAGATTTGTTCAGGAGCAAAAGGCACAAACCCCCTAAATAAGTCATTGTTTCTGTTGAAACACTGAAGTCTCAAATCTAAAACATTCACTGTAAATTCTTAAAGCTGTCATAAAGCAATTTACCTTACCCATGAATTTCTTAAGCAAGTCATAAGGGACTGTCTAAAGTTTTCTTCTCTAGAGATTGGATAAGTAGATTTTCTTCTTAGAAAATATATGTATTGAAAGTGAAGTCGCTCAGTCATGTCCAACTGTTTGCAACCCCATGGACTGCAACTAGCTACCAGGCTCCTCTGTCCATGGGATTTTCCAGGCAAGAATGTTGGAGTGGGTTGCAATATCCTTCTCCAGGTGAGCGGTCTCCCATGTTGTAGGCAGATGCTTTACCATCTGAGCCACCAGGGAAGTCCTAATATATGTATTGTATGATGTTAAAACATACAGCAGAATGTTCACCCCTTGAATCCCAAAAAGGTATTTCTGACCCTTTTGTCATCACCCTACCAGAAGAATCAATTCAGAAAGATTAATGTGTTCTCCAAACTAAAGGGAGAGGGAGGGAAGAGGCTAAGAACCTACAAAAAATTTGCTTAGTGATTGGATTCCACTTTATGCAAAGAATAACAGCTTCTCAAAAGATAATGGTTAATGTATACCAATTTTACTTCCTGTGTTGGTGATACTACTGATTCAAAAGTAACTGTGATGTAGCAGTGGGGGATGGGAAGCCTTTTTGTTGCCTGTGAAATCTCCTGTGAGAAATTTACTGTGAAATCTCACAGTAAAATCTCCTGTGAGAAAAGCGGAGCAAGATTTGGAGATCATTTAGCCGTGAGAGGGTAGAGAAGCAAATTAACTATGAACATGATCTTAAAACCAAACCATCTTTGAGCAAGAGGGGGCCCTGCGCGGGGCCCCACACTCTACAGGTCTCTACTCTGGCTCTTTCTCCTCTCAGTACAAGGAACCCAAGGTTCCAAAGGCCTTGGGTCCTAGCAGACTTCTGTGTCCTCCTTGTAGGTCAGCACTGCCCAAGAGAAATGTTAAGGGAGCCACAACATGAGCCACATACACAATTTTTAAGTTGTAAGTAGCCACATTAGAAAATAAAAAAGAAACAGGAAGTGACTTCCCTGGTGGTCCAGTGGTTAAGAATCCACCCTGCCGTGAGGGGGAGGTGGGCTCGATCCCTGGTCAGGGAACTAACATCCCACATGCTGTGGAGCAACTAAGCCAGTGCAGCAAAAACTACTGAAGCCCACGCCCTCTGGAGCCCTTATGCTCCAACTAAGAGAGTCCGTGGGCCACAACGAAAGATCTGCATGATGCAATGAAGATCCCACATGCCGCAACTAAGACCTAATACAACCAAACAGATAAAAATAAATATATTTTAAAAATCTACTTAGTATATTAAAAAAGAAATGGGCAAAATTATTAAATAATACTTGATATAATTTATAATTATTAATAACAATATATTTTATCCCAACATCTGCAAAATATCATTTTAACATGTAGCCAATATAATGATATTAAAGAGATATTTTACATTCTTCACTTTTCATGATCAGTCCAGTGTGTGTTTCCGTGTATAGCACGTGTCAGCCAGCACTCCATGGTCACATGTTGGGGACTGTGTCTGGCAGCAAGCCCCAGACCAGGCTCTGGGTCACAGGCCCTGGAATCCCTCACAGGATCCCTTGTCCACTCCCAGGGCCACCTTTCCAGACCTTATTATCTGAGGTCTGAGGGGAACCACAGAATAGCTGTTTGAAGAGGGTGTGGGTGGAGCTCCAACATGTATCCCGGGTGCCATGCATGTGTGCTGGGCACTGCACAATGAAGGAGGGCAGGGGTGCAAAAAGAAGGGGAGAAGGATTCAGGTTGGAGCTGGTTCTCCCCAGCTCTGCCATCTGCTGAACGAAGAAACTGTCCCGTCTACTACTGGCTCTTTGTATACAGAAAACTGTAGATCACATCACTGCTAGACCCTCTAACAGGGCTTAGACACTGGCACAGGGAAAACTGGCTGCATTCCCTTTCTGTACGTCACCAATATTCTATATGGTGAAAGAGCTCAATAAGGGTTGGCTATTAACAAGAGAAGTGATATTCAAGCTCTATGTGCTGGTTCTGCTATACTGATTATTAAGTTATTAAAATACGTCTTTAATAGTAATTGTCCTGAGCTCTCTCAGAGTCCTCTATTATTGCACTCAGAATCCCCCCAAATCCCCCTCCCTAGAATCCCCCCTAAAAATCTCCCCACTATCCAGCAACTGATGGGTGAACACTAGGCACAGCCAGGCTCTTCCAGGCAGCTGCTCCTGAGGCCAGAGCCACTGATCAACATCCCTACTGTATGTGTTGTGCTCAGGCATGTCTGACTCTTTGCAACCCCATGGACTGTAGCCTGCCAGACTCCTCTGTCTATGGAATTTTCCAGGCAAGAATACTATAGGGGGTGCCACTTCCTATTCCAGGTGATTTTCCCAACCCAGGGATCAAACCCACGTCTCTTGAATCTCCTGCGTTGGCAAGTGAATTCTTTACCACTTGTGGTAAAGTGCCGCCTGGGAATTCCTGCTATATAGGCTGCTCGTTATTCTAAGCATCACCCCTAACTATTTAACATTAGCTACTGTATTTTGTGATTCATGGGGTCACAAAGAGTCAGACACAACTGAGCAACTGAACTGTATTTTGCATATTCTAACCCACTCTTTCTTGTGATGATGTTTAGTTTACCCACAATAAGCAAATGGTCCTTATTTCTATTGACTATTAAATAAGGGTTCTGTTCTACTGCTGATATGTCCCAAAGTTTTGTTAGTTTGGGTGCAGGGGAAAGATGAATAGAGGAAATCAGAGGTATCATCTGACAGTCAGTGAATTCTCCTCTGCAGAGTACTCTTATGTAGAAGGACAGATATAATTAACACAAAATTACTGTTCAGTGTTCAGACAGCATAGAAGACAGAGTCTAGGATGGCCCTCAATAATCCCTGCCTCTTGGTATTCATACGCTCATGTAATGCCCTCCCCAAGTGTAGACAGGACCTATGACTTGCTGCTAACCAACAGAATATGACAAAGGTGATGGGCTGTCACTTCTGTGACTACATTATATCAAATTGTAACTCCTGTTGTGCTAGCAGACTCCCTTCCTTGCTGCCTTTGATGAGCCAAGTTGCCATGATGGGGAGGACCATTTGGTGAAGAATCAGGGTGGTCTCTGGCCCACAGCCAGCTAGGACTTGAGGGACTTCAGTCCAACAGTCCAAAGGGAGCTACATCCTGCTAACAACTATGTAAATGAGTTTAAATGTGGCTCATCCCCAGGCAAGCTTTTAGACATGACCTTGGTCCTGGACAATGCCTTGATGAGGACCTCATGAGACCCTTCTGAAGCAGAGGACTCAGCTAAGACATGCCCAGACTCCTGACCAACAGATACTGTCAGATCACAAGTGTGTGTGATCTGCATCTGTGTTTGTGGTACTTTGTTATAAATACATAGCTAACAAAGTTAGCAAATATGTTTTGGTTGAAATGTATAAAAATGCATGTATACATACATATTAATATATACACATGCAAGTGTGTGCATGTATAGAAAATGTTTAGAGTAAGAAAATCTCAAGAGGTATTACCTTGAGAGAAAGAGACCAAGATTCAGAGGGAGAAAAAGAAGTTATACAAGCACTGTGTTTGTATAACTTTTTGTATTATTTTAGCTTTGTTGCTGTGTTCATGTTTCATTTTCATAAATTAAAAAAAAATCTAGCTTAAATGTACAATAGATTTGAGACCATTTTGTTACAAGAAACACAGTGTGTCCAAGAAAATACTCTGATTTTTAGAATGTTAATCCTGTGTTTCTAACCAGGATCAGATTGTTAAGGCAATAAAACATGAGTCCACTAGGTCTGATGCACTAACTTTGCAAGAAAGGGCCCCTCGAGGGTCTAGCCCTGTCGTCTCACAGGTAGGAACTCTGGTGGGGTGGGGACTGGGTGTGCGGTATTAAGAAACTCAAGCTGAGCTGGGGAGGAGATGCTAGGATTCACTTCTTGCTTTATCAGACAGTGCTTTTAACCCCTCCTTGCACCTCCAAACTTCCCCTCAAAGAACAAGTAGTAGAAACTACAAACATTCTCCCTTTAAAACGAATTCTCCCTTCAAAAATGACTTGTTCATTTGAAATGTGCCAGGGGGGCTGGTAAGGAATTGAAAGAAGTTAAATTACTGTATCTAGAGCTGTGCCCAATATTTGAAATACCACCTGGCAAAAACCCACACAAAATCATTTGATTTGATAAACAAATGAATGAAGAAGAATTAAATCAGCCCAACTACCAGTCCTCTAATATTGCCACCAAAAATTAGGTAGGAAAAAACATTCACAGTAAATTGAGAACCCATGACAAAGAGGAACACAGAATGTCAGGGGTCTGGAGGATGGCTGCTGTGCCCACCATCTGTGTGATATCCGCCAAGATTCACGGGTCTAAGTCTCTTCGACAAATGGCGCCGGGAAAACTGGACAGCCACATGTAAAAAATGAAATTAGATCATTCTTCAACTCCATACACAAAAGTAAGCTCAAAAGAGATTAAAGATCTAAATGTGAGAACAGATACTAAAACTCCTAGGGGAAAACATAGGCAGAACACTCTCTGACATAAACCACAGCAACATCTCTTTCGATCCATCTCCCAGAATAATGGAAATAAAAACAAAAATAAAATTAACAGGTCTATAGAATAGTGCATTTTTTCCCCTGACAGCATTTTCAAATTGTGAGATAGACTCATAGCTACCAATCAATTTTGACCTCAAACCTTAAGAATGGGTTTATGCTTCCTTAACATTTCTCAAACCCACCTCCGTGTTTGGTCTATTTCTGAAGTCTCTCACAGACAGGCTTCCATAACGCCCTTGGCTGGTTAGTGTCACCATATAGTGAAATCTTTCCCATTCAGACAATCCCCGAATTGGTCAACTCCTGAGTGTGTGAAAAGCCTTAATTCCCTGCTTTATCTCTTCCGTATACATTTACTAATCTGTATTCAGGAGTAACATTGAGGAAATACATACACAGAGAAGAGAGCTCACAAGTACGATAAAAGACTGGAAGCCCTTGAATTCCACTCGCCTACATGTCTCTGAAAGTAAGAAATACTGTAAGAGAGAGAGCAAACTACAATAGAAGTGGAGATTCTGACAGCAGGAAGATAATGGGAGGAAGTCATCTGACCATCAGTTAAAAACCAGTAAGGTACGGTGGGGTCTGACTGCCTTCCTGCCTATCTTTCAAAAAAGAGGCTAGATGGAGGAGTGGTTTGAAGGGACTTGCACAGAAAACACAAATCTTAAAACATTCAGCTTAGTTACTGTTCATTAACCTAGGATCTCTTCGAATATGCTCTCTAAGGAGTTTGGATACATTCACTAATATATATGGAGTTTATACAAAGCGGTTTTGTACAATGTTTGACAAATTCACATCAGGGCCTTATTACACTAAGCATAGCAGAAACTGCCAGAAAGGGTTTTATTTTCCAATATAACAGCACATCAACAGTCAACAGGCCCATTTCGGGGTTGTAGAGTCCCAGAGACTGAGGCAAAATGAGGAGTGATTGCGAGCATACCGGCCACCAGGAAGAGCCCACGCCGGTGGTGGCTGGCAGCCTGGCCTCCAACACACGGCTCAGCCCAGTGCAGTTGTTCTTTTCAGCGGTATTTTCAGAAAATGAAGGGCTGGCATTTGTAAACATGCCGCCTGGGTGGAAAGATGCCCATGCACTAAGAAAGCTGTAAAAACCCATGCAGGACACTGTGCCAGAACAAACCACGAGACCACAACAAATGAAAGCAGGGCCCCGAAGGATACCCGGCAACACTCTTAAATCATGAGTGCCCAGAAGGCTATTGGCTGTAAAGCAGAACACTTACAGCTGAGGTGCTAGGAGACCACCCTGCTCACCACAGGTGAGGCCAGACTGAAAAAAACTACACGAGTCCTCGTGGTGAGGCAACCCCCGAACTGCTTTCCTGCTCCTCACACTGTTCTCCATGAGTGAATCTACCCATTAGGTTGATGTCCTTCCAACACCATCCTCGCATCTCCAGGTTGGAGAATCACGTGTAATGGGATTCTTTCCTCACCTGAGCCTGACTCATGTTCTTGGCTCAGTGGGCAATGCAAGGCGAGCGCCCTGGCTTCTCCCTAACATGTTCCTGGCTCCTTGTCAGAACTCACAAAGTATGAATTGGGCTTCCCTGGTGGCTCAGATGGTAAAGAATCTGCCTGCAATGCAGGACAACCGGATTCAGTCTCTGGGTCAGGAAGATCCCCTAGAGAAGGGAATGGCAACCCACTCCAGTGTTCTTGCCTGGAGAATCCCATGGACACAGGAGCCTGGTGGGCTACAGTCCATGGGGTTGCAAGAGTCAGACATGACTGAGTGACTAACACTATCACTGAAGTAGGTGCCCCTTAACAGAACACGTGTACCTAGGAGATCTTACCTTCCTGGTTCCACCCCAGCCCTAGCTGGCTGCTCACACCCTGTCCTCTTCACTGTGTGCTAAGTCGCTTCAGTCATGTCTGACTCTCTGTGACCCCATGGACTATAGCCTGCCAGGCTCCTCTGTCCATGGGGTTCTCCAGATAAGAATACTGGAGTGGGCTGCCATGCCCTCCCCCAGGCCTGTCCTCTTTAGACATATGCAAATATACCTCATATTTACGTTGTCTTTTGGAGAAGGAAATGGCAACCCACTCCAGTGTCCTTGCCTGGAGAATCCCATGGACAGAGGTGCCTGGCGGGTTGCAGTCCACGGGGTCACAGAGAGTCCAGCACGACTGAGTGACTAACACACACACACACACACACACACACGTTGTCTTTACCAGTAGAAAATAAATAACAGTCACAGCCACACACCACCTCATCAGGGCTGATGGAAAACAACTTCAAACATGCTGCCTTTGTTAAAATTCTGGAATAAAAGATGGTTACAAATTGAAGTCATTACTTATTCAAAATGTACCTCTACTGCTTAAGAGGTATCACTATTTGTCTCAAGACAACAAAAAGAGGAAAGAAGGAAGGTGAAAGGGAGGAAGGAAAGGAGGAAAGGGATGAAGAAGGAATGGAGGGAGGGAGGGTTAAGTCATGAAGTGCCCCACCTCTGATCAAAGAGCCCTGGGTTTCAGTCCCATAACTGCACCATGCCACTTGGTAACTGTGAGCTACTTGCTGAGTCAAACTGAACTGAGGTTTGGTCTCCTCATCTATAAAATGGAACAACATTCCTCTGTCCAATGGTTGTGTTAGAGATTTGAGGAGCTGATCACTCCAGGTACCTGACACAGAGAAGGTCTCCAGCAATGAATTCCAGGTCCTGTTCTCTCCTTCCAGGTCCTGTTCTCTCCTTCCTCTCTCCCTTTCTGCACCCTCCCCCCGGGGGGCTGCTCAGACCAGAGGCTGCAGGGAACATCCAGAGAGATGCAGGATGAAATATTCCATCTGTTTCACTTGATACAAGGAGCAAAACAAACCACCTGCAAATCAAAGACTTAGTTTTCTTTTTATGACCCCAGAGCAGTACCGTTCTAAAACTCTGTGCCCAGAGACTGATAACATCTTCCCTCTCAAATCTCTTTGCTTAAAAGAATACAAAATGCTACAAATGAAAAGGCAGGCAAGGAGACATAGGGGAGGGCAGGTGTGATCAATCAGCTTGCTGGTTAGAACAGATCTTTTTTTTTTTCTTACCTAAAACCTTCTTAGGTGACCAATTACTAACACATGGAATATTTTCATCTTATTTACCTTCTGCTGTGCACCTCTTCTGCTAGTAGCAGTATTGTTAGTCGTCCAGTTGTGCCTGTCTCTTTGCGATCCCATGGACAGAGGAGCCTACCAGTGGGATTTCCCAGGCAAGAATACTGGGGTGGGTAGCCATTTCCTCATCTAGGGGATCTTCCCGACCCAGGGATCAAACTTGGGTCTCTCACACTGCAGGCAGATTCTTTACTGTCTGAGCCACCAGGGAATTTCCTTCCTCCTGTTTCTCCCCCGGAAAAGAGTAATCGCCCATGTCTCAAATAGTACTTTAGCAGAAACAATCTCTTCCCTTAGCTTCACGGGAGGGATCTCAAAGCTTCTACAGTTGCAGTTTTGTTTAAACCCAAATCTCTCGCCTGGGTTTTCCCCAAGATCTCCAGCTTTCTGGTCATTACTATTCAAGCATTTATTTTTAATGGCTCAAACAAAACCCTCACCAGTCTCACATACTTGCAGGGGTCCAGTGCCCTCTTGGAAATTCTGTGGATTCCTGGTGGGTTTACAGGCTCTGCCATCTCTTGACTTTGATTTGTGGGTCCCATTAAATTTCACCTGCATTTTATCTCTTGTCATCATTCTCTTTTGCCACCTCAAACGAACTCTAGCATAAAAATCCACTGGAGTTTTTACTTACCAAGAAACAAGTCCCTGGTATGTACACTAGACTTTTGTGGAGGTTTGGGGGGAGTATAGTGAACAGAGGTTACAGAATAGCAAAGCTTAGTATTATATTAATAATATTAGGCATTACTGTTCCTTGCTGTCCTGTCCCCTGCCTGAGGGACCACCTCCTGGCTGAGCTCTCTGTCCGCTGCTCCAGACATCATGTCACCCAGACCCACATTCTCATCATAAGT
>NW_011494940.1:3315624-3333921 GCF_000754665.1 Bison bison bison
TCATAAGTCATCCCTCTTCTCTCCACTCCCCAGAACTCATTAAATTCTTCAACTTCATTTTGCAGAGTAATTCAGCCTTATGTCTATTCTGCAGCATCCTTCCAGACAACACTGCAGGGAATGGAGGCAGAACAGCGTCTACCCCTTTCACACTCCAGAAAGTCCATCAATGATATTTACCTAAATAACAAGTTGAAATAAATCCAGTCCTTCCTTCCAATGAGTAACAGAATGTTCCAATGAGTAACAGAAGAGCAATCACTTCTTCTTCCCCACATAACGTTTTCCCCTTTCTACTGCACTCATTCGGCATTTTCCGCCAGTTAATGTCTGTTTACAACATCAAGTGCATACAAGGTTTTATGGGCTGGACTGTAGTCACAGTTTTGATTCTTGAGATTTTGATAAAGAATTCATGTCACTCAAATTTCATAGCGGAATTCTGCTCTGCTATTAATGTTGCCCTTGAGTATATTATAGAAACACAGTGGAATAGATGAGAGAAAGAACAGAAGAGATGAAGTGATTTGAAGTCAAATACCCTGGATAGAACCTCTTACTTCCCATGGGTTTACCACAGAACTGAAGAACAAGAGGAAAACAAAACAGAAGCCCCATCATACAGTGGAAAAAATAACTCACATTTCATTTTCCTCATTCATTATCCAGCACTCTAGTCGGTGGATATGGTCAAATAGTTTAATTCAAAGCTGACCACAAACACAGTTCTAGGTGGAAGGCATCACTGCACAACACTCCTGTAGTTTTGCTATGGTTGGAGGCAGAGGACCCAGAATGACAGGCAGAAACCTGATAGAAACAGAATATTTCAGTAATGACTTCATCACAGTGTTTTTTTCTGAGCCCCCAGTCCATGGCATCTGGGTGGAAGATCCCATTTGGCCTCCTTCAAGACGCCTTGGGGTCAGAATGGAAAGAAACAAGCAAAATTCACATAGACTCTTTCATTGTCCGCTGTGATACTTACAAAACTTCCATTAACAAGTAAAGGTCTACATCTATTACCATCCCCTCCCCTTTTATTTTACATGTTCTCATCCTTGGATCCTGCAAAGGCTGCAAAGTAGGTGGTTCATATTTGTTCTCTAGGGCTGCCATTACAAAATACCACAGACGGAGTGGCTTAAACAATGAAAACAGATTTTTCACAGCTTTGGAGACTGCAAATCTGAGATCAAGGTGTCAGCAGGTTGGGTTTCTTTGGAGGCGTCTCCTCTCTCCTTGGGCTTCCCTGGTAGCTCAGCTGGTTAAAAATCTACCTGTAATGCAATGCAGGAGACCACAGTTCAATTCCTGGGTCAGGAAGAGCCACTGGAGAAGGGATAAGCTACCCACTCCAGAACTCTTGGGCCTTCCTGGTGGCTCAGCTGGTAAAGAATCCGCCTGCAATGTGGGAGACCTAGATTCAGTCCCTGGCTTGGGAAGATCCCCTGGAGAAAGGAATGGCTATCCATTCCAGTATTCTGGCCTGGAGAATTCCTATAGTCCATGGGGTTGCAAAGAGTCAGACATGACTGAGTGACTTTCACTAACTCACTCCTCTCTACTTGGCTACGGCTGCCTTCTCACTGAGTCCTCAACTGTCCTTTCCTCTTATAAGGACACCAGTTAGATTGGATTAGGGCTTGTCATAACTTAATCACCTCTTCCACGGCCCTCCAAATGCAGTCACATGCTGAGGTACTGGGGGTTAGGACTTCAACATATGAATTCGGTGGAACACAAATCAACTATAACAGTAGCCAAGGTCAATAAGTCACTGGCAAGTCTTTCTCTACCCAACACCACCTCCATCCATCCTTGCCACACACAATGAAACGACAGGAATCATTTGTAAAACAGCAGTTCTCTCTTATGGCATTTGATGACTCTCCTATATATTTATGCGCTTCCAATTTCATAGGTTGCTTTGATAATCAAAGAGAAAAGAAATAGCTATAATTCTGCCTTTATTAAAGCACACTGGGTTTGTTAAAATCAGTTCTATTCTTGTACCTGAATTCAGTGTGCTCTGAGGCATAATATAGGTATTCCTAGTTACCCAGGGAGGTGGTACAGACTATATCTAAGCTTTTGATTCAACTGAACATTTGTCATTTATTAACACCTACTATTTCCCAGACATCATTGAGCTCTGATTCAAAGTAGGTCTTAGTGCTTACCCACGAGCTGGTTCATAATTTAATGGGTAAAAGACATATGCATAAAGAACTAAACCTACTTCATAAGATAAAAAATAATTTTACAAAGTGCTTTAAATTGAAATTTAAAATTTGAAATTAGCAAGATCGGCCATCTTTGCAGACATGCAAAGTTCCAAGTTGACGATACGTGGTCATTTTAATGATGTCATCCTTCAACCTTGCCTCATCACTAGGAGAATGCTGATTTCTCCCCATTTATTTTTGTTGCCCCCAAGCAAGCACTGCATGCTTGAGGATGCAATAAGTACCCTGGTGAGAACCACACTTTGGAGAACAGGGAGGAACTTTTTTCTGTTCTAATGTATTGAGTTTATCATTGGGGGTCCTAGAAAATATATCACAGGCTATATGCTGCGGACGGAAAACATCATAAAACCCACACTAGTAGGTCACCTGGCAGAACCGACATAGGATGGGGAAATTCGAGGCAACTGGATTCCACGTATCTGATATAGGAAACCACCTCATTCAAAGATTGCCTCTATCAACAAATAGCCAAGAAGGGTTGTGCTTTGTAATTCATATGAAATTATAATAATAATAGCAGATAATATTTATTGAAAGTTGACTCTGGACATGGCACTTTATGTATATTAGCTTATTTATCTTATTTATCTTCTAATCAACCAGGCAGGTGCTATTATTGTGCCCATTGCTCAGATGAAATAAAAATCAGAGTGATTAATACACCTAAGGTCACAGAGGCACAACAGGGCAGAGCTGGGATTCAAACCCCAGCAGCCTGGCTCCAGAGCCTTCAGTCTTCCATGACATTCCATGGGATGTTCCAAATGTGCTGTACTGTGTAGCACATCATAGCTTCCCAAACTAGCTCTCACATATTAGTACTTGTTTGCCATTTGGTAAACAAATTCACCCAGTAGTTCATTGGCTGCTATTTTCACTGCTCTGGTATAAAAGGAGTGCATGCTTACAGAAATTATCTTAAATCACTGCTTTATTTCACTGAGTAATTCTAGTGATGGAATAACAGGAATCAAGAGATGAACATAATTTGGGGCATATGGTGGGTGGAGGAGGGGGCACCTGGGTCTTGAAATACCTCTTAAGATAGCCTGTAATTAATTACCTAAGTAATTACCTAAGTGTAAGATCCTGAAAAAGAAAGTCTCCAAAAAGACTCGGTGTTATGGGTTGAATGGTGTTTCCCCCCGCTAGTTTGTATGTTAAAGTGCTAAAGCCCCAGTTCCCCACAATGTGACCATATTGAGAGGTAAGGTCTTTCTAGGGTAAGTCAATATAAATGAGGTTATTAGGATGAACTCTAGTGCAATAGGACTAGAGTCCTTATAAGAAGAGGAAATTTGGACAGAGACACACACACACAGAGGGAAGACAATGAGAAGATGGCCATTAACAAGCCAAGTGGAGCGATCTGGAACAAATCCTTCTCTCATGGCCCACAGAAGGAACCAACTGTGCCAAGACCTGGATCTCAGACAACCAGCCCCCAAAAGTGTGAGAAAAGCAATTCCTGTCATTTAAGCCACCCAATCTGTGGGATTTGGCTGTGGCAGCCCTAGGAAGCTAATACACTAGTCAAGAGATTATTCTGTCCTTGGGGGGCACCAGGCCTCAGAGGAAGCAATAGAATGGATGAAAGAATGGTAGTCCTGCATCTGAACATTCAGTCATGTCATTTCATTTTCTCTTCACAACAGCCAACATTTAAGTATTATTATCCCCACCTACACATGACTGCCAAGTACATATTCCTAAAATATTTCTTTCAGCATGTTGCCCACCTGGCCAAACACCTCCAGCAGCTCCCCCATTGTCTTGAGGCAAAAGCCCAAAATCTTCCCAAGGGGTCCTGAAAACTCCCTTGTCATTTTTAAGCTATTGAACAGGCAACATCATCCTGCAGGCGCACACAGGCGTCGTGGTGAAGGAAAGTTGGGCAGTCATCTTCCAGAACAAGGAGGAAATTCTACGCCCTCACAGACCACCCGTGCTGCCAAGGGACAAGGAGCAAGATTTTCTACACAAGAGACTGTCCCTAGTTTCAAGCGGGTAACATACACACCTGGTAAACAAAAGATTCTCAGACTTCTAATGCTTTCAAATCCTGAGCTACATCCCAGTTTCTATTCGGACAAATATCCAGCCTTCTCATATCAAATCTTTGGCTTTGAGTTGCCAGAAGTCCATTTATAGGTGAAGATTGATATGGTGCAGTACTTGGGAAAATTGCATTTTCTTTCCTGTCTAGACATGTGTTCAAATGATCTTTCTTCTAAGGAATCCGGAAACAGCTTTAGAGATATTACCTAATTCAACACGTCCTACATGAGAGCTGAAGGGTGTTTTACCAGCCTGGTTTGGGAGAGGAAATTACTTTCACAAGACAACCAAGAACATCACCTTTCCTGCGAGTCCTAATGACTACCCTGGTCATTACAACAGACTAAGAGCAACCTTTTTATCCTGAACTCCTTTGGTTCCAAGTTGATTTTTCTCTGTCTCTGTCTTGGATGACATAAGAACTCCAGTTTTTGTTGTCCTACAGGCTCAGCTTTGAGCCTGGAGATAAATGAAGAGCCCCACCACCCAGCCAGAAGGCAGACTCTTGGAGGCAGCCTCGCTGTCTGTCAGAGGAGCCAGCCCAAGGTGAGCACGACAAGCAAGCTGCAGTCATGTCCTCTGAGCACAGTTTGGGACACAGCCCACACCACCTCCCAGTGTCCAAGCTCCTTTTTTTTTTTTTTTTAATCTTTATTTGCCATATATCAAAATGAATCTGCCACAGGTATACATGTGTTCCCCATCCTGAACCCTGACCTTTTCCTGCAGGAACTGCAGATCCATCTTATTTACTAGCGAACTGTCAATCCGCCCCATCCTCGCATCACTCTAATCCTTAGCAGCCACATCCTGTCCCTGTCCACTGCATACCCAATCTAATGAGCAAACATTCTCCCTGCTGTCCCCGCTACCGCCTAATTAGACCTCCAGGGTGACAAGGCTCTTACCCATCACCAGTCCATTTTTAAGCCCCCCGATCCACCAACATGCACTGCTCTCCTTGATGGCCAGTCCCTCCAACCACAGATTCACAAGCCTGCCTGCACGCTGGAATTATCCATGGAGATGATAAAAGTCCTGAAACCCAGGCTGCCCCCAGACAATTATATGAGAATTTCCAGGAGTGAAACCCAAGCATCAGCATTTCTGTAACGGTCCCCACGTGCGGCTACTCTGCAGTCAAGTCTGAGAACAATGGCTCTAGGCCATTTCCCCAGTGGAACGATTTCCTCACTGGTACAGAGCTGAGGTCTCAGCATGGCACACGGCTGCACCCAGGTAGGTAATGACAAGCATCAGAAAGTAACACCAAAGCCAGGGAATGAATAAAATTGGTCCCCAGCCATTGCAGAAGATGGGACGATCCAGACAGCTGATATTAGAAGAGGAAATTGCCAGTTGCTGGGCATTTGCTGCTGTGCTATTGAAAGTGGGTCAGAGCCTCATGTTATATTCAAAAAATGGCATGTAGTGCATCATAATTGGTAATCAGAAAACCCATCATAAACTTACAGGATCCAAACCACTCATAATTAAGGTTGGAGACTAGAGTCAACCTCTGTCACAGCCCAGCTCATTACACTGCGTCTGATGACACCCTGGGGACAAGTCACTTCTCCTGAAATGACACAACTGCATTGAGGAATCACATACAGTATCACTAATGTGCCACGTGGGTGGTTAGTTCTGGAAGATCATATCCTGGGCAGGAGATTGAATGAGATGACCTTTAAGTGCTGAGAAGTCTTTGATTTCAGGTGACAAGCCCTGAGGGTTCTAGAGAATGCTAGGAAGAAAATGAATGAGCTGCAGTCTGCTTGGGCCACTCCTCTGTTCTGCAGAGTGAAGCCAGGAGGAACAGAATGCCCTGCTGTTCAGACAATGTCACAGGTTGGATCTGACATCACTGCAAGACATGAGCTGACCAGAGACAATCATTCTGGTTCCAGAAAGCCGGGGGTGTGACTCCAAGTGACAGCCAGGAAGACAGCGTGGGTGAGAAGAGCCCTTGTGCTCCAAAGGGAATAATTTGTTTCTCTGCCTTGCTTCCTGGCTTCCCAGAAAGCCAACAATGAAGGCTGCAGAGTGAACTGTGCCATGTAGAGATGTTTACCTGCCTCTGATCACCGTCCTAGGGAAGCTCAAATTCACTTAGGGCTTTTGTTAGTTTCCACCACCAAGGGCTGTGTCACCTCTCCTAGGCTTGTGGAGCACCCCTGAGAAGTGTTTTTCTCATTGTGCTGCTTGGTAACTTGGTCATGCCCTTGTAACTCCTCAAGGTTCCCCTGCAACAACCAGCTTCATCAGGGAACACCAACGGAGAAGGGATACGAGGTCCTCCCACTTACTGGGAAAATAGCCATCACAGCAAACAACGTAACAGTTGGTGACAGGCATTTGCAAAAATAAATAAGTAAATAAAATAAGGCAGGCAGAAGGAACAGCTATTTAGAAAGGAAAGATCCAGAAACTTCAGTTAGCCGGGATGGAATTGATTACAAACGGCTCTCATGTCAGTTGGCTGGAGTCTGATGCCAAGGCCAAAGTCAGATATCAGATTCCTCACACAGTACTATGGAGATCAAACTTCATGAACACAAACTACTCCCCTCATCCCCATCAAACGGTTCCCCCAATGTCTTGTTGATAACAAGAGGGATAGACTGGGAAAAGGTTAAGTCTGCTTCTCAAAAGTGAGTCAGCATACACGTGAATAAGGCTCCAGTGAAAAGGAGATAAGCCATCTTCACACCCCATTATTCTTTTTACACTCGAGTGCTTTAGGCCAGGCCCAGGCCTCCTTCTTTATGTCACTAGGGTTTAAACTTGTGGCCCCAGGGAATGCCAAGAGGGAAGGCCCTGTAACCCAGCCCATCCTACACCAGAGGCTTCCAAAGTAAAAGTGTTAGTCACTCAGTCATGTCCAACTCTTTGCGACCCCATGGACTGTAGCCCACCAGGCTCCTCTGTAGGTAGAAGCCTCCAGGCAAGAATACTAGGGCGGGTAGCCATTCCCTTTTCCCGGGGATCTTCCCAACCCAGGGATCAAATCTGGGTCTCCTGCATTGCAGGTTCATTCTTTACTGTCTGAGCCACCAGGGAAGCCCTCTGCTCCAAAAACAACCCTCAGAGGCTGGTTTAGGGGGACCAACTGGATTTCAATAAGGTGTCATTTTCCCATAGACCATGTTGCTATTTGGGATGGGATAATGTCTTACTGTTGGGGACTGTCTTAATCTTTTCAGCTCATTTATAGCTCTAATCCCTACCTGTAAAATGCTAGCAGAGGGACTTCCCTGGTGGTCCAACAGTTAAGACTTCCAATGCAGGAGGTACAGGTTTGACCCCTGGTTGGGGAACTAAGATCCCACATGCCTCACAGCCAAAAAACCAAAACATGGAACAGAAGCAATGTTGTAACAAATTCAATAGAGACTTTTAAAATGGTCCATGTCAAAAGAAATCTTTTTAAAAAAAAACTTTAAAGAACTTTTTAAAATGCTACTAGAGTTCCTAGTCATTCAGCTCAGTTCAGTCACTCAGTTGTGTCTGACTTTTTGTGACCCCATGAACCACAGCACGCCAGGCCTCCCTATCCATCACCAACTCCCGGAGTTTACTCAAACTCATGTCCATTGAGTCGGTGACGCCATCCAACTATCCCATCCTCTGTCATCCCCTTCTCCTCCTGCCTTCAATCTTTCCCAGCATCAGGGTCTTTTCAAATGAGTCAGCTCTTTGCACCAGGTGGCCAAAGTACTGGAGTTTCAGTTTCAAAATCAGTCCTTCCAGTGAACACCCAGGACTGATCTCCTTCAGAATGGACTGGTTGGATCCCCTTGCAGTCCAAGGGACTCTCAAGAGTCTTCTCCAACACCACAGTTCAAAAGCATCAATTCTTCAGCGCTCAGCTTTCTTCACAGTCCAACTCTCACATCCACACATGACTACTGGAAAAACCATAGCCTTGACTAGACAGACCTTTGTTGACAAAGTAATATCTCTGCTTTTTAATATGCTGTCTAGGTCAGTCATAATTTTCCTTCCAAGGATTAAGCGTCTTTTAATTTCATGGCTGCAATCCTAGTCATTAGAGAAACCTAAATATGCCTCCTTTCTGAAAGACCCAGGGTAAGGGTGTCAATAATGTCCAGGGAGAGAACACTTGAAAGAGCATCTCTATATGTGTGTATCTTATTTGTCCATGGTTTCTACTAAAACTTCCTTCAGGCAAGTGTTATTAGTTTATAAAACAATGGAATGCTGGCCATTGCTCCTCATGAAATCAGAGATCCCACCAAGAACTGATCCAGGTGGTTACCTAGCAACAGCTCCAATATGGCAGCTAGCTGTAATAACTGCTCTGGGGCTTCCCTGGTGGACTCAGTGGTAAATAATCTGCCTACCACAGCCTGAGACTCAGGTTCAGCTCCTGGATCGGGAAGATCCCCTGGAGAAGGAAATGGCAACCCATTCTAGTATTCTTGCCTGGGGAGTCTCATGAACAGAGGAGCCTGGGGGGCTACAGTCCATGGGGACCCAAAACAGTTGGACGCATCTTAGCAACTAAACAACAAACAAACATAATTGCTCCAGGGATTAGGAAGGTACTGCTCTCTGAAGTAAGCCTGGGTCATCCTTGAACCATTCGCTAGAAAGTTCCACTTTATATTGCATTGAAATTTATCTCCTTCTGACTTCCACCTGCTGGACCTGAGTATGACCTCTAAAGGGCACAAGATATGAGTTGCCTACCCCTTCCACACAGCTGTCCTCTAAATATTTGAAGAAAGCTGCCTTATCTCCCCAAATTTAGCAAGGAGCCTGATTCAATTCTTCCTATACAGTTTTATCATCTTGAGTTCACTTACTGTGTCTCAGTCACTTACTGGTGTGATCTTTGATTATCACAAAATGCCATCAGGTAAGTTTATTACTCCCATTTGATGGAGGAAGCCGAGCAATCAGCTTGACTCTCCACGAGAAGTAAAGGGCATGGTCCACATTTACTTGTTTCAAAGTTCACGCTCCTCTCATTACAAACCTGCGGTTCCCACACCTGACTCCCAGAATCCCCTGGGAAGATCTATTTTAAAAACAGAAATACATAGGTTCTCAAGCAGATTTAGTGAACTGGAACCAGATGATTCTGACAGAACTGATTCAGAGATCAGCATTTAAAAACTATTGCCTCAGGTGGAGCATTAACCTCCTCAACTTTCAGTTTCCCTTTTTGGGGAGAACAAACCTTATAATTTAAAAATCAACATTCTGGGACTTCTCTGGTGGTCCAGTGGTTAAGAATCTGCCTTCCAATGCAGGGGACATCGGTTTGATCCCTGGTCTGGGAAGATCCCACATGCCTTGGGGTGACTAAGCTCGTGCGCCATGGTGACATAACAAAGATCCCACATCATGCGGCTAAGACCTGATGCAGCCAAATAAATACATTTAAAAATTTTTTTAAAAATCAACATTCTTCCTACAATGTGTAATCCAAATGGGGCCTTGCCAGTACACTCCCGAACAGACCCAAGACTTCCCCTGCTCTGGGCAGATGTGCCAACAATGGAACCTGAGGTTGCATAGGGAAAGCTCCACCCCAGCACACGGCCTCCACCACCTGCCAATGCTGGAGATGTGACAGGGCCACTCACCTCTGTCCCTCTGGCTGCTTTCTCCTCACACTCACCTGTGTGAGGCACATCTCTTGAAGGCGATTAAAATGACACAATATCCTGATTTCAATCCTCCTGTAACCATGCTGAATATTTTCCACTTAAAAAAAATTAAGTTTTAATTAAGTTTTCTCATCAAAACACCACTCCTGCTGATAATGTCAGGAAGGTCTGAGAAAGTAATTACGTGCACAATCTGTTTTTGACACACTTCCTTCTCCACTGGGACATTTCTTCTGTTTCCTTTACTTCATTAACAATCCCTCACTGCTGTAGGAAGGCCTGCTTTCTTCTCTATTTACCATAATAGAGACAAAGAACCAGGTTACCTCCTTGTACATGACCGTGACTCCTGCCCTGAATGGACCGCAGGGCACCAGCTTCCGCCTGTGAGTCTTCCTGGGACCATTTCCCTTCATGCTGACCATCTACCAGGGCAGTTACAGGGCCAGGCGGAAGTTTACAAGGGTGCTTTGGTCGAGCCCATGGTTTACACTTCATATCCCCACTTCCAGGCTACCATACGTAGGCAGCACATTTAGAAATATGCTCGATTCTCTGATTTCCTGAAGCTAAGCGTGATAAAATGATACCCGATTATGAGCAGATTCAAAATTGTTTGGCATTTGGCAAACTAACATCAATGTTTTCTATGCTTGGCTCCAAATCCTGATATTAGGTTCTTAGAGTTGCCATAACAAATCATCACATACTGACTTAAAAAAAAGAAAAAGAAAAAAAAAAAACAGAAATTTATTCTGTCAATTCTAGGGAACAGGAAGTCTGAAACTGGGTGTTGACCGGGTTATGTTCCCTCTGAAGGCTCTAGAGGAGCATCCTTCCTGGCCTCTTCTACCTTCTGGTGGCTCCTGGCAACCTTTGGTTTGTAGGTGCATAACTCCTATTTCTGCCTCTCCATTTGTGCATGCCCTTCTCCCCTCTGTCCCTGGGTCCTTTCTCCTTCTCACAAAGGAGTCACTGGATTTAGGTCCACCCTAAACTCAGGATGATTTCATCTCCAGATCCTGAACTAATTCCATCTACCAGCCAACAGCAAGTATCCACCACCATAGACTGAGCAAACTCTAGTGATTCCAGCCCCCTGGCCTTCAGGTTACCCCAGCTGACACCAAGTGGAGCAGAGATGAGCTATCTGTAACTCCAAAATTCCTACCAGTGTTCCAGACTCATGAGCAAAATAAATGTTGGAAACCATTAACTGTTAGGTGTTTGTCACACAACATTAAATAACTGGAGCACTTTACCTCTAGCCATCTCAATCTTTCTAAAATCCACTGTTTTTAGATTACGTAACAGAAGTCTACTTTACAACACAATATAACAGATCAAATCCAACACGTCCAAAGTAAAATTCAGCTTTCCCCCAAACCTTATTTTATCCCAGTTTTCTGTCTCAGTGACTGGGACCACCATTCGCCCTATAAGCAAGCTAGAAACTTAAGGGTCATGCTTACAACCCTCCCTCCAACCACAGTCAGTCAGTACCAAGTTCCATTGCTTCTGACTCTTCCATGTGTTCAAAATCCATTCATGGCTCCCTTCTCTACAACATCCACTTGAGATACTGTCATCCCTCACCTGGATGCAACAGTGCTCTAACTGAGCACGCTACCTCTCCATTTCAATGGCACTAGAGTGGTTTCCGTAAACCACAAATGGGTTCCCTTTACCTTCCCTGCTTAAAACCCTTCAGTGACTTCCAGCTGCTGTTAGGATCAAACCCCCAATCCTTAAAGTGGTTATAAGGTCCTACATGGTCTGGTCTCCACCTCTACTCCAAATTCATCTCACCCTGAGTCCTCTCTTGTTCTCTGGACTCCAGCACCATGGCCAAGACCCTTTTTAAATGACCTGCTGTTCTCACCACAGAACATCAGCACCAGCACCTGCCATACAGTTCTGCACCCCACCCCTCCCTGAGTTAATCTCTCTTCAGTTTTTGGTCTTCTTTTAAATATCCCTTCTTCAAGGAAGCCCTCTGCCCCAGACAAGAGATTCCTCCATTTACATCTCATGCTGCATGCTACACTAGTATTGATCTGTGTGGTTTTTTGATTCATGGGTGCCTCCTCTACTAGACTCAAATTCAAGAGAGCAGAAATGGTGGCTTCTTTTGCTCTCTACTCTATTCCTAGTTCTTAACCACATAATGTATGCACAACATCTACATGCTGAGTGAATGAACCATTTGTCCTCTATCTTTAAATCTACCTCAAAACCTTGCTCCAAATAGATTTTCAATAAATTATCAATGAGTGGAGAGGTTATTTTGAATTACTCCAAAAAGTTCCTGCAGCATATAAAGCTTAGAAGAGAAAGAGTTGAACTTCAAAGTTCAGAAATACAACCGTCTTCCAGCTCTTGATCCATGAATTCTTAAAAGGCAACACTCCAAGGGATTATGACAAGGGGGAAAGCGGCTTAAAAACAGAATATGTAACTTGCACACTTTTCCTTAAGGGCCTAATAGCTTTAGTATTTTGTCCCTTAAGTTCAGTTCAGTCGCTCAGTCGTGTCCGAATTTGTGACCCCATGAATCACAGCACGCCAGGCCTTCCTGTCCATCACCAACTCCCGGAGTTTACCCAAAATCATGTCCATCGAGTCCGTGATTCCATCCAGCCATCTCATCCTCTGTCATCCCCTTCTCCTCCTGCCCCCAATCCCTCCCAGCATCAGAGTCTTTTCCAATGAGTCAACTCTTCGCATGAGGTGGCCAAAGTATTGGAGTTTCAGCTTCAGCATCAGTCCTTCCAATGAACACCCAGGGCTGATCTCCTTTACAGACTCTTATTTTGTCCCTTACAGACTCTTATTTTGTTAAGTGGGCAGTATTGTAAACAATACTATACGGAAAGAAATGGAAAGAAACTGGTGTCATGAATCCATGCAAATGAGACCAATTTATTGTGGTTGTAGTTTTTCTCTAATTTTTAGGATAAAAGTTTTTTAGATTAAAAATGCAAAGAAACATGATGGCTATCTAAACACATGATAGCCAAATGGTCTGATCATGGGACAACATTGGTTCTAGATTCAGAAATAATTTTCCCAGTTTTGTCCATGTCTCACTGATAGTTTTGACACTCTCCAAAGATGAAGCCATTGGTTTCTTCTACTTCTTTGGTCTTGTTTACTTCACATCCCTAAAAGGTCTGTGATTGATATGCAGCTTGCTAATCTGATGTTACCTTTGTCCTAATTTGGAGATAATAAATATTATTGACTTAAAAGTTTCATTAAGCACCATGTTCAAAGTCTTTGACTGTGGATCACAATAAACTGTGGAAAATTCTGAAAGAGATGGGAATACCAGACCACCTGACCAGCCCCTTGAGAAACCTGTATGCAGGTCAGGAAGCAACAGTTAGAACTGGACATGGAACAACAGACTGGTTCCAAATAGGAAAAGGAGTACATTAAGGCTGTATATTGTCATCCTGCTTATTTAACTTATATGCAGAGTACATCATGAGAAATGCTGGACTGGAGGAAGGACAAGCTGGAATCAAGATTGCAGGGAGAAATATCAATAACCTCAGATATGCAGATGACACCACCCTTATGGCAGAAAGTGAAGAGGAACTAAAGAGCCTCTTGATGAAAGTGAAAGGAGAGTGAAAAAGAAAACGAAGATCATGGCATCCAGTCCCATCACTTCATGGCAAATAGATGGGAAACAATGGAAACGGTGGCTGACTTTATTTTTCTGGGCTCCAAAACCAATGCAGATGGTGATTGCAGCCATGAAATTAAAAGATGCTTACTCCTTGGAAGGAAAGTTATGACCAACCTAGACAGCATATTAAAAAGCAGAGACATTACTTTGTCAACAAAGGTCCATCTAGTCAAGGCTATTGTTTTTTCAGTGGTCACGTATGGATTTGAGAGTTGGACTATAAAGAAAGCTGAGCACCTAAGAATTGATGCTTTTGAACTGTGGTGTTGGAGAAGACTCTTGAGAGTCCCTTGGACTGCATGGAGATCCAACCGGTCCATCCCAAAGGAGATCAGTCCTGAGTGTTCATTGGTAAGACTGATGTTGAAACTGAAACTCCAATACTTTGGCCACTTGATGCAAAGAGTTGACTCATTGGAAAAGACTCTGATGCTGGGAGGGATTGGGGGCAGGAGGAGAAGGGGATGACAGAGGATGAGATGGTTGGATGGCATCACCGACTCAATGGAATGGGTTTGGGTAGACTCCGGGAGTTGGTGATGGACAGAGAGGCCATGTGTGCTGCAGTTCATGGGGTCGCAAAGAGTCAGACATGACTGAGCAACTGAACTGAACTCAACTTCGTGCATTACTGTTACATACATTGTTTAAGAAAGATTTAATCAAGTAAACAAACTATCAAAAGAACTTTAAGTACATTAAAACTTTGAATTAAGAAGTCAAAAATGTTAGACATTGGACCTTACAAAAGACATATTCTGGCAAGAGAAAGGTCTACAGAAGGCTAAGTGAATACTCTCTTGGCTCACTCCTCTTTGATGAAGGCTTCACTGCTTTCACCTTGACATTAATTGCTCCCCCAAAGCTGTTCATCATGTAGGCAAAATGGGCCATTTTAGAACCAATGACCTGCAACCCTCATCACTTTTCATTTCCAGTTTGAACAGCAAAAGGCCAATAATCTCTTACGTACAATTCTGCAACCGAAATTAATGTTATTTAATCAAAAACTGATCAAATAAAAGGGAAATGGAGGGCAAGGAAGAAGAAGTAGAACTAGGAAATTTTCCCTCTTCACCCAGGCCTCCCCCTTCTCTCTGGCACCTCCTATGGTCTTTGAGGGCTATTTCTCTGCTACCAATCTTTTACACAATGACCACTGGTGACAGTTAGAGCTTTACTCTGAGAGAAGGAAAAGAAGAATTCCTAGAAATGACATGAATTAATATTGACTTGTGTCCATCTGACACTGTGTTCAGCTCTTACTTCAGAGTGACCGTCTTCAAGATTTCTCAGTGTATGAGCCTCTCTTGCAGCTATCGATGCCTGAAACCATCTGTCCCAGCACCTGCCCTTACCTGCCACTGCCACTACTAAATGAAGCCTCACCTGTGGGGGAAAAAATAAGGAATGGGATCATCCTTGAAAATTATATGTTGTAAATTGATTCTTGGGGGAAGAAAACAGGGACCGGGTTCTATTAGGGGACCACGACTCTAAGGCTGAGGAGTGGGACCCAGGGGCGCTCTCTGACCATCAGTAATTGGCTGCTGATTCTGCTGGGAAGAGTAAGCCCCTCTCCTCAAAGCAGCTGAAATGCCACTGCCCTCGATTCCTGTTGATTCACATCATAAAAACTCATGAAACATACAGCAAATTTCCATTGGCTATCTATTTTACATATACTAGAATATATGCTTCTGTGCTACTCTCCCCAGTCATCTCCGCTTCTCCTTCTCTCCCCTGCTCTTATCCGTAAGTCTGTCCTCTGTGTCTGAGCTCCAGTGCTGCCCTGTGAATAGGTTCGTCAGTACCATCTTTCCAGATTCCATAACTAGGGCTCTGGAACAACCTAGAGGGCTGGGAAAGGGTGGGAGAGAAGTTCCAGAGGGAAGGGGCGTATGTGCACTTACGCCTAATTCATGCTGATGTATGATAAACGTCAAACAAATACTGTTAAGCAATCATCAATCAATTAAATATATTTTTTAAAAAAGCATGAAACAGATGGAAGTGATCTCAGAGACCCACGGGACTTCCCTGAGTCATCTGCATGTAGGCCTCGAGAAACAGTGACACAGAGAATGGGCGCATCAGGATCTTTATTTTAATCACTGAAAAGTTTTCATTTATGATTCATACGAACTTAGACTGCTTGGGATGCCTTATTAGAAAGGATGCCTTTTTTTTTTTACCTCTTTGTGACCACAGGAAAGAAACCTCTTCGATGTGGTATAAGAATAAATTGTCAACCAAAATAGAAGCTGGTGCTCACTAATTACAGTGCTATCCAACCAGCATTTATAAAATCATCACCACTGTATGAAGAGAGGAACATGTAATTTAGCCTTAAGCAAGTACAATTAACAGGTTTTGAAAAACTCAGCACCATAACAGTAACTATCTGATGACTACTAAATATACCCATTCTTCTCTCTTAGAAAGTACTGTCTGAGTGACTCCCCAAAGTGGGGAAGTTAATAGTAAGGATCAAGAGAGGGCAATCAGGGGAGGAAAAAAATACCTGGACATATATTTAATGGATTCTCCATTGTTAACAAGCATTTATTAAGGATCCAATGTGCTCCTGGATCCTTTGGGAATTTTTTTAAATATAAAATCTGTAATCTAGGAATGTAATTCGGGTCCATAAGGAACCCTATGGAACATGGGTGTCTGACATTTACTTCTAGCACTAACGTTTACTCTGAGTCCCAGGTCCTATGCAGGAATATTCAAAGATGTGTTCAGGATTGACAACACGCGTGGAGGAACCCAAGCAGGGACACAGCCAATGAGAAGTGATGGGCTTTTCATCAGAAAGGAAGATCTTTGGGAACAAGAGAAGTCACCTGGAGTCAAGGACGTGGCCTGTCTCTTCCTCACTGTCCAGTGGAGGACAAGCTCTAGGAAAACCGCCAGGGTGACAAAATGAGACTTATCAGAGCTTTCTGTCTCTCTGCAGCCCTAGAGACCTCGGTTAAGATAGTGCCTAGAAAATGAGCTCCTGCAAAGAGTGGTGGAAACTCAGAGCTGGCCCTACTGGGCCCACGGGGGTACTGTGACAGGGCATCGGCCAGAGAAGACTGAGAAACATCAGCACTGAAGAGGCGGATGGATGCAGCAGTTCCAGAGCTGTGGCTGAGAAGAAAGAGAACGCTGGGGGAGTAATATTCCTCAAATCAGTCCTCAGGGTGATGGGATGTGCATGATGACTGGGCTTCCTGTGTCACAGATGAGTCAGCAAGATGAGGAATATGGCACTAGAGACCTGTGTTCAGGCTCTTTCACTAAATGTTGCCCCCTACCTGTGCCAATGTCCCCAACTACTGAGCGGGAGAATGGCCCCAGAAACTCCAGGTGAAGGCTTTGATCAATAGTACAGACTCAGAATAAGCCCACATCTCTGGATGCTGGCTTACGATGTAAACAGAGAAGAACAGAGTCTTTGCTCTCATAAAGCTTCCCATCTGCACACAACAGTAATCAGGAAAGCACGTTCTGATAGTTTGCTATGCCTTGACAAGGACCACTGTAGGTTACCCAGGAGTTAAAATGGTCCAATAACCATTCTCAAGTCAAAGAACAGGCACCAGGGGTGAAGTCCATGCTTATGAGTGAAGGATGGAGACAGGCCTGCCAGGAGCCCACTACAAAGAGGGCTCTCTTCGCAGGGTCAAAGTCCAGTCTTCTCAAAAGCCCAGCTGCAAACTCTCAGGTCAAGACAAGAAGCCTGTACAAACAGCCATTCTGGAAAGGGGCAAAGCCAAATGTGATCCTGGTCGCTGGCTAGAGGTTGACTACCATTAGGGATGCTTTTCTGTCCGTGACTGTTTTGAGAAACCCTGCTTTCATTTTGTTGCCATTGTTATTATTATATATATTTTGGTCATGCTGTGTGGCACTTGGGCTCTTAGTTTCTCGACCAGGGATCGAACCCTTGCCCCTTGCATTGGAAGCACAGAATCTTAAAACCATCAGGGAAGTCCTAACTCTGTTTTAATTCTGTAATGGACTTCTGTCAACATTTGTAATGATGTTTTTAGAAATAATTTCTGCCCATTTAAATTATAACAATAATACTCATCAGCTGCTTTCCTCCATCCCACCTAGGCCTCTAAAAATAAGAAGACAACAGGGTTTACCACACTATGGAGTAAGTGCTCACTCTGATGCTCTCACCAGCTCATCACCACCTAGCATCCTGTGGCAATTCCAGCCCACTAACCACAGTGTTCTTAGACAAAGGTGCCTGTCATGTCACACCCAGGGCTTTGGAGAGAAACCACTACTGAAAATGATTATAAAGCCTTTTTCAACTCTGAAGACTTGATGCCTAATAGCTGAAACAGTATTAGGGTTCTAGCTCCTTTTTCACCTACCAAAGATCTTACCCAGCACTCAAGCTAAAGGTGAATTTGATTTGCTTTTCAATAAGCTGGTTATGGCCACTGGTGCCCATGAAGCTTCTCTCTACCTTGTTATAAAGCCATTCCAGGGGGAGCAGCTCAGTATGGAGTAAGATAGTTACTAATAAATGATCACTCAAGGCCAATTTCATCAAGAAATGTCAGGACCTTTTAACCTAGAATTGGTGAGAGAATTTCTCATCTTTACTTTGGAATGAATTAGTAGCATTTACAACTCT
>NW_011494940.1:3334021-3337254 GCF_000754665.1 Bison bison bison
TACAACTCTTAAATGCTTTCCATAACAAGTCTCACTGAATTGAAATAACAGAGAATCAAATGGGGAAGAAAAGCCTGACCAATTTTTTGGGTGTTTAAATTATTATTTAAATATGCAAGTGTAGGCAGATAATACCAAGCGATGGAAAAAAATTTGCCTGAGAAATGTGAAGTACTCTCATAATGAATGTGAAAGATTTAAGCATTTATCCTCTTGGTTGCTTTATTTTCTCTTTTTCATGGATTTCCCTAGTTCTTACTGTTGAATGGATAGGAAGAAACTATAAACAAATAAATCTATGGAGCTTAGCTGAGACTTTACCTATCAGCAACTTCATTGCTTTATATTTCAATGCTCAGTGCCAATAGTATTTCTCTGTTTTCTATTTATTAAACACAAACCAAAATAACCCTGCTTCCCCACAAGGGACTAGTTTTCAACATAAAAGTTAAATTAATAGAGATGCACATGGACCGGAGACATTGCTAAATTGCGTGAGCAGAAGGTTGTTTATGTCAGGCGACTACGCAAACCACACAGTATTGAGACTGAATTACACAGGGTCACTGGTTGTGAGCAACAGAAGTCCTATCCGGCTGTCTTCAACAGAAAAGGGATGTGTGGGAAGAGCTGAAGAACAGAACTGACAGAAGGGTTAGAGACCCAGGCAGAAACTAAGGCTGGCTGCCCCAAGATCTACCTGTCTACAGCGTGGTAGCTGGCACTGGCCCACTGGCCTGCAGGCAGCTTCTCGCAGCAATGCTGCTGCCTTTAAACCTCTCTCAGGTGTCCCTTGGCCTCTACAACACCATCCTCAGGGGCAAAGTCCAGAATAAGAACCCTGATGGGCTAAGCCCAGGTAACAGATCCCTGCTCTAGCCACCAGGACACAGGGAGATGGAACTTCTGAGATAGAAGGGTTGTCCCTCCAAGGAAGAAAACCCAAGTAAAGACCTACCACAATGAAGTGTGTTTCCACCAGCCAGGATGCAAATGTAATCGGATCACAGGAAGAGTGATGAAGGCACCACCCTCCCCCTTGGTGTACTCTCGGTGTCCATTTTCATGATGCTGTTGGGAAGAAATCAACCTTCTCCACCTCTGCAGAGGTCTTGGTCAGTTTCACACTGCTATTCTGGTTTTCAGTAACAGGTGACATAAGTTACCATCTCATTTAGAGCATTTAGCAGGCCCTGGCATCTGAAGATTCTATATTGTGTCTCCTGTTCTTACAGTGTAACCTTTACTTGTAGTGGTGCTTTACAATAGTGTTCATACCTACCATATAGGACTGTAGGAAGGATTTTACAAAAGAACACAAGTAAGGCCCCAGTACAAATGGGAATGAAACCGGTGAGGAAATCTGGCTTCACAGCCAGTGTTTGCACCTCAGTTTGTAGTGTTTAAGAATTGGGGGATCCTCTAGAGTTTCAGCCGGAGAAGGCAATGGCACCCCACTCCAGTACTCTTGCCTGGAGAGTCCCATGGATGGAGGAGCCTGGTGGGCTGCAGTCCATGGGATCGCTAAGAGTCAGACACAACTGAGCAACTTCACTTTCACTTTCCACTTTCATGCCTTGGAGAAGGAAATGGCAACCCACTCCACTGTTCTTGCCTGGAGAATCCCAGGGACGGGGGAGCCTGGTGAGCTGCCGTCTATGGGGTCGCACAGAGTCGGACACGACTGAAGCGACTTAGCAGCAGCAGCAGCAGCAGCTAGAGTTTCAGCAGGCCATGAGCTAGTACCATCCAAATGACTGCCCTTCACTGGAAGGAATGCAGGGTGGGGTTAGAAAGACAAAGGAGCTGGAATGTAAAAATGAGAGAAGTCATAGTCTAAGACAGCCTCTGTCCATTTCACATAGAAACTACACAGGATAACATCTTTCAGGAGAGTAGGTCCTTAAGTTAGCATGTAAGGAAAACAGATACACAAAAGGAAGGAAGGAAGGAAAACAGGTCAATGTAACTTAATGTTTGCACGATAATCCACCAAAGTGACAATTGGATGGCATATTCCAATGAGGGCTTCTCAGGTGGCACTACTGGTAAAGAATCCGCCTGCCAATACAGGAGTCATAAGAGATGCAGGTTCCATCCCTGGGTCAGGAAGATCCCCTGGAGGACGAGGGCATGGCAACCCACTTCAGCACTCTTGCCTGAAGAATCTCATGGACAGAGGAGCCTGGTGGGTTGCAGTCCATAGGGTTGCAAAGAGTCGGGTACGACTGAAGCGACTTAGCATGCATGCATGTATACTCCAATGAATAGGGGGAAAAAAAAGTTCAAAGACAGCTTTCCTAAACAAGCTTGATAAGTTTCACTTCCTCACACTTCAGTTCTCTTAGTTAAAAATATTTTATTGAACATCCAACGTAAGCCATATATTCACTCCACATTGGAGGTATGAGGTCAGTTCCTATTCTGTAGCTATCAACACAGAAAGTGTCTCCTTTGGGGGATACTGGGAGCATGAACTGGATCCATCTCAAGTCTGATATAATTCCTCAGGAGACAGGTTGCGCCAACCCACTGCTTTTGTGACATGGGCAGACAAAGTCTCTCAGGCAAGGGGCAAAAGGAGCTATTTAGAAGAGGGAAATATAATGACTGCCAGAAAACGGTGCAACAAATTTCCTTGCAGTCAAAATTAAATTAAATACTGTGGGCCTTACCTGTGTTCTTTTGGAAAATCCTTTCTACAGCCCTATATGGTAGGTATGAACACTACTACTCAGGAACAATTAGAAAATTGAGACAATGTAAAAATGTTCTAGTTATGTTTCCTTGACTCCTCCTCCTTTTTCTATTTGCACAGTGGTTTTAAGTCAAAACACTTAAGACATTCTACTAGTCAGGAAAATAGATGCTATTTTAATAACCCTCCTAAAATGACACCATATACCCATCTGTTATGAACCCTTGCAATCCTGTATTCCCTACTCCTCTCTGAATTATCAGCATCACCACAGTCACCCACAGCCACCCACCCATCCAACCACCACCTACAGCCCCCGGCTCAAAGTGTTGGAGGAAGAGGTGGAAAGAGAAGTTTGGCAGGAAAAAAAAAAATTAGGCTTCTCAGAATCCATTTTGTTAACTATTCCTCACCTGTTTCTCATCCTATGATGTGAAGTGAAGTCGCTCAGTCGTGTCCAACTCTATGTGACCCCATGGACTGTAGCCTATCAGGCTCCTCCGTCCATGGGATTTTCCAGGCAAGAGTGCTGGAG
>NW_011494940.1:3337354-3347685 GCF_000754665.1 Bison bison bison
AGTGGATTGCCATTTCCTTCTCCAGGGGATCTCCCTGACCCAGGAATTGAACCTGGGTCTCCCACATTGCAGGTAGACGCTTTACCGTCTGAGCCACCAGGGAAGCCTGTAAATCCTCATCCTATAAATAGCTTTAAAAGTGGGGACAAATTCATAATATTAGATATGAAAGGCCAGAATGTGGAGGACACAGGGCCTGAGAAAGGAGGACTTTGAGAAGTTTAGAGCTGAAAGGGAGCTTGGTGATGATTCAAGTCCATCCTCACATTTTCCGGCTAAAACAATTGACGCCCATGTCTTTGGGTGAAGCCCACAGTAGCAGCCAGTTAGCACTGTGCCAAGTCAATCTCCTGTCCCACAGGCCAGGAAGTTCAAGACCCCAAGACACGGTGAAGTTTATCATTTAAAAATGCTGAAGGCCAAGGTTTTTGTGAAACTGTGTTAAATGCCATCCAGAGCAAGACATTGATCCTGCCCTAGTGGTTGGTAAACTCAAAGGATAAGATTGTAACTCAACCACTGCACACATACAAGAAACAGATGAGAAATTAAGCTATTTTAAAAACACGTGGGAAGCATATTAAATGGCACATTCCCACTTTAATTTCTGTGTCAAGAGATCTAATTAATGATTATGTTTGTTCCCATAGAACCAGAGAAAATGGAAAAGCCTCCATAGGATTAACTCTGAAGCCTCAACATTTTTGAAGTATTAAAATATCATGCCAGGCAACCCTAGAACAACTAGGTGTGGTCTTCTGGGAAGGAGAAGAACATTAGCGTATATGTGTCTTTTTGAATTATGGTTTCTCAGGGTATATGCCCAGTAGTGGGATTGCTGGGTCAAATGGTGGTCTAATTTTAGTTTTTTAAGGAATCTTCGCCACCTGATGCGAAGAGCTGACTCATTAGAAAAAACCCTGATGCTGGGAAAGATTGAAGGCAGGAGGAGAAGGGGACAACAGAGGATGAGATGGTTGGATGGCATCACCAACGTGATGGACATGAGTTTGAGTCAGCTCCAGGAGTTGGTGATGGACAGGGAAGCCTGGAGTCCTGCAGTCCCTGGGGTTGCAAAGATTCAGACACAATGAGTGACTGAACTGAACTAAACTGAAAAGTCACAAAATATAAAACATACATTTTAACCATATTTAACTGTACAGTTCTGGACATTTACTAAACTCATTGTGATAGTAATTCATGATGTATGTGAAGTTTAATCATTATGCTCTACACCTTAAACTATTCAGTGCTAGAGAGAGAGGTATATGTCAATTATACCTCAATAAAACGAGTTTGAGCAAGCTCCGGGAGTTGGTGATGGACAGGGAAGCCTGGTGTGCTGCAGTCCATGGGGTCACAAAGAGTCAGACACAAGCAACTGAATGATAACAAGGAATCTCCATACTCTTCTCCATGCTGGATGTTTCAACTTAACATTCTCGCCAACAGTGCAAGAAGGTTCCCTTTTCTCTATACTCTCCCCAGCATTTATGGTTTGTAGGTCTTTTAATGATGGCCATTTTGGCTGGTGTGAGGTGATACCTCATTGTAGTTTTAATGTGTATTTCTCTAATAATAAGCAGTATTGAGCATCTTTTCGTGTGTTTATTGGCCATCTGTATGTCTTCTTTGGAGAAATGTCTACTTAGCACTGAATGTGCTCAATGAGCAAAACACTGCTGAAGAAACTGAGATCAACAAAGTCATGTCTCTGGCCCCAAAATGTTCATCAGAAGCCACTGGTGCAGGATATTTCTGACAGAGACAAGTCTACAAACATAGCAAGTCTAGCTTTGAAACCTTTGACTGGAGATGTGTTAACAAAGCTTAGAGAACATTCACCCACAATCATAGTCAAGTCATTCTTCAAAGCGCTTAGATTTCTTTAATTGTGGATAAGACAAACAGCATGTCAGGTGGATATACAGCTGCCAAATGACTGACAAATGAAACCAACATAGAGAAATAACCAAAATGAGCACTGCCTTCCTTCTTTTAAACATGGACCAAATTCAGTCCTGACACATTTCAGGTGCTTAATTAAGGTGACTGGATAAAAGGATGATGCTGACAGTTTCCACCACTGAGTTAAGTAGGTCTGATGGGTAAGACAGGCTGGTAAACAAATAATTGCAAACAATTACAATATGATGCCTGAAAAATTATAGTCTGGCTGTGTAAAGAGTTATAAGGAGTAAGGATGAGAGAACGACCAATTCTGGAGAATACCAGTCAGACTTTTAAGAGATGGTGGCTTCTAGGATGGGTCTTAAAGATTGCCCAGAATCTTACTATATATTTAAAAATTTTTTTCTTTATAATCACAACTCAAACTTTCATGGAGCCTAGCCCAACAGTGAGCCCACAGTAAGCACCCAAACAAATTACTAGTATCAAATGTATAAAACTGGTGATGTATGGCAAAACCAATACAATATTGTAAAATGAAAAAACTAATAAAAAATATATATTAAATTTTTTTAAAAAATAAAATAAAATATATCAGTTCAAAAAAAAAAAAAGAAACACCTGGGGTAACAGGCAAATTTGGCCTTGGAATATGGAATGAAGCAGGGCAAATGCTAATAGAGTTTTGCCAAGAAAACACACACACAAAAAAAATAAATAAATAAAACTGGGATACTTTTCTTTAATGTTTATTAAGAAAATAGAGGTTAAGACCTGAAATGATGGAGGAGGGGATGCTTTCACCCTTGACACTGAAATTCTCGTCTCTATTTGATTCACCAAAACTGCTTCTTAAATTATTCAGTCAAGCCTAATTAACTCCCCAGAGAATTATCTTCAAGGCACTGTCTGTTGGTTGCTGCCTGAGGCCATGCTCCAAGCTAGCTCTGGGATGTGGGAGAGATACAAATGTTTCTTGAGGATTTCAGTTACAAAGTGAGACAGAAGGGGATAAAATTTTCTCACCAAGATTACTATTAAACTCAAAAGGTAGATGGGCCATGTCACAGGTTACCACTGGCAGCTTATCAGAAAATGTCCCTTAAAAAAAAAAAGTAAAACTCTAGATGCAGAGAGATGCAGATATTTAAGGATTTTTAAATATGTGAATGGAGATAATAAGGTTCTTCTCAGGACAAAACAATTATTATACATTTATAGCTAACACAGACAAGGAAATTCTCAAAAGACAAGATTCCAGCAAGAAAACCCCAGGGGAGCCTCCAAGCTAGACCTGGTAAGGTAATGATGCTCCAAAGCTGCAGTCAAACCCCAAAATAGCTTTTTAGCAAGATCGGATTAAAAAAGAAAGAAATATTTGAGAAGCCAGAATAAAATGACTGAGTTGGAAGGCCAGAAACCCAGTCCAAGAGAATAATCTGTAAGCAGAAGACAAACAAGGTCAAAACTAGGACACCTGATTCAGGCTTGGGTGATTGGAAGACAAGGGTGAGGAGGGAAATGATGGAGACAGTCAAGTTCAGGGAAACCAGAATCATTCGCTATCTCCTCCAGACAGAGCCTAGCAGACAAGGGAGCTGGGTGCTCAAGGAGCACGCTGCCAAGTAGCCGTGACTAGGATCCAGGATCCAACACGGAGACCTGTCACAAGGACTTCCTGTCACCGTCCTCTCCTCCACGCCTATCAGTTCAACACGCTGGTTCTGATAAATCCCTGTATGTATCTGACATGCATGCCGGTGAGGCATAGCACCAGCTCTCTGGGAGCCTGCCCTAGTGACATCAAAAATCCACAGTAGGGCCATTTTCCAGCCAATGAGAGGAAAACAGCCAGTTTTAAGATGTCATCCGTTTTGTGTCCGGTAACAGGCCAACTTGAGCTCGTGGAGGACGTGCGGTGGACTAAAAGTGGCCACAAGCTCTTTGTCATCACCCCTGTGGTATAATAAAAATATAGTTTGTCTTTGTCCCACTTCTTTCTCGGCACAGAGTGTCAAGAATTTCCTGGGTGATGGAGATGTGTTTGATCATGAACTCCTTTGGATTACACCTGAGTTTATCTCATCAAGGTGACTCAAAGTAGGCCCTTAGCTAGTTTCAAGGTAAGGGCCTTGCCACACCTGATTACAGGTGAGAACTTTCAGCTCTATCCCCTGCTTATGGGGAGTAGGGAGGAGCTGGAGATTGAGTTCAGCCACCAACCGTGGATGACATCATCAACATGTCTAGGCAATGAAGCCTTGATAAATACTCCCCAACAATGAGGTTTGGGAAGCTTCCTGATTGGTGAACATGCTGTACGAGGAACACGCTACTCTGAGGGGACAGAGGTCCCTGCACTCAGTAATCCTCTGGCCCTCATCCCATGTCTCTCTTTGTGTGCTTGTTTATTTATATCCTTTACAATCAACTGTAATCCTAAAAATAGGACTTTGCTGAGTTCTATGAATCATTCTAGTGAGTTATGAAACCTGGAGTGGGTTGGGGGAACCCCAAATTCACAGTGGGCTGGGTGGAAGAGTGGGTAGCTTGGGACTCTCTCAGTTGTGGCTGGTGCCTGGAGTGGGTGACAGTTGGAGGGGGAATCTTATGGGACAGAGCCCTTCACCTGTAGGGTCTGTGCTAACTCCAGGTAGAATCAGAGTTGATGTGGACTGCAGGACACCCAGTTGGTACTAGAGATTGTTGGGAACCACAATGGAGCCCCGTGAAGAGGTAGAGAGCCATGAAGAGGTGGAGTTTATTTCACTCCTTTAAGGCTGAGTTGGACCCCATGATGGTTTAAAGAAATGAAGCTAAAGGAGGAGCACAGTGACAGTTTCAGGCCAAAGACTTTGAAAGGCCTGGTAGCTTTCAGCTTTGTACTCAGGAGACTTCAGCCCCGCCTTTAGGAGTAGAGTTTCTCTGTGGCAAAGGCCACATGAAGAAGAGAATCCCTGAGACCCATACGGAGGGAGACAGGCTTGATATTCTGTAACCAAATGGAGCTCCCAGAAACTCCATTCCCACTGCAAGAGAGAGACCCTGGATAACCAGGCTTTGAACCCAGTGAACCTCTAGAACCGCTGTTAGTAAAAGTCACTCTGTTTTGGAGTAGTTTCCTATGCAGCCATAGCTACTTAACACAAACAAGACAATCAGGGCAAGGTATACCGAATAGTCTGAGAAAGGCTTTTTTAGTAACAACATAAAAAATCATTTCAGTCTGTTTGTTCATCCCTTTGTTTATTTATCCATCACACAAACATTTACTGAACTCTTTCCAGGAGCTGGGCTCTAAGTAGGTAATGAGTGCACAGATGAAAGACAATTCTTGCCTTCAGGGAGTTTTCAACCCAATCATCTCATTCGCTTTTCTCCCTCTTCAACAAAGCTGTCAATTTTTATCCTCTGAAACTATTTTCTTCTTTAGATTCCCCACTTTCTAGGGCAAGCAAGACTCAACTCATTGTCTTTTGTCTGTGAAGTTTTCCCAGACCCACCTGGTTTCTACGGTTCAATTTCTCCAACTTTAAATAAGGTCCAAAGGGAGTTAACAATATTTTCAAAAGATTGTTATGAGGTTAAAGCAGACATATTTTTTAAAACTTATACCTTGTAGGAAAAATTTCCTAAACAGATTACATTTTACTGGCCATTCAAAGGTATGTCTGCCTAGAAATTCTATGAATTGCATTAAAAGCAACATCAGCAAATGACCATGAGAAGAATCATCTGCTGGGCAGACAAGACGCCAGTTATCTGATTTTCTGTCCCTGCGAAGGCTACCGTGGCGCATGAGCAAATGCACACAGATCCTTTATAGGATCCGATGGGGCGCAGACAGGCTCCTTCTACTTCCTACCATAGTAACCACGTTCCTGAGTGTCCCCTGACTGACTACCTAGTATCCATCAATAGACAGTGCATTTCATGAATTTAGCCTGGGCTGGCACTTCTATTCATAATGGAATGTTTATTTAATTAAGCCCCTTCATCAGGGACTCCAAGTGCATAAGGGTATGTAATGCTTTTAAAACATCTAACTATTGGGCTTGGCAGCAAAAAATCAACACAATCACATGCTTTCACGTTGCCAGGTTGAACAAAAACAATGCAATGTGTGAGCAACGCTTAATAAAAGCAAATATTTCTAATGTACATTGAGCTATCACTTAGGTTGAGAGCAGAAATGAAAATATGGGCACAAATTGTATTGATGGACACTGGCCAATAATAAATTTGATTAAACACTGCAAACTACATTTATGGAATCAAGCTACTTTGAGTTAGACTGTCATAGTTTTTAATGTACGTCTTAGTCCTAAATGACTCCATGCTTTTAATCTTACTCTCTCCAGCCCAAAAAATACTCTGTAATAAAACACAGTCATAAGTATCTCTATACCTCTGTTTTTCGAAAGTCCTACTTATTTTTCTCTAATAGGCAAAACCTGCAAACAGCCCAGGTATCCTTCCGTGGTTGCAGAAACAAATTGTGGCACATCCACATGATGGAATAATACTCAGAAAGAAAAAGAAATGAAATACACATGCAACAACTTGGATAAACCATGAGGCAATTGTGCTAAGGAAAGAAAACTGCACCAAAAGGTTTCACGCTGTATGATTCCCTTCTTGGAATGACAAATGACAGAAACAACAGATTTCCAGAGATCAGATATTGGAGGGAGGGGGTATGACTATAAATAGCAACTTAAAGGAGCCTTGTGTTAATGGAACCATTCTGTACCCTTGCAGGGCAGCTGGTCCTGTCCAAAATGTCCATGGAGCCATTTGTCCATGCCAAAAAGTTCTTGACATTTCGTCCTGTCCACAACCATTTGGCATGGACATTTCAGGTAGGACCAGATTTCAAGGACCTTTTGAATGTTTTATTTTGGACATTTTAGACAGTATCAAATGTCTGCTAACCATTCTATATGTCACTGTATCCATGTGAATCGTCCGATTATCACTCCTGGTTGTGATATTGTACTATAGTTTTGTGAGACATTATCATGGCAAGTGGGGGAAGCAAGGCAAAGGGAAGTATGAGATCTCCATGTATGACTTCTTACAACTGTACATGAATCTATAATTATCTCAAAACTAAAAGTTTATTTTTTTAAAAGTCCTAGTTAATTGTATCCCGTGCTGGAATTCTGCTGCAACTTTAAGTGAAAACAAATTTTTCATTACCTCACATTTAAAAACCATTAATGTGTTCTATGAGCAAACACTGTTCCCAAAGTAATGAAACCCAGCTTAAGAATTATCACTTGCTGTTAAATCACAGTTTAAGGAGAAATTAAACAATTAAATATTAGAATGGATTCAGGCTGTACTCAGATGACATAAGTCTCACAATTTAAAAATTAAAGATGAAGAATGGTATAGTAAACCAAATGCTCCTTTACATGCTCTGTTTTTATTTTACAGGAAATTTTGCTTTAAAGAAATCTTGCATTTATACACCAACAATAAACTATTAGAAAGAGGCATTAAGGAAATAATCCCATTTACAATTCCATCAAAAAGAATAAATACCTAGGAATAAATTTAAGGAGATAAAATACCTGGAATTGGAAAACTGCAAGACGCTGATGAAAGAAACTGAAGACAACACAAATGAATGGAAAAATATACTGTGCTCATGGATTAATGAGCTCATGGAAGAATTAATATTATTAAACTGATCATACCACTCAAGGCAATATACAGATTCAATGCAATCCCCATCAGAATACCAATGGCATTTTTCACAAACTAGAAAAAAATAATCCTAAAATTTGTATGAAACCATAAAAAGACCTCAGATTGCCAAAACAATCTTGACAAAGTAGAACATAGCTAGAGGTATTGCATTCCCTGATTTCAGACTATACTACAAATCTACTGTAACCAAAACAGTATTGAACTGGCACCCAAAAAGGCATAGATCAAATGTAACCAAACAGAGAGCCAGGAATGAACCCACATTTATATAGTCAATTAATCTACAACAAAGGAGGCAAGACTATCAATGGGGAAAGGACAGTGTCTTTAATAGATGATGTTGAGAACACTGGACACCTGCAGGCAAAAGATGAAATTATATCACTTTCTTATCCCATATACAAAAATAAATTCAAAGTGGATTAAAGGCTTAAATATAAGACCTGAAACCATAAAACTCCTAGGAGAAAACATAAGCAATAAGCTCTTTGACATTATTCTTACCAATATTTTTTAGGATCTGTCACCTTAGGCAAGGGAGGCAAAAGCAAAAATTAAAAAATGGGACTTCTTCAAACTAAAAACTTTAGCATAGCCAAGGAAACTATCAGCAAAATGAAAATGCCACTTACTGAATAAGACCAGATATTTGCAAACATTATGTCTGATAAGGGGTTAATATCCAAAATATGTAAGAACTCATACAACTCAATATCAAAAAAATAAACAACTCAATTTTAAAATGGGCAGAGAACCTGAATAGACATTTTTTCAAGAAGACATAGAGATGGTCAATGGACACATGAAAAGACGCTCAGCATCACTAATTATCAGAAGAATGCAAATCAAAACCACAATGAGATACCACCCCACATCTGTCAAAACGGCATCACAAAGATAACAAGTGATGGCAAGGATGTAGAGAAAAGGAAACCTTTATGCACTGTTGGTGGGAATGGAAATTGTTGCAGCCACTATAAAAAACAGTATGAAGATTCCTCAAAAATATTAAAAATAGAACATGAGATCCAGCAATTCCACTTCTAGGTAGCACTTTCCAAATAAAACAAAAATGCTACTTTGAAAAGATAACATGCACCCTGATGGTCATAGCAGCATTACTATATTCACAACAGCCAAGATATGGAAGCAACCTAAATACCCATGGATATAAGGAAGACACATACACAATGGGCTATTACTCAGCCACAAAAAATGAATGAAACCTTGGAATTAGCAATAACATGGATGGGCACAAAAAATGAATGGAACCTTGCCATTAGCAATAACATGAATGGACCCAGAAGGTATTACACTAAGTGAAAAAAGTCAGCAGAGAAAGACAAATAACTTAGGGTCTCACTTACATGTGGAGTCTAAGAAACAAAACAAAGGAACAAACATAACAATTCAGAAACAGAATTATAGACTCAGAACAAATAGGTGGTTATCACGGGGAGGGGCTTGTGGAGTGAGAGAAGTAGGTGAGGGAGAATAAATTTCCTGCTACAAAATAAGTGAGTCCTGGGGATGAAATATAGAACATGAGAAATATAGCCAATAAGTATGTGATATCTGTATGTTGACAAATAATAACTAGACAGTTTTTTATTTAATATCTATACAAGATGATAGATATTCACTAAACTTTGAGAGTCATTTCATGATGTACATTAAGTCAAACCACTCTTCAAATGTGTACAGTACTGTATGTCAATTATATCTCAATAAAACTAACAGAAAAAAAAATTAAAGATAAAGAATAATGGAGTAAACAAAATGTTCCTTTCCATACTAATTTCAAAGTAAAGGTAATGTAGGGTAAGTGGATTAGAGAAAGAGAGGTTCAGAGAAAGAACGAGACGAGCACTTTACAAGAACTGCTACTGCTACTGCTGCTACTACTGCTAAGTCGCTTCAGTCGTGTCCGACTCTGTGAGACCCCACAGACGGCAGCCCACCAGGCTCCTCTGTCCCTGGGATTCTCCAGGCAAGAACACTGGAGTGGGTTGCCATTTCCTTCTCCAACGCATGAGAGTGAAAAATCAAAATGAAGTCATTCAGTTGTGTCCGATTCTTAGCGACCTCATGGACTACAGCCTACCAGGCTCCTCTGTCCATGGGATTTTCCAGGCAAGAGTACTGGAGTGGGGTGCCATTAGATCACCTTTAATGAGGCGAGAAGGGGCAGCAGTCAGATTAGTGAGCTGCTGCACTAACCCAAGAAAAGAGTAAGTATATGTAGGCATATATGTGGAAAGCTACTGTCAAGGGGGCCTGTTCTTCTCCAAGGTTGTCTGGATTAGTTATCTCTTAAACGGCTGGGGCAAGGAATTCTGGAGATCGTCCAGAGGCTGGGACCGGCTGGGAGCTGGGTGTAATCAACCTTAATGTCCATTTTTTTCTTTGAGTGAGAGAGTTCTTTGTTTTATATAGAGTGGTGGGGAAGACCTGGAGGGGAGTTTTAACTCTGGGCTATTTTGAGCCATGTAACTTTCCTTCAGGTAATAAGTCTTACATTTTTTAGTAATATTGCTGTTTCTGTCCACCATTATCAAAGTGCCTTAACAGGTTGATGACTTTAAATCCAAAGCATAGGGAAAAACATAAATACAGTATACTAACACATATATATGGAATTTAGAAAGATGGTAACAATAACCTGGTGTACGAGATAGCAAAAGAGACACTGATGTATA
>NW_011494940.1:3347785-3352670 GCF_000754665.1 Bison bison bison
AGAGTGACATTGAAACATGTAGATATCATGTAAGAAACGAGTTGCCAGTCCAGGTTCGATGCGCGATACTGGATGCTTGGGGCTGGTGCACTGGGACGACCCAGAGGGATGGTACGGGGAGGGAGGAGGGAGGAGGGTTCAGGATGGGGAACACATGTATGCCTGTGGCGGATTCATTTTGATATTTGGCAAAACTAATACAATTATGTAAAGTTTAAAAATAAAATAAAATTTAAAAGAAAAAAAATAAGAAAAAAAAAATCCAAAGCATTTTTTTCCTATTTTTATCACCTCCTTTTCACTTTAATCTTAAATCATATTCTCAAGACCCTCTTCTGGGCAGGCCAAATGTCCTCCCAATCCAGACAGTCTCTACAAGAGCCAAGACATGGAAGCAAACCAAGTGTCCATAGATACATGAGTAAATAAAGAAGGTGTGTATATGTGTGTTTATACAAATACAATGTATGTGTATATATATACACACACACACACATTACTTTGTGAACAAAGGTCCATATAGTCAAAGCTATGGTTTTTCCAGTAGTCATATACAGATCTGAGAATTGGACCATAAAGAAGTTTGAGCACCAAAGAATTGATGCTTTTGAACTGTGGTGTTGGAGAAGACTCTTGAGAGCAAGGAGATCAATAGTCACTCCTAAAGGAAATCAATCCTGAATATTCATTGAAAGGACTGATAATGAAACTGAAGCTCCAATACTTTGGCCACCTGATGTGAAGAGACGACTCATTGGAAAAGACCTTGATGCTGGGAAAGATTGAAGGCAGGGGGAAAAGGGGACAACAGAGGATGAGATGGTTGGATGGCATCACCAACTCAATGGACATGAGTTTGAGCAAGCTCCAGGAGATGGTGAGGGATAGGGAGGCCTGGTGTGCTGCAGTCCATGGGGTCACAAAGAGTCAGACATGACTGAGTAACTGAACAACAAAATATATACATACATACATACATATATATATACACACACACACACGCTAGAATATTACTCAGGCATAAAAAGAATGAAATAATGCCATTTGTAGCAACACAGATGGACCTAGAAATTATACTAAGCTAAGAAAGTCAGACAAAGACAAGTATCACATGATATCACTTACATCTGGAATCTAGAAAAAATGATACAAATAAATTTATTTACAAAACAGAAACAGATTTATTTACAAACCAGAAACAGACTCACAGACATAGGAAACAAGCTTATGGTTACCAAAGGATAAAGAGGGTGGGGGTGGGATAAATGAGGAGCTTGGATTTAACAGACACAAACTACAGTATATAAAATAGATAAACAAGGATTTACTGTATAGCATAGGAACTATAATCAATGTCTTGAAGTAACCTATAATGGAAAAGAGTCAGAAAAAGATCTGATTCACTTTGCTATATACCAGTAACTAACACAACATTGTAGACCAACTACACTTAAAAAAAAAAAAAAAAGCCTCATGGAATTGGCTACAGTCAGTCAGTCAGTTCCAATGCCCTGATTTAAAGATCACCACATGCAAAATAGGGAACCAAGTGTTTTCTAAGTTCTTAGTAAGAATTATCTAACTAGCACCTACCCCAAAAGGTTGAAGAAATTCAAAGGTATCAGCTGACCAAACAATAAGGAAACACAAAAGCTCATGATGTCCAAAGACTAATAAGCAGGACCTAAAACCATCATCACGTCTCCTGTGAGGAAAATGAGCACCATCCCTTTACCAAAGGCCCTGTGTAAGCAAGGGAAGCCTTCGAGAAGGCTTGAGACAACCATGACTGTACACAGCAAATCTAACTGGATGTCTTCCTGTGCTCTGGAGCCAGTGGTTCCTGTGAACAGCAGTCTATGCCACCAGAAAGGGGCTCGGTCCCTCACCTGACAGCTGCCAGGGGGCATGGCTACATTACTGCACAGTGGCTCCTGCTAGGAGGTCAGGCAGCCCTTCTCTGATACACCCACTAAAACTCTCTACTAACTGCAGACTAATGAACAAGTCAGGAAAACGAGGATTTCTGTCTCTGAAGGGGAAACGAAGAGGAAGAAACGTTCTCACCCCAATCTTCTCAGAAAAGGATTCAAGAAATAGTTGGATCCTACTCATTCACTGTACTTGTCAGCCAGATTACCTATGATTCATGAAAGCAGGGTGGAGGCACGGCGAGGTGCTGGGGAGCGCTGGGAAAGGTGAGGAGGCAGCCCATCTGTACATTCTCAGCGCACACCTTGCAATTCCGGACGCCCAGACCTAATTCAAAAACTGAGGCTTCAGCACTTCTACAGCACAGCTGAGGGGGCAGACCAGGCTCCGTCGTTACCCGGCCAGGTTAGTGCAGTCTGGAAAAGCTCTGTCCAGCACCTGATGGGAGTAAATCCCCTTGGACACCTCCCTTGAAACCAGGCAATGCTCGCTCTCCGAAGAATTATGATGGTCCAGCCTGAGGTGCCCACAAGGACCTCCCTGGCAGGAAACAAAGGTTGGAGCACTGTTAATTCTATTACAAACATTTGGTGTCTGGAGGGGGTTGACGAAAGTTTATATTTGTTGACTAGTGAAAGAGAACCTTTGAAGATGATTATCATTAAAATTCTTTGGAAAATGTCAACTGGTGTCTCTCCGTTAGATCAGGCAGCCTCACTCTTGTCCCTGGTGCGGTCACCTTCTCTTTTTACATCATTTCATCTGACTTTGGCCTTTACACTACTTAGTATTGGATAAAGGTCTGGGAGGTGGGGAGGGGAAGGGGGAAAAAGCTTCAGTCTGAAGAAAGTAAAGTGCAAGTCGCTCGGTCATGTCCGACTCTTGAGACCCCATAGACTATACAGTCCATGGAATTCTCCAGGCCAGAATACTGGAGTGGGTAGCCTTGCCCTTCTCCAGGGGCTCTTCCCAACCCAGGGATCAAACCCAGGTCTCCCGCATTGAAGGTGGATTCCTTACCAGCAGAGCTAGAAGGAAAGCCCAAGAATACTGGCGTGGGTAGCCTATCCCTTCTCCAGTGGATCTTCCTGACCCAGGAACCAAACCAGGATCTCCTACATTGCAGGCAAATTCTTTACCAACTGAGCTATCAGAGAAAGTCCTTAACCTCTAACATCTGTGTCACCAAACTGTTCCAGACGCTTTTGTGTAAACTGAGCAAGAAAGAGTCCTTTCTATAGTGAGTTACTACAGAAAGACAAGCAATGTATAATCCAAAAATTATACAAAAGAAAATTATATTTCTGTAGCTGCAACAATGGCCAGTTACTACAAATGCTTTTATATCTCTACTTTAAAGAATCCAGACTTTTTTTCACCAGCAATGAATTGCTTAAAGCCTAGGGTAAACTGTTTATAGATTAAATTCTATTTCAAATGCTTAGGACACGGAGGCATCCTATGGTGATTTCACTCATACAGTTAGTTAAGAATTCTATTGCAAAGCCCTTAATTTAAATATAGATTTTCATAGAGTAAGTCTTTACCTAGAAGTCCAGGCTCATTCGTTGCTATGCTTTCCAGAGTAATGTGTTCATTATAAAGAAAAAAGTTTGATTAAGCCTATCTTGCCTGCAGTGGTTTGCACATACTGTACAAAGCAGGTTAAATTGATGAGTTCCCTGGGAGTTTACAGGATGACAAATGCAGCTGCAGACACAGTGACATTTTTATAACTAATATCAAAAGCTCGCATGGAATAAACAACATTGGAAAGCAAGAGACTGGATCAGCAAAGAGATTGCTACTGCTACTGCTAAGTCACTTCAGTCGTGTCCAACTCTGTGACCCTGTAGACGGCAGCCCACCAGGCTCCCCCGTCCCTGGGATTCTCTAGGCAAGAACACTGGAGTGGGTTGCCATTTTCTTCTCCAATGCATGAAAGTGAAAAGTGGAAGTGAAGTCACTCAGTTGTGTCCTACTCCTAGCGACCCCATACGTGCCTGCTATTATCATTAGACAGTGAGTGAAAAAAAAAGCTTGGTCCTGGGCTCTGGCCCCAGGAGACCGCAAAGCACATGTCACCCAGCTTCCACTGCAGATCTTCATTAGTGCTTCACCTAGCAGTTTAAGGGGAAGTTTTAAACGGCTGCTATCTATGGAGATCCCCTATATTCTGTTACTGATATTGTAGGGTCATTGTGATCATTACCCACAGGAATGAAGCCCTGGCCAGCTTGGGATCAAGTCAGTCCTTGAGCAGATCAAGCCCTGAGGATATCTGTCATGGAGTCAAGAAGAGGGCATTTCCATTTCCATGTTTTTCATCTGAATGTTTTTCAAAGTTTTGAAGAATATTTCTTTCCCAGTAGAGACACAGAACCCCTGCTTTACATAAGGTGTTTATGAAAGGCTTGGTACAGGTCAAACTTTTGAAAACTGCATTGCTTAAAATTCAAATTTGGGTCTGTCATTTTAAAGAATGTTTTTTATTAATTCTTCACCATTGCAAACACTTTCTCATCACAAGAATAAGAGATGATCCCTAATTTACCTGATTCTAGGTGATTTTTGCCACACTAGGTTTCCAAAGTGCCAGTCATATGTTCATTATGAGCACATTACACTTGATTATACTCCCTGTTTAGTCCTCGCATTAAAGCATGCAGAAACTGAGGCAGATTATCTGAGAAGCAAAGTATCCTTAGAGAAATAAATACTTTCCCAATCCACACTCAACATTTAAAACTGAATTTCATGATTTCTACCAATTGCATGAAACCTTACCTTTCCTGCTTTAGCACAGTTTTTCTTTCTTAATTCCTACAGCTTAGGAACCAGACACCAAATTGCCAATATCTGCTGGATCTTTAAAAAAAAGCAAGAGAATTCCAGAAAAACATCTACTTCTGCTTCATTGACTATGCCAAAGCCTTTGACTGTGTGGATCACA
>NW_011494940.1:3352868-3353384 GCF_000754665.1 Bison bison bison
GAGGGAGGAGGGTTCAGGATGGGGAGCACGTGTATACCTGAAATTTTTTTAATCTTAAAAATAAAATTAAAGAAAAAAAGAAAAAAAAAATCATCATTCATCCAAATTGACCTTCAAAAAAACAAAAAAAAAAAGTGGATTTTGTTTAAAATTTAAACAAAGGAAAATAATTATGTTATAATTTTAAAAAACTAGCTTTATCATCATAAATTTTAAGATCTAGAAAGAAATCCTATTTGTCACTTAAAAAATGAGAGATTTGTAAATGACTTGCCCTTAGTAATATGAAATTAGTAACCTAACTAAAATTGTTTGGTTTTTTCCTTTCATTCCATTTCCCCCCACATTTTAACTTTTACCCTAAATTTAAAAAGATTCTTATGAAATGTGCAGACTGAACAAGATAAACTAGAACCCTGAGTGCTGGCCTGATTGGGAACCGAATAGGTGAAACGACAACTTCCAACAAACAAGGTGGAATCTCTGTGCTGATTTAAGAGTCTAAGCCCTAGACCA
>NW_011494940.1:3353484-3354618 GCF_000754665.1 Bison bison bison
AGCCTCTTGATAAAAGTGAAAGAGGAGAGTGAAAAAGCTGGTTTAAAACTCAGCATTCAAAAAACTAAGATCATGGCATCTGGCCCCATCACTTCATGACAAATAGATGGAGAAACAATGAAAACAGCGACAGACTTTATTTTCTTGGGCTCCAAATTCACTGCTGATGGTGACAGCAGCCATGAAATTAAAAGATGCTTGCCTCTTAGAAGAAAAGCTATGACAAACCTAGACAGTGCATTAAAAAAAACAGAGACATGACTTTGCCAACAAAGGTCCCTCTAATCAAAGTTATGGTTTTTCCAGTAGTCATGTATGGATGTGAGAGTTTGACTGTAAAGAAGGCTGAGCACCAAAGAACTGATGCTTTTGAAATGTAGTGTTAGAGAAGACTCTTAAAAGTCCCTTGGATGGCAAGCAGATCAAACCAGTCAATTCTAAAGGAAATCAGTCCTAAATATTCATTGGAAGGATTGATGCTAAAACCGAAGCTCCAATATTCTGGCCACCTGATACGAAGAGCCAACTCATTAGAAAAGATCCTGGTGCTGGGAAAGATTGAAGGCATGAGGATAAGGGGACGACAGAGGATGAAATGGTTGGATGGTATCACCGACTCAATGGACATGAATTTGAGCAAGCTCTGGAAGATGGTGGACAGGGAAGCCTGGCATGCTGCAGTCCATGGGGTCACAAAGAGTCAGACATGGCTGAGCGACTGAACAACAAATCTGTTAAATGGGTTTCCCAGGTGGCTCAGTGGTAAAGAATCTGCCTGACATGATGGAACCACAGGAGAGTTGGATTCGATCCCTGGGTTGGGAAGATCCCCTGGAGGAGGAAATGGCAACCCACTCCAGTATTCTTGCCTGGGAAATCCCATGGACAGAGGAACCCGGAAGGCTATAGTCCATGAGATCACAAAGAATCAGACACGACTGAGCATGTACGTGTGCAAGCAATCTGTTAAAAAGTGGATTTTGTTTAAAATTTAAACAAAGGAAAATAATTATGTTATAATTTAAAAAAACTAGCTTTATCATCATAAATTTTAAGATCTAGAAAGAAATCCTATTTGTCACTTAAAAAATGAGAGATTTGTAAATGACTTGCCCTTAGTAATATGAAATTAGT
>NW_011494940.1:3355394-3372536 GCF_000754665.1 Bison bison bison
TTCTCCGAGTGTGGCCTTAGGCAAGTAAATTTAACCCACGTTTTTAAGCCCACAGATCCCATCTAAGCAGAGCAGGCAGATCTCCAAGATTTGTGCCAAGATCACTGTTATCAGGCTACAGATTAATGGATGAAATACCCAAACTGAATCAAGGTAATATTGATTTTTTTTGGCCATGTCACATAGCATAAAGGATCTTAGTTCCCTGACCAGGGCTGTGCCCCCTGCAGTAGGAACATGGAGTCTTAACCACTGGACCACCAGAGTCAAGGCACTAATGAGAGATAGACTGAGATGGGCTGGTTATTCCAATTTGGAAAGTGGCTTCCTGACTTTGTCATATACTCCTTCATCTCCAAGAGTTTGACCATGATGCTAAGAGAATCAAGAATGGTAACAGAAGCTGAGACATTTATCATAATGGAAATCTCTGACACAGCTCCGAGCAATGACTTCACCATGTTGTTGACTTGTTATTTTTTGTACAATTAAGTATATTCTTAATCATGGTTTCTCAACCTTGGCACTATTGACATTTTGAGCTGAGTAAATTTTTTACTCCATATATGGAGATCTGTGATGTACACCATAGGATTATTTGCTCCATCTCTGGTCTCTACCCAGCAGATGCCAGTAACACCCTGCCCCCAGTTTTTGACAACCAAAAACATCTCCTCTAGACATTGCAAAATATCCCCTGGGGTGATGGGCACAAAAGAGCTCTTAGTTAAGACCCATCTTTCCAGACGAAGGCACTGTTGTCGGTTCTTGGAACACAAAGATGATAAAGACACAGTCCCAGACTTTGGAAAGTTCTCAGTAGAGTGAATGTGTGTGATATTGTGGATGGGAAATTCAGCCTGGCACACTGCAGGCAGAGACTATGAACAATGGCTCAGGAGCGCAAAAAAAGGTAGATCCTCCTGAAAAGCAGTCAGAAACTCACTGGGGCTGTCCAATGTTTCCATGAGAAAGAAGGCAGTAATAAACTCTCACCACCTCCCACCGTCTTCTCCTAGAACAATGCTCTTCACATTTAGGCCAATTAGCACAGTAGCGTGTTGTCCTTGATTGGTGATCACTAATGCAGCTGAACTGCACATCTCTGTAGGTGAGCTCCTGGATACGCAACAGCAAGGTGTGCCTTGAGAGGTAACCTTCCCCCAGGGTAGACAGGTCTTCAGTGGAAGCCACCAGCGCCTTCTCCCCCTTCCTCCTTTCCATCTGGCAAAAAATGGCTAAGTCACACAAGCCCCCCAAGGCTATGGGATAGAACACTGCTTGTCAGTGGGTTGGCAATACTGATGAAGCATGGTTTAAGAAAAATGTGGCTGTGTTTGCCAGTTCTGGTCTCTCTGTAGAAAAATCTTAAAAGCTGAGTCAGAAATTTTACAGTACCGTCAAGTTAATACGTCTCAGCAACAGTGAAGTCTGTGAACTGGGGGCAGGAGGGTTGCAGGTGATGCTGAGTAGGTGGTGATGCATCGGTGAAGAGGATGCATGAGTCTGAGGGAAGAGGATATGGTGAGAAGCACCGGACTAGGAAGCCAGGAAACCTAAGCTCCAGCCACTAGTCTTTCTGGTAACATGGGAAGTGGGCAGCTTTCCCTAAAAAGGACCCTTTGGTAACTCAACTTTTACTAATTAAGGTGCAATGAACATAGAGTAAAATGCATACATCTTTGGCATCTTGTTTGATGAGTTTTGACAAGTGAATACACAAATGTAACCATTACACAAAGCAAGATACAGAACATTTCCAACGCTCCAGAAAGTCCCTTTGTGCCTATTTTGGGTCCGTCCCCCTTCCTGCCATGCCGGCCACCACCGTCTAATTCCTCACCCCACTGGTTAGTTTGACAAGTTCTTAGATGTCACATATATGGAATCAGAGAGTGTGTACTCTTATACATGTAACTGAATCCTGACTTCCAAATCTCAAGAGCCAGAGAGAGTCTCCCCCTCTCCCTGTCTCACTCTCCTTTGATTCATGTACACCACCAAAAATAGTCCTTGCTCATATAAGGCTAAAATCAACACTGGCCAAATGTGATTTGTGAGTATGTATAGCTATTATTTTCCTCAATCTTTAAACCAAGTAAAAATTCAGCCTGTTCACAGGAGGAGGAAATCATAAAGGACATCCATGGAACATTCACTCACAAAGCTACCTCCCTCAATGACCTTTCAAATATGTGGTCAATTTTGTAAATCATGCCTCCCACAAAACTACCACTGGCACAAATGACCCATGGAAACTAGTGCTGATTTTCTTTTAGGAGAATCGGGGTCTGATTTCCTGTCCAAGCCCAATAATATATTTTTTAAAAGGCTTCCTAAGTGCCTGCAGTGCTCGTTTTTGCCATTGGTCTAAGTCAACTTCTATTTGGAACTGTGTTAAAAAGCTCAATATGTTCCTATTTAGTCTTCAGCTCAAATGTTTCTTTCCTTAGCTTCAGATACTATTCCTTCCCTTTCATTTTACATCTTCTCTGGAAAACTGAAAGAAAGGCATCTGTATTCTTTAAACTACCTCCCCAAATCAATCTCATTACTCTACAGAATTATTTTGCATTGACCATATATCCTCCAACTTTCATGTGTCCTGGAAACCTTACAACATAACAGAAAATAGATAATATCCATCAAGAAAACATGCACTGAAGCAAGAGAATGGATTGCTGCCTTTTGGAAGAGTCTATTGAAAGCTACGCCAAATAATAAAATTTTGAGAAGTAACCTTTACAGAGGCACTCTGGGTAATCAATTTTCTCCTCAAGTAACTCTTTAAGCATCAGAACCACTATTTTTTTTTAAATCAATTTAAATTAAAGCGTAACTGAAAAGGGTAACATTTCCCTGCATTGCTAGATAGACTACACTAAAAAGACATTAATTTCATCTTGATGTCTCATGATCTTCATTAGGAAATCCATTGCCATGCTGGACTATCATACAAAGGAGGCTTCAAGATGACTTAGTTATGGTGGTGTCAGGGCCAATGACCCTGTACTGACCTCAGGAAGACATCTTTGAATCCTGGGTCTCCTGTCCTGCTCACCGGCTGTCAGATTTCCATATCTCACCACAGCCTGGAACACGACTCTTCTTGCCGTTTACTCCACTGCTTCTACTCAGACAATCATGTATTTAAATAGGGTCCAAAATCAAAGTAAAGCATTTTTGCAGGACAGAGTGCCTCTCCTGAATGAAGAGTATAACATCTCATGCCATGTAATTCAAATATAAATGGGCATAAAACCAGTAAAATCAGGATTTCCCTGGTGGTTCCTGGATTTGACCAATGGGGCATCGTCACGACACCATGTTATATCAATGGCAGTATATTACTTGTAGCATATATGTGTATATAATATTCATATCCATCTATGCTTATGTATCTCCCCATCGGGTATGACTATCAGTGCAGTGTGTGACACTACTCTATCAGATTTTCTCAAATAACCAAGAATCTGCCTTGCAATGCAGGGGACGTGGTTCAATCCCTGGTCCACAAACTAAGACACCACATTCGGTGGGGCAGCTAAGCCCACGTGCTTCAACTACTGAGCTCCTGCTCTAGAGCCAGAGTGCCGCAACAAGAGAAGTCCCCACAAGGAGAAGCCCGTGCGCTACAACTACAGAGTGGCCCCCAGTCGCGCAACTAGAGAAAGCCTGCTCGCAGCAACAAAGATCTCAGCGCGGCCAGAGACAATTCACTAATTTAAAACCAGTAAAATCTTGCGAGGGTATGGGGTATTGGGGAAGAGAGGAAGGGAGACAGATGGAGAGAAATAACCCAGGGTGAAGGTTTTCTGATCAAAAAGAAAAGAATATTATAGGAAATAATCAGGAGATTTTCATATTCTACCCAAATGCAAAATCTATGTGCATTGTTACCATCACAGCCTTAGGGAAAAGTTGATGCTCACCAAAGGCTGCAGAAGGCCTGTTTTTAAAAGGGGGGTGAGGGTGGGGCCAAGCCCTTGAGCAAGAATGCTGATGTGTACACACAAGGGCCAGAAACTGAAGCAGCCAGCATTCAAGAAATGTCAATGATGAAAGCGCCAGATTTTCAAGTCCAATTTTGATCACTGGCAGACTCTGAGATTTAAAACTACCATTTGCTTATTAGATGGAACAGCCAGCTGCAGGGGGTTATCGTGGATCCCTGTAGGTCACTCGACATAGGAAACAGGGGGCATGACACTGCAGTACAATGAGGCGTTTGTTCACCCCCCACAGAGTGGTGACGTGGTCCTTTTAAGAATAAATTACATTACCTCGTTCCCCTGATCAAATCTCTCCCAGGACTTCCCAGAGTATCCAAGGTTAAATGCAGACTGTGTACCATGACCCCTGCAACAAAGCCCCTACGTCAAGCCCCCCACGCCAGGCACTTCTCTCCCCGCTTCCCAGGTGTTCCACGTCCCCTGGCATTTCTGCCTGCCAACACCCCAAGCATGTTTCTCCCCAGGGTCCGGGCACTGGCTCTGTCTTCTGCCTGAAGTGTTTTGCTCCCAGATCTCTGAAGGGCTGCCTGCATCTCAAATCAAATGCCAACTTCCTCCTGCAAGGCCTTTTCAACCACCCTGAACGTGGTCAGGAACCATGCTGTGCTACTTTATACTCTCAATGATACCTTGTAGGGCCTGAAAGTATGTCAGTGGCATCTATTATCTGCCTTTCTCCCTGAAACAACAGTTCTCAACTGGGGGTGATTCCCCCTGGGGACATTTGACAGTGTCTAAAGACATTTTTGCTTGGCTCCCCTGGCAGAGGAGTGAGTAGAATACTGACATCTGGTAAGTACAGGCCAGCAATGCAGTTCAATGTTCTGCAATACACAGAACAATCTCCCACAGCAAAGAATTACCCAGCCAGCAAAGTCAATAGCACCTTGGCTGTGATGCCCTGGGAGAAAACCTAAGCACCCTGGGACTTCCTGGTGGTCCAGTGGCTAAGATTCTGTGCTGTCAATACAGGGGGCCCAGGTTCGATTCTTGGTCAGGGAACTGGATCCCACATGCTGCAACTAGGAGTTCACATGCTGCAAGTGAAGATCCTGTGTGACACAACTGAGAAACCACACAGTCAAATTAATTGATATTTTTTTGTAAAAAGAACTAAAACACCTTGGCGCCATCATTGCTCTATTAATTGCTGAATCCCCTGTGCCTTTAACACTACCTGACACACAGTAGGTGCTCATTCAACGTTTGTTAAGGACTAAGCTACCCTTGTTCCTGGATTTCGCTGGTGAGGCATCTTCAGGACACCGTGTTATACCAATGGCAGTATATTACTTGTAGCAGATACGTGTATATAATATTCATATCCATTTATGCTTATCTATCTCCCCATCGGGTATGACTATCAGTGGAGTGTGTCACACTGCATTATCAGTTTTTCTCAAATAACCATTCTGATGTCATCCCAAAGTCAAGAGTTAAAAGGGTCCCACGGGGGGAGGGAATAAATTAGGAGTTTGAGATTAATGAATACACCCTACTATATATGGGCTTCCCAGGTGGCACCAGTGGTAAAGAATCCACCTGCCAATGCAGGAGACACAGGTTCAATCCCTGGGTCAGGAAGATCCCTTGGAAAAGGAAACGGCAACCCACTGCAGTGTTTTTGCCTGGTAAATCCCATGGACAAAGGAGCCTAGTGGGCTACAGTCTGTGGGGTTGTAAAGAGTCAGTTACAACTGAGCAACTGAGCACTACCAAATATAAAACAGATAAACAACAAGGACCTATTGTACAGCACAGGGAACTATATTCAACATCTTACCATATCCTAAAATGAGAAAGAATCTGAAAAAGAATATATATAATTACCTATAATATTAATATAATGTATATGTAATAACCTATATAATATATACACATGTATATAATCTATACATGTAACTGAATCACTTTATTGTATACCTGAAACTAACACATTGTAAATCAACTATACTTCAAATATATTAAAAAAAAAGATTCCCATCAGGAGAGCAGATCTTATGGGGCTTCCCTGGTGGGTCAGTGGTAAAATATCCACCTGCCAATGCAGGAGACATGGGTTTGATCCCTGGGTCAGGAAGATCCCCTGAGGAAGGAACTGACAATTCACTCCAGTAATATTCTTGCCTGGCAAATCCCATGGACAGAGGAGCCTGGCAGGCTATAGTCCATGGGGTCACAAGAGAGTCAGATATGACTTAGTAACTAAACACCCAACAAGTATATCTTTCACGGGCAGTACAGAACTGATGTTTGCATCCAATACTCTAGCGCCCTAACTAGGCAAACCGGGTGAAAAATGGCCCTTACAAAACAGTGAACCAACAGGGGTCATTCCAGTGCAGGTGGGCCACACAAGACCAATGGGCTTGTGAGACTAATTGTGGTGGATCTGTATCATGTGACCCAGCTAAATGGGAACTGTTTCCCAAACCTCCCTCTCCTGTGTAGTTGACATGGGCCACAAGGGACATCCTTTCTGTGAGAGCTGAAAGAAGGAAGCGGAGCAGCAGCGAGGGGGCCTTTGCATTTGAGAAGTAAGTCAGTGCAGGTGGCCAGAGGCCACTGTAGCACACAGGGTTATCATCTGTCTGCGGACCATCCAGCTGCTGAGACACAGCATGTGGGTCTGTCCAACACTTCAGGAACTTGCCTTTGCCTTCTCTGAGCCCTGGCCAGGTGCTTGCCTAGTCCCATGGTGAAGGTCAGTAAGCTCCTGGAAGTGGTCCCCATCATGGAAGCTGCGCAAAGGCAACAAGAGACCAACGTGGGTTCCAGTCCATCCCCCGGAGTCTGGTTTATCCTTAAGGATCCCAGCACTTTTTTGCTTCCTCCACTTCACTCCATCTTTCCTTCCCAGTGCCTGCTCTGCTGACCTCAGGCACCAGGGACAGATACAGAGACAACAACCTTCTACTGACTGTTTAACCAGATCCTCCAACTGCATCGGTGAGATCCAGATCAGAAAGTCTGGTGACTGCTTCCCTGATCACATCCTGGCTGAGACACAGGGGCTGGCAATTTGGTGGCCTTCCCACCTCCTTCTGTAATCAGAGACATGTTCCACACTGACAAGACTGTCACATTATTGAGACACAGGTGGATGAGATCTTATTAGAAGGAAATGAATTTTAGCATGTAGATACATTCAGTGTGACTCCAGATAATTAGAAAATAACTTGCTAGCTCAGATAAAGTGGTCGTACTTACACAGTGCCTATGGTTATGATTCTTTCCATTTTTTAAACGTCATTGAAATTGATTTTGTCTAAACAGACTGGATACGTGTCTTTTTGTATCATCTGATGATTTACTTGTTTTCCTTTATCATAATCACTTGTCTCCCAAGGTGATCACCCTCCCACTCATATGTTTGGTGAAAAGCCTTTGAATCACTTGGCATGCATAATGTGTGATTCAAGGACTGTCACCCAAGTAATTAAACATACTGGGAAAAAACTGCAATAGGAAGATGGGGGAGAGTCTGTCTGTCCTAATCCTCCAGAATTAATTTTTATTTTGTGATTAAAATATTTTGCATCTGTTCTTAGAAACTCCTTGAGTCCATTGTCATAAATATCCTACTTGGTTACTCCTGCATCATATTTCTCAATGATGATTGGAACACCACTGGCATGTCGTGTTCAGGGCAGATTTCTCATTGTTTGTGACCTCTTGGCCATTTTTCTTGAACCACATTACAAAGAAGACAGATTTAAATGAATTCACAGAATCTGACAGTTTATGAAGGCAAATTAGCCAGTCGAGGGGCAGAAGGCACAAACCACCCAGGACTGGCTTTCAGCAGGTAAAGCTTAGAACGTAGACATGTGGCTGACACTAACCAAGGAGAGGTAGGCAGAGGAGGCTACTTACATGTGAATGCTGGGAGAGGAGCAGGGGCGGGAGGGAAGGTGAAGCCCAGAATAAAGCTTTCAGGTCAAACAAGGACGGAAGCGGACGAGGTTGGCAGGCGGGGCATGCATGTACCTTGCGTCTCTGTCTCTTGTCTCTTACACTCGCACGTATGTACTCAAACATCACCCTACCTGAGCAAGTGATGAAAAGATGAGGGCCAAAACTGGCAGTCACTCACAGGCAACATTCTGCAGGCCTGATAATCTCTGGGTCCAAATCTCCCGTCCTCTACTATATAGCCACCTCCTATGGCTCCTATAGGTACACGTGGCTTGAAGACCTTTCATCATTTTCATATTTAGACACTAAACGATACTATAATTTGTAAATGTGGTTGGGGTTGACTGCATTACTGGCCCCAACTCTTCAACCATCTCTGCACCCATGACCTGCTCACAGCCACACTGTGAGCCATGAACCATCCCACCCCGTGACTTTGGGCTTGGCCATATGATTTGCTTTGTAAGGGATGGCAGGCCAGTTCCAAGCCTAAGTCTGCCTGGCCCACTGGTCCAGGAGGGATGAGAGCCACCCTGGCTGACCCACAGGCCTGGCAGAGCTGCCCCACTGCTGCAGCCTGAGGTACGGCAGGCTCTGCCAACATGCCTGTAACTACATTTTGGTAGGGCTTTGTTACACAAATAGCAAACTGAGAATACCAGAACCCTTTTATAAAATAAAATCGCATGCAGAGTCCTGTAAATCACGCAGGTGAAGGGGGCTCTGTTCCATTTGAGGCAGGACGTAGGTCCTTGAGCCCCAGCCCCCACCCCCACCCATCACGATAGCTTCTGAAGCGTCTTCACACACCACAGCTTGAAAGCAAGGACTCCAACAGAAACCGCACTAGATCAGAAAACAGGAGTCCTGAGTTCAAATCCAACTCCAGATCAATTAACCACCCTTGAGACCCAGTTTCCTCCTAGGTGAGAAAAAAAGAATAATGCGTAATACTTGGTCAACCAACCTGTGAGGCGGACCAGATAAGAATACGTGTAAAAATACAGGGCACGCTGATGCAGGATATCACTGCTGCCATCTCCACCGTCAGTCGCTCCATAATCACCCACGTGGTGGGGTGGGATCGCCAGAGTCACTCCCTTCACATCTAAGGGTGCGTCCGGGAGCTCAAGAGAGGCTGCAGCTGGGAGTTTTCAATGGTCCCTCCAAGCTCCCCACTGACTTCAAATGAACCATGGGATGACAGATAAGAAAAAGTATTTTCTACAACCTTTTAAATTGGACTCAGGTGTATTTTATTTTTTATTTTATACTGGGTCATAATTTAGGGAACTCTGCTCAATATTATATAACAACCTAAATGGAAAAAGAATTTGAAAAAAAAAAAAAACAGAGACACGAATATGTATAACTGAGTCACTGTGCTGTACACCTGAAAATTACACAATGTTATTTTCTACAATTAGATTCAGGTGTGTGACACGTTATATCTATCTGTCTATAAACATTTGCCTATTATCACTTTGTGTGTTTTCTCACGCTCAAGGGAACAACAAATGATCCGTAGAGTCTGGACTTGGGTGAAGCAAGAGAGACACATACAGATGAGGGGCTCCCAGGCTGGAGTTTTTTCTCAGCTGTCCAAGGCCCACATTTGTGCCAAGAGGCACTAAAGCTTAGCAGACAACAAAAGAACTTTGGAATCCAACCAATTCGGATTAAAGTAGGACCTACTTACTAGTTGTGTGACCTGGTTGGCAAGTCTTTTAACTTCTTCCCCAGCTGAAAATGGTGTTTATGCTACCTAGGCATAGGACTGTTGGAAGGATTAACTGAAATGATTATCTACAAAATGATTAGTGCAGCTTCTAAGAACCCAATAAACAATTACTATTGTAATTATTATTGGACGGTGGACTATTTCACACCCATTATTCTGCCCTCAGAGGACCATTATTGTTTCGATGACGTGACAGGCCTAATTAAGAGCCTGGGCTTTGGAGATTGATGAATGAGGCTGAGACCCTGCACGGCTGCCACTCAGCTGCTTGGTGACCTTGAGCATAGTACAGAACTGCTTAAGCCCTGGAGCAGAAGCCAGGTCCCTGCCCTTGAAGACTTGACAGCCTCAGAGGCGTACCTATCAGGACAGGTTGGCATCACCACCACCAATGGGTAACATGAAAGAAACACAAGCACAAGGGCTAAAGAAACAAAAAGAGGCAGCAGCTAACTACCTGCCGTGGTGTGTCAGAGGGGGTGGGTGTGATCTTGCCAGGAGGCCCTCCTGCCCATCTGGCTGGGAGTGCAGACACTCCCTGCTGATCAACATGGTAAATGCCACCATCTGCCCAGCGTCACAAGTACCAGCAGAATAAACCTCATGCCTTTGACAGCTAAGACCCAGAGCCCTGCCAGTGGATGCTGACCTCTCAGAGGGATTATACCAAAGACACAAGCTGCAGTGTAGTCAAGGAGAAGCGCAAAACAGAACTGGCAGTAGCGAATGGTCCACACAGCTCCTTTAACATTTTTGGTGAAGAAACACTGTAGACATGGATTAACTACCAGGTCACTAGTTGAAGCTGTCGCCTGCCACTTTTTATGGGCATACAAAGATTTAAGCAACTGGTGAACAGATGTTTGAAGCTCCATCCAGTCATGTACCCCCTTACTCCACCCCATGGATGCTGCTGGCCACACACGTGCAAGTGTGGTCCTTCCCCAGGTCTCTTGATCTGTGTTGGCAGTGTCTTCTGTCAGGGAAAGGCATGTTATCAAAACCCTGTTGGGGGTGCCATGAATAATGTATAATGGTAAAGGGAATTCTTGAAGTTCTTCTATGTTCTAGAAATTTTAACAGGCCTTTTAACATGTTTTTGTGGCTCTGTTATTCAAAAGGTATTTTAAAGAGAGAAATGTAGACAGAGTATATGACTCATCCTGTCTTTCCATTTGAGATTCTATTATATTTGTAATTTGTAAGTGGCAAATCATACAGAAATACTGTGTATTCTACTGGGAGGTATACTAATTTAGCATGAGTTACCACTTGTTCTCCATATGAAATGGCCATTCACCAGTTAAATTTTGTTTCTGATCATCCTGGAAGGAAAACAGCAAAAACATCCATCCACTCCCAAGATTGTATCTGTCAGCACTTTAGTGCCTTTTTTTCTCCATGTAAGGGGAGTTGGATGTCATTTGCTTTAGCCGAAAAGAATCGATCTCTTTTTACAGTAACTATGGAAAAGAAAATGTTACTCACTACAAGCAAAAGGGGGCAGAGAGAGGCAGTCTGGAAGGAAGAGAAGGATTATAGACCATCATAACTCTAGCCCTCCAGCCCTCCTAGTAAAGAGCTCAGTGAAGAACGATGGGAGAGGCTTGAAAGTCAAGCAGTTTTCATTTGATTTGGGGAACAAGGAGAAAATTATCAGTGGGTGAAAGAAGAGTCTGGGGGCCTTGGTTGGTTCAAGTATTTGATGGAGTTGAGGAAGATAAAGGTCAAGACAAAAAGACAAGTGAGGAAGTTAGTGGATGTGATGAGCCCTGGAAAAGATGGAGGCCTGGCAATGTGCAGGCCTCCTGTGCATGTCTCCCGTCCCCCAGCTCCATGTGGTCCTTGTGAGGCTTGGACCAATAGACATAAAGGATCAGACAAAAAGTTCTTTCTTTAAGCATTTCTGGGTTTAGTTATTGCTCGTTCTACAGCCCTAGACATCAAAGCAAGGGGTTGTAAAGAGTTCAAGCAGAAGTTTTACATTAGGATACGGCACAAGAATGAACGTGCTGTTGGCATGAGTAAGGAATGCACACCACATCTATGCTGTGATACTCAGTGAATGAACTGCTGAGCAGGGTGGGAAATGGGAAGGGAAAAGGCAAGAAAGCAAAATGGACTGCCTCCCTCCTAAAGACCCATTTGACAGAATAGACTCCCTCCCAAGACAATCATTCAGGACACTTCTCTCCTGTACATGCGTGTGCACATGGACACACATGCATGTCTCTAGGGAGGCAGAAAGCGGAGGGGATTGAGGACACAGACCATGGTGTCCGCAGTGATGAGGAGAGAGGTTAGAAGGCTATTATTTGCTGCCCAGAACACTTTGAAAGTAAAACAAGAAAGTGTTTATAGGTTCATATATGTGAGATAATGACCCAAAAGTACCAAGACATATGTTACTAGAAATTGTACGACTTTCAGAAAAAAACTTTAGGCTTCTAGGCCAAAAAGAGAATATGTTTAATAAGAGAAAGAAAACTGAATTATAGTAAAACTTTTATAGGCAATATTTTATGTCAGAAGAAAATTGAGTAACATATTTATGGCACTCAAGAAAAAAAATATAAGCCAAGGATTTTATATCTAGCAAAATGAAACCATAAGCCCTTCCTAAGGAATCTACCAGAAAATAAGCTTCAGAAAACCTAGACAGTCATTGCTATAAAGATAGTGGCATTAAATATACAAAATTAAGAACTAACATTAAATGAAGGTTGAATGGGAGAGAGTATAGCATATAAAATTATTATCTGATAACATAGATTAGATATTACCATAAAGTATTAGGGGGAATAGAACTAGCATATGCCCCCAAATTTTAAACTCTTTTTAGTAATCATAATTGGTGCTATTGGAGAAGGAAATGGCAACCCACTCCAGTGTTCTTGCCTGGAGAATCCCAGGGATGGGGGAGCCTGATGGGCTGCCGTCTATGGGGTTGCACAGAGTCGGACACGACTGAAGTGACTTAGCAGCAGCAGCAACAATATTGTATGTGTAATGTAGAATAGAGCAACTGAGTAATTATGAAATGTTCTAATCTAGTATTCTCCACATCTTTGAGAACCAAGATTCTTGAGGTAGAGGAAAGGAGATTACAGAAGCCATACAGGAGAAGTTAAATGAAAAACTCTCAGTGCTCAAGTGTAAATTTCAGAATAAACATATGAGGTATTTTAACTTTGTATATATCTGAATATATATTTAACTATAAAAACATACATATTTAACTATAAAAACTATAAAAACATACAGTTAAATATATATTTAACTATAAAAACATATAGTTAAATATATATTTAACTATAAAAACATATATATATATATAGGTATAGAAAAAGAAACTCATATATTTTTAAACATTTCCTAGGTCCAGGTGCCTTATTAGTGCAGTAGGTAGTACATCAGTCTGATAGTATTTCCTAGCTCCATCACGGAAATTAATGCAAGAAACAGGACAGAGGCAATGGCTGTGAGTGCCTAATTTGTGGGCTTGATAAACCATTTTCCCATTAAGAGTGACAGAGATTTCTTGAAGAAATGGTCTCAGGCAAGAAATGTACAAATTGAGCCTAGAACACAGAAGGAATCAGAGTACTAGAGTCATATCAAAAGGAATCAGGAACCAGGTTGAAGAGACTCCCACTGGTCAATGAATGGAATAGTTTGAGATTTAATAAAGATAACATTTGCATTATTTGATACCCTTCCAATATATCTAAACATAATATTTCATAATGTTTTTTAAAAATATAATTGGTCATCTTATAGACAGACATGTCAAGGAAAACAATTCACCATCTTGAAACTAGGTATATAAAAGGAAAGATGAACACTTGATCAGCTTTCATGTATGGAACCTGTCACTGAGTAGCCATCTAGTGACATAAATTTATTCCACAGGAATTAATCTAGCTAATAAATAATTAAATGGAAGAATATGCCAATATGCACCTCCCAATAGACCTAGATATTGAGCATCTGTGGTTGTCAACATCAAACAACAGTAAAACTAGACATCATGTGCCTCCTGTTGAAAGGACTCAGTACCACCTATAGTCTTGGGTTTGTTAAAGCCTCTATACCCAGCTGCCAATATGCAGGAACCAGCAAAAGCTATATTCTGGGAAGTTCCAACAGTCAAACAATCTAGGTTCTTCAACAGAAACATTGTATGATAAAGAAAGTGACAATGAAGGGAACTTGTAGGTTGAAAGACAAAAAGTTAATATCAGTGGGAAAACACTAGACTTTAGTATCTGGGGATATGCAACTCAGTGATAGAACTATAGAGAGACAAGGAAAATATTACTATAAAACTCAAGACAGCAGTTTTGTCGGAAGGAGAAAGGAGCTGTGGTTGGGAAGGCGCACATAGAAGGGCTTCTGAAGTGACTAGAAAAGTTCTACTTCTTGACCTAGATGGTAGTTACAAAAACAGTCTACTATATACTAGTTCACTAAGCCAGGGGTTCTCAAACTCATGGGAAACCTGTTTTAAAAGACCCCCCACCTCCATAGTTTATGATCTAATAAGCTTCCACAGAAACTCAAACGTGTGCATTTCTGAAGCTGATGCTGCAGCTCTGTAGTCCATACTATAAGAATCTTTGCATTAAGACATATTTGTTTTATGTGTTTTTTTCAGTTTGTGTTTTATTTTTCAATGAAAAGGTTAAGTGAATGAATGAAAGGATGGGCTGGATGGATAGGCTGGGTGGGATGGATGGGATGGATGGATGGATGGATGGATGGGATGGATAATGGATCGATGGATGGATGTATAGGCTGGGTGGGATGCATGGGATATATAGATGGAAGGATGGGATGGATGGATGGATGGGATGAATAGATTGAACAGGTTGGGTGGGTTGGGTGTGTGGATGGATTTGATGGGTGTAAAGACAGGCAGACAGACAAACAGATAAAATCAATGGAACTAGGAAAAATCATATTAATACCTTGAGAAGATTGTCTTACCATTCATATATGCCTGATTGCTCCCTGTTCAGTAATGTGCTACAGCTTATTTCTGCTAGGTATCACACTGCGACTTCTGGACTGTTTTTTCTCAATCATTATCTGAAAGTTTTCCAAACCAAAAGAAGAACTGGACTGTTCTTGGTGTAGAAGACATCTTATAATGGTTTACTAATAAGGTCAGACACTATTTTCTTTTTCCTCATAGAAAAGACGTATATACAAAGCCTACATCTGGATATCTCTCTACCATCTTACACTTCATTGTTAAAGAAAAATTCATTCTACGGCATCTTCTGACAGGACTTTTCCCCAGAAGACTTCTATGGAACTATTTAGAAGAGATAAATCCTGGTCTCACAAATTATCAAGTACATACCTAAAAGCATTTCTTATCCTCTCAATGTTCATCCTCAGACCAGAACAAAAGGCAAAGTGTACCTGACAGCCAAGAATAAAAATGTGATGTAAGTTCAAATATCAGAAACTAAGCTTTAGTCATTTAAGTTTTAAGAATATTTCCTAGAAAGAAAAAAAAAAAAAGAGTAGTAAATAAAATAACAAGTGTCCTAAAATACAAAGGCGAGAGTAAATTCCTAGAATTTTAAGAAAATCAGACCTTGGTTATGCAATATCAAAGGGCACTCACGAGATTTATCTAGCTCATAAATTCAATTCTACAATTGTTTATATGCCTGCTATGTGAAAGTACAAAAATGAATAGAACATAATCCTTGCCCTCAGGACATTAAAGTTGAAAAAGCTCCACCAATTTTAAACTCTAAGACCAGGCAAAACGTGAGTGGTCATATAATAGAGGTACAAAAGAAAAAAAAGAGAGAGAGATTTGATTTATTAGAGGCAAAAACACAGTTGGCCTGTCCCATTGGCAGAGGAATCATCTATGAGTTATGTCTGGACTATCCAGAGGAGGCTTTGTTCAAGCCTCATTTCCTCTTACATTACTGGCTGATGCCTAGTATTCAATACACGCAGTTTCATACTTATGTTAGGATTTGATTCCTATGGGGCCAGTATAATAGTCTGATAATCTCACTGCATTTGTGTTTCAGCACAGTGATTCTTAGGTTGGGGACCCAGGACATATCCACAGACAAGTGAATTTTCTACTAACCTTTAAATGTTTGCATGTTTTGTTTAAATAATAATCTAAAAGATATTATTGAGGCATAATCAGAGGCTTGTACTCAAAGTACTGTCCCTGGACCACAGCACAAGCATCACCTGAGAGCTTACTGAAATACAGAATCCTGGGCCCTACCCCAGTCGTACTGAACCAGTCTGCAGTTTACCAAGGTTCTCAGGTGATTCATCTGCCTATTAAAATTTGAAAGGCACTAAATTAGGCAGTCATCTGATAACCAAGCCCTGCCAGGTAACTTCACCGATTACGGTGTTTACAGTCAAGTTGATACCGAGTGGCGCTGTTCTAATCCTTATGGGCTAAAGAGAAGGAAGAGAGATGGACTTGATATCTAAAGGATGTTTTCATGCCAAACAAAGGTCAAATGATGTCACAGTACACTGTGCAACGGAAGAGTTTGCAGTCATCTGAACAGAGAAAACTAAGGGAGACCCGAGGCATCAAAGGCGACTGCAGTTTTAAGTTCAGTTCAGTTCAGTCGCTCAGTCGTGTCTGACTCTTTGCGACCCCATGAATCACAGCACGCCAGGTCTCCCTGTCCATCACCAACTCCCGGAGTTCACTCAGACACACGTCCATCGAGTCAGTGATGCCATCCAGCCATCTCATCCTCTGTCGTCCCCTTCTCCTCCTGCCCCCAATCCCTCCCAGCATCAGAGTCTTTTCCAATGAGTCAACTCTTCACATGAGGTGGCCAAAGTACTGGAGTTTCAGCTTTAGCATCATTCCTTCCAAAGAAATCCCAGGGCTGATCTCCTTCAGAATGGACTGGTTGGATCTCCTTGCAGTCCAAGGGACTCTCAAGAGTCTTTTCCAACACCACAGTTCAAAGGCATCAATTCTTCGGCACTCAGCCTTCTTCACAGTCCAACTCTCACATCCATACATGACCACTGGAAAAACCATAGCCTTGACTAGACGAACCTTTGTTGGCAAAGTAATGTCTCTGCTTTTGAATATGCTAGGTTGGTCATAATTTTTCTGCCAAGGAGTAAGCGTCTTTTAATTTCATGGCTGCAGTCACCATCTACAGTGATTTTGGAGCCCCCAAAAATAAAGTCTGACAGTGTTTCCACTGTTTCCCCATCTATTTACCATGAAGTGATGGGACCAGATGCCATGATCTTCGTTTTCTGAATGTTGAGCTTTAAGCCAACTTTTTCACTCTCCACTTTCACTTTCAACAAGAGGCTTTTGAGTTCCTCTTCACTTTCTGCCATAAGGGTGGTGTCATCTGCATATCTGAGGTTATTGATATTTCTCCCGGCAATCTTGATTCCAACTTGTGTTTCTTCCAGTCCAGAGTTTCTCATGAT
>NW_011494940.1:3372636-3373035 GCF_000754665.1 Bison bison bison
TGGCAATTTGATCTCTGGTTCCTCCGCCTTTTCTAAAACGAGCTTGAACATCAGGAAGTTCACAGTTCACATATTGCTGAAGCCTGGCTTAGAGTATTTTGAGCATTACTTTACTAGCACGTGAGATGAGTGCAATTGTGCAGTAGTTTGAGAATTCTTTGGCATTGCCTTTCTTTGGGATTGGAATGAAAACTGATCTTTTCCAGTCCTGTGGCCACTGCTGAGTTTTCCAAATTTGCTGGCATATTGAGTGCAGCACTTCCACAGCATCATCTTTCAGGATTTGAAAGAGCTCAACTGGAATTCCATCACCTCCACTAGCTTTGTTCGTAGTGATGCTTTCTAAGGCCCACTTGGCTTCACATTCCAGGATGTCTGGCTCTAGGTCAGTGATCACAC
>NW_011494940.1:3373337-3403310 GCF_000754665.1 Bison bison bison
TGAAGAAAGCTCTCTTATCTCTTCTTGCTATTCTTTGGAACTCTGCATTCAGATGCTTATATCTTTCCTTTTCTCCTTTGCTTTTCACTTCTTTTCACAGCTATTTGTAAGGCCTCCCCAGACAGCCATTTTGCTTTTTTGCATTTCTTTTCCATGGGGATGATCTTGATCCCTGTCTCCTGTACAATGTCACGAGCCTCATACCATAGTTCATCAGCACTCTATCTATCAGATCTAGGCCCTTAAATCTATTTCTCACTTCCACTGTATAATCATAAGGGATTTGATTTAGGTCATACCTGTATGGTCTAGTGGTTTTCCCTACTTTCTTCAATTTCAGTCTGAATTTGGCAACAAGGAGTTCATGATCTGAGCCACAGTTGGCTCCTGGTCTTGTTTTTGCTGACTGTATAGAGCTTCTACATCTTTGGCTGCAAAGAATATAATCAATCTGATTTTGGTGTTGACCATCTGGTGATGTCCATGTGTAGAGTCTTCTCTTGTGTTGTTGGAAGAGGGTGTTTGCTATGACCAGTGCATTTTCTTGGCAAAACTCTATTAGTCTTTGCCCTGCTTCATTCTGTATTCCAAGGCCAAATTTGCCTGTTACTCCAGGTGTTTCTTGTCTTTCTACTTTTGCATTCCAGTCCCCTCTAATGAAAAGGACATCTTTTTTGGGTGTTAGTTCTAAAAGATCTTGTAGGTCTTCATAGAACCATTCAACTTCAGCTTCTTCAGCGTTACTATTGGGGCATAGACTTGGATTACTGTGATATTGAATGGTTTGCTTTGGAAACAAACAGAGATCATTCTGTCATTTTTGAGATTGCATCCAAGTACTGCATTTCGGACTCTTTTGTTGACCATGACGGCTACTCCATTTCTTCTAAGGGATTCCTGTCCGCAGTAGTAGATATAATGGTCGACATTCTAGGAATCAGCGAACTGAAATGGACTGGAATGGGTGAATTTAACTCAGATAACCATTATATCTACTACTGCAGGCAGTTTTAAGTTCGGAATGGTTTTATAAAAGCAACGTTGTCATATTAGATTAATGCCATTATTTTGAAATTCTGAAGTGTTTCTTGCCTTTAATTTTTTAATCTATTGAAATACAGTTGATTTACAATGTTGTGTTAGTTTTAGGTGTACAGCAAAGTGATTCAGCTATACAGATATCTATATATTCTTTTTTCACATTCTCTTCCACTACTGGTCATTACAAAATACTGAGTATAGTTCCCTTGCTATACTGTAGGTCCTTGTTGTTTATTTTATATATAGTAGCATGTATATTTTAATCCCAAACTCCTACTGTATATCTCCCCTGCTTTGCCTTTAATTTTTAAATCATTTTCAAAGTGTCTTTTATTCTATGGATGCATAAAAGCTATACACGAACTTCCCAGATGGTGCTAGTGGTAAAGAACCTGCCTGTCAATGCAGGAGATGAAACAGATACAGGTTCAATACCTGGGTCAGGAAGATCCCCTGGAGTAGGGAATGGCAACCCACTCTAATATTCTTGCCTAGACAATTCCATGGACAGAAGAACCTAAGGGCTACAGTCCAAGGGGTTGCAAAGAGTCGAACACAACTGAGCGACTGAACACATTGTACATTGTAAAAGCTATACTCAAACATAATTAGCTTACATATAGCTTTATGTTTGTACACAGTTAAGTAACATTATAATAAAAATATAAATTCACACCTGACTTCACAAGACTGTTTTCCTTTAAAAAGGAAATATCACTCAGATTTGGTAAACAATACAGTGGTTAAAATAAAGGATAGGAATTAATTTTGACAGAGAAGAAAGGAAAAAGCTGGAAGAAACAGGATGCCTGGATGTCAGGAAACCACTCCATTTAGAAACATCTCTCCCACCCCACATCTTCGCTTCTGGTGACAAAGGATAGCAGTCCTTAACTAACATTTTCTAGATGAAGAGTTACTGCTGTTTCTCCTCCCACATATTTTAAACAACAAAACAAAAGTAAAATTAAAGGATACTCAATAAGTTCTCCAGAGAAGACAGTGGCACCCCACTCCAGTACTCTCATCTGGAAAATCCCATGGACGCAGGAGCCTGGTAGGCTGCCATCCATGGGGTTGCTAAGAGTCAGACACGACTGAGTGACTTCACTTTCACTTTCCTTTCATGCATTGGAGAAGGAAATGGCAACCCACTCCAGTGTTCTTGCCTGGAGAATCCCAGGGACGGGGGAGCCTGGTGGGCTGCGGTCTATGGTTTGCACAGAGTCAGACACAACTGAAGCGACTTAGCAGCAGCAGCAATAAGCTCTCAGGGAAATGTCTAGAGATAATAGGAGTAAAATATAAATAACAAGTAGCAAAACAGCAATTACTATTGAGACAGTCCTGGGATCTGGGACCCTTTGCTACAGTGCTTGCACCTGGACACACTTCTTGAGCAACAAAATATTAATACAAATCAACTATATGGGACTAACCCAGGTCTCCCGCATTACAGGCAGATTCATTACTGTCTGAGCTACCAGGGAAACCCAAGAATACTGGAGTAGGTAGCCTATCCCTTCTCCAGGGGATCTTCCCAACCCAGGAATTGAACTGGGGTCTCCCGCATTGCAGGTGGATTCTTTACCAGCTGAGCTCTCAGGGAAGTCCTTGAGCAACAAAATATTAATACATAAACTGTATAGGACTATAGATAACTGTGTGCCTGCTCAGCTGGGGCAAATTCTGGACTCCAGGGATACAAAGAGACCAAAAACCCTACTGCCAATTTGAAGAGCCTGGAGCAAAAACTGGGTGTCAGAACAAAGGCAGGGTACTGAGCATGCACACTGCACTCAATACCATCTATTGTAGCTGTTGTTTAATTGCTAAGTCGTGTCCAACTTTATCGACCCTGTGGACTGCAGCACGCCAGGTTTCACTGTCCTTCACTATCTCCCAGAGTTTGCTCAAACTCATGTCCAGTGAGTTGGTGATGGCATCCAACCATCTCATCCTCTGTCATCCCCTTCTCCTCCCACCCTCAGTCTTTCACAGAATCAGTCTTTTCCAATGAGTTAGCTCTTCGCATCAGGTGGCTAAAGTATTGGAGCTTCAACTTCAGTCCTTCCAACAAATACTGAGGGTTGATTTATTTCAGGATTGACTAGCAAAACACTTAAGCCAACCCTCCAGCCAGACCCCTGGATGCACCCCTACCCTCATCCCATATAAGGTACCAGCTTGACCTGACTCAGGGGAGGGGGCAAGCAAGGGAATCTGGTGTTTGTTCTCTCACCTCTGCAGCAGGGGCCCCAATAAAGCCTTGCCTGATTTTCTAGTCTGGCTCCTGATCAATTTCTATTAATTAAGGAGGTCAAGAACCCTGATGGGTAACACCATATGTCAGGCATTCTTTTAAGCCTCTTACTTACATTAACTCACTTAACTCTATTAATAACCTCTGACAAAGCCACTCCTTTGATGGACTGTAAAAACGGCCACACTCCTTCACTCATAGACGGATTCTGATTCTCCACACTTTGAATCTGGCGGGTCTCGATGAATTGCTTTGACCAATAGAACTCAGAGGAAGTAGAATGTGTCATTTCTGAGTCTAGGCTTCCAGTGGCCTTGCCTGCTTATAGCACACTCCCAGAAGTCTCTACAATGGGAACAAGCCTAGGCATATTCATTTCAACCTGGAAAAAATTATTATTGAAATTTGATTTTCTTTCCCCCTCAATGTAAATTTTCTGTAATTTTTTTTTTAGGGAAAACATTATCTTCTCATTTTTTCCCTAAGTTGTATGTACACAGATATGCAAGTTCCCCGGAAGAGCAGACAGTAGACATTAGCTTGCTGATTGCTGCTATCGGGGAAGAGGAGACAATGGAAAGTGGATTTCATGCCGTGTTTTCAAGGACTTGAATAAAATTACACAAAAGGTGTTTAGTTGCATAGATAAGACAGAAATTCCCCCCTAAATAATAATTTAAAAATCACTTAAAAGTGCTGAGGTTTTTGCATTTCTTCCTAAGTGGTACTTAAATACAGTGCATACCACACTTGACACTCAGAGCCACATGTTTGCAATTTGGAGACTTTTGAAAGATGATTCCTGATGGGAAAGGATGGCACGGCGCTGGCTGTAATGCATGGTGAAGTGGCCTTGCTTATGGAGAGACAGGCAGGATTGCACAGGCCTGATTGATTTAGTCACTAAGTCGTGTCCAACTCTTGTGACCCCATGGACAGTAGCCTGCCAGGCTCCACTATCCATGGGATTCTCCAGGCAAGAGTACTGGAGTGGGTTACCATTTCCTGCACAAGGCCTGAGAAATGTCTATTTCGTACATCTTAAATAATGGAGCTCTCAAATTCTTCTTAGGATGTTTTGTACACAGTGTTAAACTCTGAACAGCAAGCTGAATCTTTGGTTCTTCTTCTGAACCTAACGGCAATCTTGTAGTTGGGGTTTTCTGGCACTTTTCCTATTTAAAGTATTCTCTTCCACTATCAAATCACGGGCCCTGAGTTTTGGGTTCAAAAAATAATCCAGGGTTTCCAAGGCCCGGTGATTTCAGGAACAGGTGGACTTTTAGGGGAGAAAAATAATAATTGAGGGACTGACATTAAGTTACCAACTTTTAGCCAATAAAGATATTTAAAAGATAATGAACACATCTTTAAAAGTTAATTGTATTTCTACCACTCACCTGTTATATAATCCTAGTAAGTTACTTAAACAATCTAAGCCTTCATGTGTCCCTCTAAAAATGGGGAGTTTGCGAGTGCTTTCTTCATCTGACACAATTTGTGCTTATAAAGTTAGTCATGGCTGCTGTCATGATGAACACTATTATCATTTCCATAAAAAGGAATGAGTCCAAAGACAAATAATTCTAACTAAAGCTACAGAAAAGAGAGGAGGCAAATTCCTCACAAGAACAGTGGCAGAGTCATCAATACATCTGACTCAACCTTTTTCTAGGGCATCAATAGCTCCTGAAGAGAGCAAATCCTAGAACTACTGAGCCAATCAAGTGGGGCAAAGGGTCTCCAAAGAAGGCAGAGAAAAAATCATTATTTCCCTGGGCAAACCAGCTGTGGCAGGATGGGGTTCTGATGTCTGGGATACAAATAACATGTTAAAGTTGACACTCTCAAATCAGCATGACCGCCTCGTCTGACCTACTGCCTCCCTCTGCGGCCCTTCTGTGTCATCTACTAGACCACTGGCTTAAGCCATACTTTTCACCTGACTCATCTTCAGCATCAGTCCTTCCAATGAATATTCAGGGCTGATTTCCTTTAGGATTGACTGGCAAAATACTTAAGCCTGACTCGACTATAGCTATATGTCCCAGGGAAAACCTCCACTGACTCTGCTCACATATCATAGAAAGGCACCTACATCTACTTCGATTGTTCAGTGTTTAAATATGGACCATTTCCATAGTCAAAGTAATCACAAATTCATCATACAATCAGGCAGTATAATAATTAATCATTTTACACCCATAATCCTGCATTAACACAATACTTATAAACATTTAGCTCTATTTCCTGCCTATCTTTTTCGTGTCCCCAAGAACATTTACATAGTTTTGGTCATGGTGCACAATTATTATCCTATTTTTGAATTATTTAAGCATTTTTCAAATTACTTCACAGTCTTTTAAGATCATCATTTAATTGCTGCATAACATTCCATGAAGAAAATGTTTTTAACTTACATAAGCATGTCTCTACTGAGGGACACACAGAGCATTTTGGTTATTATAAATAGAACCAAAGTGAATAATTTCCATGCATATGGATTTTTCCATATTTTGAAATATTTCCTAAAATTAGATTCCCAGAAGTTGCATTACTGGATCAGAAAGAAGGAGCACTGATGGCTCTGGAGAGATTGTCAGATTCTTTTGATGAGAACATCATGCGTGTGCTTAGTTGCTCAGTTGGGTCCGACTCTTTGTGACCTCATGGACTGTAGCCCGCCAGGCTCCTCTGCTCATGGAATTTTCCAGGCAAGAATACTGGTGTGGGTTGCCATTTCCTACTCCAGGGGATCTTGCTGATCCAGGAATCGAACCCAGGTCTCCAGTGGCTCCTGCACTGGTAGGTGCATTCTTATATAGATGCATGAGTATCCCTTTTCATCTGTCATTTTCTCAGCAAGTCATTCTGTCTACTCTCAGCATTCATTTAATTCACTCGCTGTAATTTCCTTGCTGTCTACATACCGCCTGTGGAAAATCTACTCTATAGAAACACACAATTTCCTCAAGACATCCAGAATATCTTACCTTGGTCCAAGATCCCCCACAAAAATTGTACCTTAGGTGTACCTTGGAGTCCCCCTTCTCTTCACGGAGCTTTCTCAAGGATGAGCTGTGTGTCTATGTCTCACGGAACTAACGTATTTTTACCTGTGTTTTAGAAAGTATATTTGAAGTCTCTGAAAGTTTGATTGATAATACATTGGATGATATAAAAAAATTACATACTTTTCAAATTCTCAAATATGTTCTGTTAACGTACAAGAAGATGCATTCTATTTTAGTTTTTGCCAACATTAGTAATCACTTTCTTCTGTTTGTATTCTTGAGCCCAGAACTGATGAAAAATGATGCATTACAATGTGAAGTTTCAAAAAAAAGTGATTTTTTGTTTATATGTCTGCCTGCCTCCACAAAACTAAGTCTTCTGAGAGCAGAAACCATCATATTTTTCCCTGACGCATTAGCACTCAATAAAAACTTTTGGCAGAGATAAAGAAGAAAGGTAAAAGAGCAGAATAAAAAAAGCAACAAAGGAAGTAGGAGATCCTAGAGGAGAGAGAAGGGAAAACAAGACCCAGAGTCTCAAGCATGTAGGGAGTTTGCACTACAAGTAAGTGGCTTCAGAGAAAAGATTCAAAGAAGAGATAACCCCTCATTCTATAATTCTCTAACTACTAACCTCTCTTTTATAGTCTTGCAAAAAAAGATTATGGCTTCTGAGGGTCAATTCTACTGCATACTTTAAACATTAGGATACCCTCTCCATGCTCAATGGTACTTTCTTCAGAGCAGACTGCTTAACAACAACAAAACAGATCTGACTTTGTTACTGAAAGTGTGGTCTGGCTCACCACTCACCACTCTAAAGTTAATAGTACAGAGGTAAGGTTGGTGGAAGACAACTTGGTGGAGAGACTTTATATTTTGGGGCTCCAAAATCACTGCAGATGGTGACTGCAGCCATGAAATTAAAAGATGCTTACTCCTTGGAAGGAAAGTTATGACCAACCTAGACAGCATATTAAAAAGCAGAGACATTACTTTGCCAACAAAGGTCCATCTAGTCAAGGCTATGGTTTTTCCAGTAGTCATGTTTGGATGTGAGAGTTGGACTATAAAAGAAAACTGAGCGCTGAAGAATTGATGCTTTGAACTGTGGTGTTGGAGAAGACTCTTGAGAGTCCCTTGAACTGCAAGAAGATCAAACCAGTCAGTCCTAAAGGAAGTCAGTCCTGAATGTTCATTGGAAGGACAGATGTTGAAGCTGAAACTCCAATACTTTGGCCACCTGATGCAAAGAACTGACTCATTAGAAAAGACCCTACTGCCGGGAAAGATTGAGAGCAGGAGGAGAAGGGGACGACAGAGGATGAGATGGTTGGATGGCATCACTGACTTGATGGACATGAGTTTGAGCAAGCTCTGGGAGTTGGTGATGGACAGGGAGGCCTGGCGTGCTGCAGTCCATGGGGTCGCAAAGAGTCGGACACGACAGAGTGACTGAACTGAACTGAAGGTTGGTGGAAAGAAAAGTTCGCTTTATTTTGAAGGCCAGATGGTTAGAGGATGACTTGTGTCCAAAGACTGATAGCCACCACCCCTCCCCACTCCGTCCCCAATACTCAGTGGGCAAGAGCTTTGAAAGGGGAGTTTCAGTGGTGTATAGGTAGAGGGAAGGGGCTACACTCAGAAACAGCATAGTTAGCTCTGGAAGTCATCTTGAAATTGGTCATGTGGTGGTCTGATCAGTGTCACCTTGACTGTTTTTAGTACTATTAATCTTTAGTTCTAGAGTCAGTTTGCTCCCATTTCTTTGAGGCCAGTTCTCAGAATTGTAGCAGCTTATATCATGGCTACAGTCTGGTCATCCTAGTTAACTCTTCTGCCTGGTGGGGGTTTCAGTATCTACAAGACAGCTCAAAGGATATGGCTCAGAATATTATCTACAGACTTTGAGGAGGAAATTAAGGTCCTTGACGTTATCCAATGACTAAACTACTATTATTTGGTCTCATTTGACAGTTTTCCTGTTTCTACATTTCTCACTTCTCTGATTAAATGTATTCTTTGGCTAAAGTTTTTTCTACAAAGGGCAGATGGAGGACACGGGGCAGAGGGTGATGCGGAAGGACCAAAGGGTCCTGCTCTGGCTCATGAGCACATTTAAATGCCCATGAAACAGCCATCTAAGAAATTTTTACTGTCCCAGAAATCAATCTTAAACATGTATAACTCTCTCCACTTGTGCCTGAGTCTGAAGCTGGCTAGGTCAACTCCTGGCTGCTTAAGTTATTGGTTTCTCATCTAGAAAATGAGAGTAATCAAGCTCCTATCTCACAGGGGCATTGGGAGATTAGTGAGTTAATATGTGCTTAGAAGAGTAACTAGTACACAGTAAGTCCTCAAATAAAAAAGGCTGTTATTATGATCACTGTTAAATAAGCCAACTGATGTAAACACTATACAATTCTAAGGGATGCACAGGAACCTTGACACCTCTTAAAATATATACAATACAAAAGAAAGAAGTCTGTATGTAAGCTGTTCGCACATCTTTCGGTAGTCTTGTGTATATTAGGGCTTTTTGCACTTAGTCAAACAAGTTAATCCTAAAGAAGTCAACCCCGAATATTCATTGGAAGGTCTATTGCTGAAGCTCCAATACTTTGGCCACCTAATCCGTAAAGTTGACTTATTGGAAAAGCCCCTGATGCTGAGACAGATTGAAGGCAAAAGGAGAAGGAGACAGCAGAGGATGAGATGGTTAGATAGCATCACCTACTCAATGGATATGAATTTGGGCAAACTCTGGGAGATAGTGGACGACAGAGGAGCCTGGTGTGCTACAGTCCACGAGGTCACCAAGAGTCAGACATGATTTAGTGACTGAGCAACAACAGTACATATAATAGGCTATTCCCAGAATAATTTATCCAAGAACAAGGCAGGTAACACAAATAGGAAAGAGAATATGGGGTACAATTTTAGAGGAAAAGAGAGAAGGGAGGCTCATTTTCTGTCTGAAGGGAACAGTCGCTGCTTGGTTAGAAGCAATAATTGCTAACTGGGAATCAAGGTCCAATTCTGCCAAATCTTCCAAATTTTCAAGAGAAATTATAATTCTGGATTCTTATGTGCAATCTCCCAATGGTATGTTCACAACTCTTCAATTATTTTTAAATACCCTGTGCAGGTCAATCAAATTATATCTACGAGACAAATTTGGCTGAACCCGCTTACAGTTTATGTGCTTTAAGCTTGAAGGGAAAAATATAACTCCCCTGCCTCATAAAAAACCATATCCCCAAACTAATGTCTCCCAGGCCACATCTTCCAAAGAATCAATTCCCACTAAAAGGAGATATGAAGGTGTTAAGTATCAATTTTCAGCAATATCCATGCATAGCTTGGGCTCCAGGCTGCTGCTGCTGCTGCTGCTAAGTCGCTTCAGTCGTGTCCGACTCTGTGTGACCCCATAGATGGCAGCCCACCAGGCTCCCCCGTCCCTGGGATTCTCCAGGTAAGAACACTGGAGGTATGAAGGTGTTAAGTCTCAGTTCTCAGCCATATCCATGCATAGCTTGGGCTCCAGGCAGTCAAGGGCAATTACAGTGAGTGCCTGCTGCATATCCACCCTACCTAGTCTTCAGGGACCAGAAAAAAGTAAGGATGGGCATTTATATCTTAGTCGAGAAGTCAGACACATGCAAGTAAAATGACAGCAAACGTTAGGCTATCTATAACTGCTCAATTGTGTGGTGTCCATTCAAGACTCCATAAGGATCTAGGGGAAGGGAGACTCCAAGGTTCTGGGGGCTCCAAGAGGACCACAAGGAAGGTGTCTCTTGAACTAGACGAGGATGATAGGGAGACTTTGGAGGAGATAGAGGAGTACATTCTAGTCATTGTTCAGTCTCTAAGTTGTGTCTGACTCTTTGTGACCCCGTGGACTGCAGCATGCCAGGCTTCCCTGTCCTTCACTATCTCCCAGAGTTTGCTCAAACTCATCTCCACTGAGTCAGTGATATCATCCAACCATCTCATACTCCACTGTCCCCTTTTCCTCCTGTCATCTATCTTTCCCAGCATCAGAGTCTTTTTCCAAAAAGTCAGTTCTTCACAGCAGGTGGCAGGAGTATTGGCGCTTCAGCATCAGCATCAGTCCTTCCAATGAATATTCAGGGTTGATTTCCTTTAAGATTGACTAGTTCGATCTCCTTGCATTCCAAGGGACTCTCAAGAGCCATCTCCAGCACCACACTTAGAAAGCATCAATTCTTCGGAGCTCAGCCTTTTTTATGGTCCAACTCTCACATCCATACATGACTACTTGAAAAACCATAGCTGTAACTATACGGACCTTTAGTAACAGGGACCAAATGAGCATCCACACAACTGTCTCAGGTTATTCTAACGTCACTCTCATCTTCGACCTTGGAAAAGTGTGTATGGTCAGTTTATTGTTTTAGTGCTTGTTGATTTTGTTTTGGTCAGGGCAGGATATAAGCCAACTAATGCAATGACTGCCAGTCACCATAAAAATGACCTGTATATCAGTGTAGTTGACTGTGTAGTCTGCTTTCAAACTTTTCCCGAGCCCCTGAAAACTTTGCTTTCTTGACTGATAGTGTTAAGCTAAGAGGTGGTCCCTGCCCAGAAGAAGCCACGATCCAAAGAGGGATAAGCCTAGGTGACAGACGTGGGGACTGGAGCTGTGGAGCACCCTGTCCAGGCAGCTGAGATGGCTTCATATGGAAAGCACCAGCTGGGCTGCATCTGGGAGTGAGTGGGAGCCTGCCAGGCAAAGAAGGGGGAGAAAAGCTGTTCCAGGTGGCAGCAGCGACACAGGCAAGGCTCAGAATGGTGAAAGCTAGTAGTTTATAGCAGCAAAGATACCCACCCTCTTTTCCACCTCTTCATTCTTGGTCTGTTTGTTAATTATGGCCTTCCTGTGTCTCAGCAAGATAGGAATCTCTGAGGATCCCTATAGATTTTTTAAACTTGCTCTGCTTTTGCCATTCATTCACATGCAAAGGCAGCAAAGATGAAAAAATCACCAAAGGCCAACATAAAGACAATGATTTCAAGTGCCTCTGTTACATGCAGATATATTTAACTGTATCCCTATGGTCTTGACACAAAGAAAGACGATGCTCTTAATAAAATCAATTTTGAGCTCATTTATTTTGGACTAGAATTTTCTCTGCTAGGCCTCCAATCCAAGAGGAAATATTCACATATCAAGACTAGAAATCATACATCAGAACAAAGTTCAGAGTTGGTTTTGACTTGAGCTTAGGTTTGTCGTAAGTTTTATGTTTTATTTGCAACTGTTAGTATTAAAAGAAATATTTTTTCAAGGTTAACATTTGCTTCTTTTTCCTCTGAACGGGATGGAAAATTTAAAAGATAAAAGCTGAAGATTTTAACTCCACTCATAATTACCACTGTCATATTTCAAAACGGCATGGAAAGGATACCCTAGGGTACCAGGATGGCAAATTGTAGCATCCTGGCTTCATTGCCTGTCACATGCAGCAGTACCCTCACCCTTTTCTTCTCTGTCTGACTAGCTTCTGATGGCTCTTTCAATCCCCAAGAGGAAGAAAAGAAGAAGACTGCGGCACCGTGTCTCCAAAGATGGTCCGCAGTTGACCATGCCTCACACTCTGCCTTTGTCTGGGCTGTCCTTCATAACTGACAAGGTGGATGCTGCCTGACTTCCAAGGTCAGAAGGCTTGCAGCATCTGCCTTGATCTCTTGGAACCTTTAGCTTCAGAATCCAGCCACTAGACTGTGAGAAAAATCCACACGAAGAGGCCATGTGATGAGCCATCCTGGACATCTGCTCAGCCCAAGTTTTCAGATGACGCCAGCCCCAGCTGCCACTAGAGAGCCTGAGCATGAGAGGTCTCGGCTGGCCCCATCAACCCACAAAGCTGTGGCTAACTACATAGCAAGATACAACCAGAAGAGGAAGGCCAAGGGCAGCAAAGGGAAGCCTGACATTTCAAAAGTGGGTTTTTTGTAACCTGTGGCAACATGGTGAATGAGATTGAAATTTGTGGCCCAATTTAGCTTTTTTAATTGAATGTAGTTAATAATTATCTCTTGCTTCCTTTCCCTAGTGGCCACCTGAAGACAATCAAGGCATAAAAGTATGCATTTCCCAAGAATATAAACGGAATTAACAGGTTGCATTTCATGTCTGTGTTTCTTTCTTAATTATCTTCAAGGTCAGAAACAAAAAGGAAAAATAAAAGCAAAATCTTCGGAAACAAAGCCAGATCCGGTTGTCTCCACCAGCAACCTTTATGCTGTAAAGTCAACAAGCAAATACATTGATACAGGCAGTGCGACAGATTTGCTATCTTTCCGTTTTAACTGTGGAACTGGCATGACATAAAAATGTACCGGTCTTCCATTTTCATGATGATGGCATTCATTTTTACATTACATGCTTAACAGCAAAACTCTCGGGTGCAATATGTGATAGGCTGATGATTGTCAGCTATCCTGCCAGTATCCGTTCCCTCTGTGTTCCTTGTCGATACCTTCCACTTTGTTTGAAACCTTAATGTCTCAGTTAAATATCCAGCATTCTGAGCTTTCCAATACCCACGTGAATCCTTTATTGCCATTTAGAATCAAGAGCAAGTCTGCTGGGGGTGGGGGGGGGCGTTATGATGAAACTTGGCTATCCTGATAAAAAGGGGATGACTAGGGCCAGCATCACCACTTCACATCTCCTTCCTTTACTATGGACGTGACACCTGCAGCAGCCATTTTGCAATCATGAGGCAATAAGCATAAGGATGAATGCCAGCGCATTACAAAGAGAAGAACAGAAAGCAAAAAAGAACCCTGGTCTCTGATGGAACTGCCAAGCAACTAAATGAATCTTAGAAATTGCCTATCTCTTGAGATTCGTCATGTGAGAAAAATAAACCCTACTTGTTAAAACTGCCACTGATTCCATTTTCCATTACCTGCAGTCACATGCATTTTTTTGTGACAACGCTAAGTTATTCATTAAAACCTAGTAAGCCCTTGTAAGGTTGCATTCAATTACAGATCCTCAAATATAATGTTTCCTCAGACTATACTACGCTCCACATGGTTGATGATGAGGTACATTTTTGCCCACTTCCACCACTCACTTAGATAAGTGACACATTCACACGGAGAACTTGTTCTTTAAATAGCATTTTGCCGCCAAGAGCCAACTACTCAGACTGACAATCAAAAAAAAAAAAAAAAAGAAATCAGACAAAAGAGCATTAGGCTTTCAAAAGCTCGGTGGCTGCGAAAAGTAGCAGAGTGATCTGTGGGAGGCTTTTCCCTTGCTTTTGTGTAATAGCCATAATATTCCTGTTTTTGGAATATACTTGCAGAAACAACTGTTGTGGTTATCAAACACCTCAGCTTTGATTTAGCATTTAATCACCCACAAAACCCCATTTATTGTCTCTCTACTCCTCCATGGTTATCAGAATCCCATAATTAAGGCATAATGAAAGTAAACAATGTCACAGAAAACTAGATGTCTTTATAAGAAGAGTAGTAAGACAAGACAAACGTTCCTAAAAATAGCAGTAGAGCCAAGAGGAATTGCTAAGGAGTTCTGTTTGTGTGTGTGTTGGTGGTGATTAAAAAGAAGAATCATCTAAGTGAAGTATTTAGGGAACAAACTGCCTCTTGATGGATAATAAACTAATTTGGAGAATTCACATTGGAATCAAGCAAGCATGCCAATACCGTGAGACCCCTACAAAAACACCTTTAGCCTCCAGAAAGAGAAGGCCATCTCATCTACAAAAAGCTAAAAATGGGGATGACAACATCTTATCTCCTCTCTAAGATATATACCTACCTTGGTTACTTTCAAAATGATGTGGTATGTAAAACAAGGCATATAAAAATAAAAGAAAACCCTTTATTAAAAAGCCAAAATGTAAACACACTGAAGGTCCTGGGATGTGCCAGTCACTGCAGCTGGGCACTACTGGGCATTTAGATGTGAGATTCCTAGTGGTTACGGCAAAAAGAGGAAACTCTTTGCTTCACAGTGCTTCCCTTGTGAGATAAAAGGAAGTACATAGATTAACGAGAGCAGCACTCCCCTTGTCAGGAATTCTTATGGTAAATTACAACATCCAGATAAATGTTAAGGTTCACCATCTGTCAATAACCTTTATCTTTTTTTCTGGCACACAACACTAATTAATGTTCTATATTTTTATAACACACTTATATAGTTCATACGTATCTTTAATTAAATCTTTAATGTGGTTGTCTGGCCAAATAATACTATAAACCCCATGAGGAAGGAGGGATTATTCTTGTTCTGTTTACCTCCAGAGCCGAGTTGAGTTTCTTACCCATTTTAGGTGCTCACTCCATATTTCTTAAATGAATGAATACACTGTTTTGTCAAAGATAAGACTTGACACCCAGAAATCCTCCTGCCCCAAATCCCAAGGTAGAATGTATGCACATGTTCAGAAGGTGTTCTACCAAGGACATGGCCTGAAGGTCTCCAAAAAAGGAACTTGTGGGAACTGCCCTCCCTTCCCTTTAATCTTCTCTAAGAAGACCTTCTTTTTTCACTGGTCTGTGCATGAGTGTGATCATTTAAAGGGGAGCTGCCTATAAAAAAACAATGAACAAGGACCCAGAGCCAACAAGGACCCACAGAGTATAAAGGAACTCTGAAGGCACCGCAAGAATTCTAAAGAGATTCAGCATTTATGTCCAGCCATTCTTGAAGCCTTTCCAAAAAATTGGGGTGGGGGAAGATGGAGTGAGAAAAAAAGAGGACTCAAGACAGATAGAACCTAGAAGACTCTCCGGGAAGAAGAGCCTCTGAAGGAGACTAAGAAAATACGAGATCTTCAGGAGGAGTATCAAGCAACACCAGTATCAGCTTCACTGGGGAAGGGAATTCTCGACAACATCAAATATAAAGAGAACTTCAGTAAGATGAAGTTCATCTGCTGGAGTCAGGAGATCATTGAGGACCTTGCCAAAGCAGTGCTCATTGGCCAAAGATGGTTGCACAAGCTATTGACTGAAAAAGGACACCAGCCTGCATTGTGCTCATGAAAGCATACCCTTTGAGGAATGGTGGCATTTTTCCTAATTGGGCCAAAGGTACCAAGTGTTCTGGTGAAGAAACTGGTGGTTTCAGTGGAGTGCAGGAGGCAAAGCCCTACTGCAGTGAGTTGAAGACTAACCAAGAGAGAAGGAGAGGACATTTAGGGTCTGAGCTCAGTCCTCCTATCAGACAATTTTAAATGGACAGAAAGAAGGAGGGAAGAGATGAATTGGGGAGAGGGGTTAGACAATGCAAAGAGGAAAAGGAGAAGGAACTGTGGGGGATGTGGATCTGACTTCTCTTGCTAATAAAACCTAGTGATCATTCTGTTTATCCCTGTGTTTGCAGAGTTGCACCTGAGTTTTAAAGTTTCACATTCCATGCAATTCTCAGAATACCTTGGAAAGTGGGTAATGCAGCATTGTTACTCCTTCCACACTTGAGGAAACTAACATGTAAAAAGTTCAACTAAGTGATGGAGAATGGATGCTGGAATGGACTGAGGATAGACTCTGCCTGCAAATTCAGGGGTCTATGCTAGCACTGCGACTGGGAGCAAGTTGCATCAAACCACTGGGCCTCTGTCTGCATGACTGTTAAATGGAACACATAATATCTCCATAATTATGGAGACATGAGGAGGAACTGGGATATATACAAACACCCAGCATGCTGGCAAACACTGTCAATCCCCATGAGCTCTCTTTTCCTTGCTTCTCTGCTTAGAACTCATATTCTAGTTATCCGGCTCCAGGTTGATAATTATCAACCAGATGCCACTCTAGCCATTTACTTATTTATTCCTTTTTAGATTTACCTAAATTTTGGTTTAAAGAAAATCTAAGATATTTACTCTCCAGAAACGAAGTTTCTTAAAGAATTATTATTATTGTTAATAAAACTTGCTGTGTTACATTTATCTATCATGTGTGAAAGGAAAATCATTAACATATGTAAAATAGCTAGTGAGAGGTTGCTGTATAACATAGGGAGCTCAACCCAGTGCTCTGTGACACCTAGAGGGCTGGAATGAAGTTGAGGTGGGAGGGAGATTCAAGACGGAGGGGATATATGTATACTTATGGCTGATTAACACTGTCGTATGGCAGAAACCAACACAACATTGTCAAGCGATCATCCTCCAATTTAAAATAAATTTTTTAAAATGGAGTTGGTTTTGCTAAAAAGAGAGCTCTCTAAAATGGAACCAGGAGGAATCCCCTGGTGGGCCAGGGCTTAGGACTCTGTGCTTCCACTGCAGGAGGCAGGGTTCAATCCCTGGTGAGGGAACTAATAAGGTACTCCATGATGCAGCCAAAAACAAAACTGAACTAAAATAGATAAACAAAACGGAGCCAGGAGGCCGTTGAGGAAGTGTGACTTGCACATCTCAGCTCGGCTGGAATCTGACCTTTTGACTAGTGATTGCCTTAATGCAGGCTTCCAGAACATCTGCCCAATGTTCCAAAAACTGAAGATACTTATTGGGTCCTTTCACCCCAAAACAACTCATGACAACCTATCCCTTAAGGACAAATCTTTCCTTTCTTGCATCTGGGTCAATCAGAATTCTTGGACAACCATGTGGCTTTTTGCCTTTGGAAGCACCTGATCCCTCTTCTTCCCCAGAACGCTTGTTTGGTTTGACCAGACTCTGTGTCTCCCAAACTGCAACCCTTCAGTCTGTTCAGTTCAGTTCAGTCGCTCAGTCGTGTCTGACTCTTTGTGACCCCGTGAATCGCAGCACACCAGGCCTCCCTGTCCATCACCAATTCCCAGAGTTCACTCAGACTCATATCCATCGAGTCAGTGATGCCATCCAGCCATCTCACCCTCTGTCGTCCCCTTCTCCTCCTGTCCCCAATCCCTCCCAGCATCAGAGTCTTTTCCAATGAGTCAACTCTTCGCATGAGGTGGCCAAAGTATTGGAGTTTTAGCTTTAGCATCATTCCTTCCAAAGAAATCCCAGCTGATCTCCTTTAGAATGGACTGGTTGGATCTCCTTGCAGTTCAAGGGACTTCTCCAGCACCACAGTTCAAAAGCATCAATTCTTCGGCGCTCAGCTTTCTTCACAGTCCAACTCTCACATCCATTCATGCAACCCTTAACAACCCAAATAAAGCTCTTTGTTCTTTGCAGCTTTGATACTGATTACAGTTCAGCACATCTTGCAATCCCTGGTAGCGCCAGGTGTAAAGAACCCACCTGCCTATGCAGGGGACATAAGTGACACATGTTCGATCCCTGGGTTGGGAAGATTTCCTGGAGGAGGCCATGGCAACCCATTCCAGTATTCTTGTCTGGAAAATTCCATGGACAGAAGAGCCTGGTGGGCTGCAGTCCATGGGGTCACAAAGGGTGGGACACAACTGAAGTGACTTAGCATGCATGCAAGTATCTTGCAATGTGCCTCATAAAATCACCAGTTAACTATACAGCTGTTTCCAATCTCCTTTCCCATCAGCCCACTTGGGAATTGGAGCCCTTGTGTGTGGATGGCAGTTGGTGAAGTGCGAGGGGGTGTCAATGGTGAAAAACTGTCTGGTGGAAACCTGAGACGATGAACTGTAAGCTGAGGAAGACAGGAAGTTCCAGACCTGGCCCAGGGAGGAGGCTGGGAGAAAGGATGAGACAGACAGCGCTGTCCCTCAAAGGAATGAAGTATTAGCATATGAAAAATACATAAAACGATTTAATTATCTGGTCCTAGTAAACATTCTTTCCCCACTAAACCATTTCCATCAAAAGATCAGGAAACAGGGCCAAGCAAGTCGCTTTTAAAATTCAACAATGATTCCTCAGCTGAGAAAAAACAAATTGGATAGAGCAGACATCTTCATATCCCTAACAGAAAAGACACAGCATAGACTAATTAACCCAGTTTTGATCATCAGGAAACAAATACACAGTGTGTAGGAATATAAACTCAGATCATCCGATGTTGGCCTAATTCTTTTGGCAATATTTATTCAAATGCACACTAGCAGGTCACAGCATTATTAAGTGTGGTTCAGCTGTGTGCTCTTCTTTTCTGTGCTTTGTGATTTTACTCTGGAAACATGGGAAGGTTTTCCCCCATGCTCACTGGAGGTGATCTGTGAGACAGAACACATAACAGTGAGTTTCCATCTTTAATTCTGCTTTCATGTCCTGAACACTTTCTATTTGCCAGGCAGTATCCTGGGTGCCAGTAATTCAGTGGGGAATCAGTCACGATTCCTATGGAAATTAATCCTGACTGGGGCACTCATAAACATACATGTGACCAGAATAATCTCAGAGAGCAGTAAGGACGATGAAGATAATATGAAGGTGCAGTGAGACAGTGACCCTGAAGCGGGGGGCAGGGATGGGGGCTACTTTAGACACAGTGGTTCCCTTCTGTGAGTCATGACAGTGTTGCAAAGATCTGGAGGAGGAACATCCTAGGGAGGGAACAGAATGTGCAAAAGCCTTGAGGAGGGAATGAACTCAGGGTGACTGAGGAAGAGAGAAAAGGCCAGGATAACAAAAACCTGGGCTTCCCAGGTGGCTCAGTGGAAAAGAATTCATCTGCCAAGCAGGAGACTCAAGTTCAATTCCTGGGTCAGGAAGATCCCCTGGAAGAGGAAATGGCAATCCACTCCAGTATTCTTGCCTGGAGAACCCCATGGTTAGAGGAGCCTGGTGGGCTACAGTCCATGGAGCTGGAATAGAGTTGGACACGATTCAGTGAATGAACAACAAGAACCCAGAGACCAAAGGGCCAAACGGCACAAGATGAGGTAGGGAACACAGGCAGGGGCCAGAGTGTGGTCCCACCAGCATGTAGTGAAATCATGGATGCTATTCTAAGGGCAATGGCAAACCACTAGAAAGGACTTTTTGTCTGCCATCAATCAAATGAGTATTTATTCAGTGCTGACATACTCAGAACTGTGATCCTGGTCCCTATCATCAATTTGTTTTCATTTTTAATTTTTTTATTGGCATACAGCCACGTGCAGCTTCTGCTGCACAACGAAGCGAACCAGCCACATGCATACACACACCCCTCCCTCTTGGACCTCTTCCCCTGCACACCCCATCCCCTCCACAGAGAGCTGAGCTGAGCTCCCTGAGCTATGTGGGCTTCCCAGGTGGCGACGATGGTAAAGAGTCCACCTGCCAATGCAAGAGATGTAAGACACGCAGGTTCAATTCCTGGGTTGGGAAGATCTCCTGGAGAAGGAACTGGCAACCCACTCCAGTATTCTTGCCTGGAGAATTTCACGGACAGAGGAGCCTGGTGGGCTACAGTCCCTGGGGTTGCAAAGAGTCAGACATGACCGAATGAGCCTACATGCCCTGTGCCATACCTTAGGTTCTCACCAGCTGTTTTACAACTAGCTGTTATACACACATCAGTTCACATACATCCGTCTCGATCCCCCAATTCATCCTGTCCCTCCCACAATTCCATCACTGGAGAGTTTTTAAGCCAGAGAATGATCTGGTCTATTTCAATCCTTCTAAAGATCACAGTGGCTGGGGACAGAAACAGGGGAGCTGTGCAAGCCTCACAACTGTTCAGACAAAAGATGATGGTAACTTGATGTCAATAACTGTTACGTTAGATGGTCCCCTTCCCCTCTTTGTAGCCTTTCAATGAATCACTTCAAATGAAGTCCCACTCCTGTTTCACCAAAGACAGCAGAAGCCTTACTAGAAAGGCAATGATACATGGTGAGCGTTGGGCTGAGATAACCTCTCTCTCAGCCGGCTCCTGGAAGGGGAGAGCGCCTGCAGAATCCAGGAGCTGGTCACTCAGAACCACTGATGTGATTACAAACAGGAGTGCATCACAGCTGGCAGTTTCACCCTTGATTCAAATGAACGCCACCCACATTTATTTCTTAGGAAGAAAATGTGCCCCACGGGTCAACGATGAGCAAAAGCATGCTATTTAATCAAAACTCTGCCACCAAAGGAAGTTCAGCTGCTGGCAACTCAGAGGACTGGTGCCTTTAAGAATGAAGTTTCCTGTTAAATACAGAGAATTAGGCAGTTCAAAATGACAGTCTTCTCTTTGCTCCTACACCTCCGCACAAGTTCCTACCCTACCGGCTTTCCCATTCACCTGGCCCCTGATTCCAAAATTTCTCTGATCTGTATCTCTGCCATTAGAATTAGTAGCTACAGGCTGCTTTGCTGTAACAAAGGCTCTCTCCTTTTCCTTCATTCCTCTAGGAAGTGAATCCAAAAAGATCTTGCTGCAATTTATGTCAGAGTGTTCTGCCTATGTTCCCCTCTAAGAGTTTTATAGTATCCAGTCTCACATTTAGATCTTTAATCCATTTTGAGTTTATTTTTGTGGCTGGTGTTAGAGAATGTCCTGGTTTCATTCTCTCACGTGTAGCTGTCCAGTTTTCCTAATATTCTGTAATAACTTATATGGGAAAAGAATTTGGAAAAGAATGGATATCTGTACTTGGATAACTGAGTCACTTTGCTGTATGCCTAAAACGATGCAACTCTGTAAGTCAGCTGTTGTTGTTCAGTCACCGAGTTGAGTCCTTAAGTCATTTCCTCTTAATCAGAGGCCCCCAACCTCCAGGATCTAATGCCTGATGATCTGAGTAATAACAGAAATAAAGTGCACAATAAATAAATGTAAGGCACTTGAATCATTCCGAAACCATCCCCCTTCCCACCCTGTCCCTGGAAAAACTGTCTTCCATGAAACCAGTCTCTGGTGCCAAAGAGATTTGGGACTGCTGTCCTTAATAATTTCCCATCCACAACCTCCTCACTCTGCTCCTTGGCTGTAAATCCCCATTTGACCTCGCTGTATTCAGAGTTGGACCTGATGACCTCTCTATGTAACCACTGTGGTAGGCCCCCCCCACCCCCTAAATAAGGTCCTGCTTACTACCTTTAATAAGTATCTGAATAATTTTTCCTTTCACTGTTCTATGAAGATAATAGCTATGAATACAAAAAAATAGAGAACAGCAGAAACTTGAAAAATCTCAAAATTGGAATGGATGAGCTCATTCATGGGACCTATTTCAAAAGATCTTGCATGATGAGAACTGATTGCTCATAATCAGGAGAAACCATCATCATTAATCCACATGTGTGCCTAAAAAAAAGTCAGTTATAATAATACGGTGGAGAGTCATAAACCTAGGACTTAATCTGAAAAATTAGAACATTACAGTGGCAGGCTGGATGAGAGGGGAGCTTGGGGGAGAACGGATACATGTATGGGCTTTGCAGCTGACACTGGTGGTAAAGAACCTGTCTGCCAATGCAGGAGACATAGAGACGCAGGTTCAGTCTCTGGGGTGGGAAGATCCCCTGGAGGAGGGCATGGCAACCCACTCCGGTATTCTTGCCTGGAGAATCCCACGGACACAGGAACCTGGTGGGCTACAGTCCATATGGTCGCAGAGAGTTGAACACGACTAAAGCGACTTAGCAGAGATACATGTATATGTATGACTGAGTTCCTCTGCAGTCCATCCAAAAGTATCACAACATTGTTAATAGGCTATGCTCCAATATAAAATAAAAAGTTTGAAAAAAATTAGAACATTACTAATAGTTAGTTATCCCACTCCCCAACATAACCATTATCTCAAATTTTGTGCTTCCTACTTAAAAAAAAAATGTATTGTTAAGTTGGATGTTTCTGAATTTAACGAAAAGAGTTTTATACTCATTACATTCTTCTGGAACTCCTTTTAAACTCCCAGTCATTATTAAGATTTATCCATGTTGACAGTATCTATACTTCACTCACGTTTCACGTCTTTATAATCCTCCACTGAGTTACATATTTTTTTAAATGTTTTCATCTTATCTGATGGAGGCAAAATACTCAGAGCAAAATAATCTAACTTATATTTCATAATTATGGTCCTAAGAACACACAATAATAATACTTCAAGAAAACTAGGGTTTAGATATTTAGCAGCTAGAGTAATTGGGGGTTTGTTCATTAGCTGCAGATATTCAGACACTATTTAGCTGACTGATTAGAAAAAAAATCAAGAGGAAAATGTTTATTTTTAACTTCCAGTTAGAAACCTTCAGTCAGTTCACTTGCTCAGTTGTGTCCAACTCTTTGCAACCCCATGGACTGCACCACGCCAGGCCTCCCTGTCCATCACCAACTCCCGGAGCTTGCCTAAACTCATGTCCATCGAGTCGGTGATGCCATCGAGCCATCACATCCTTTGTTGTTCCCTTCTCCTCCTGCCTTCAATCTTTACCAGCATCTGGATCTTTCCCACTGAATCAGTTCTTCACATCAGGTGGACAAATATTGGAGTTTCAGCTTCAGCATCAGTCCTTCCAACGAATATTCAGGACTGATTTCCTTGAGGATTGACTTGTTGGATCTCCTTGCAGTCCAAGCGACTCTCAAGAGTCTTCTCCAACACCACAGTTCAAAAGCATCAATTCTTCAGCACTCAGCTTTCTTCACAGCCCAACTCTCACATTGATACATGACTACTGAAAAAACCATAGCCTTAACTAGACGGACCTTTGTTGGCAAAGTAATGTCTCTGCTTTTAACTATGCTGTCTAGGTTGGTCATAACTTTCCTTCCAAGGAGTAAGCATCTTCTAATTTCATGGCTTCAATCATCATCTGCAGTGATTTTGGAACCCCCAAAAATAGTCAGCCACTGTTTCCACTGTTTCCCCATCTATTTGCCATGAAGTGATGGGATCAGATGCCATGATCTTAGTTTTTTGAATGTTGAGTTTTAAGCCAGCTTTTTCACTCTCTTCTTTCACTTTCATCAAGAGGCTCTTAAGTTCTTCTTCACTTCCTGCCATAAGGGTGGTGTCATCTGCATATCTGAGGTTATTGATTTCTCCCAGCAATCTTGATTCCAGCTTGTGCTTCCTCCAGCCCAGCGTTTCTCATGATGTACTCTGAATATAAGTTAAATAAGCAGGGTGACAATATAAGCTTTGACGTACTCCTTTCCCAACTTGGAACCACTCTGTTGTTTCATGTCTGGTTCTAACTGTTGCTTCTTTACCTGCATACAGATTTCTCAAGAGGCAGGTAAGGTAGTCTGGTATTCTCATCTCTTTAAGAATTTTCCATAGTTTGTCATGATCCACACACTCAAAGGCTTTGGTGAGTCCATAAAGCAGAAATAGATGTTTTTCTGGAACTCTCTTGCTTTTCTGATGATCTAGCAGATGTTGGCAATTTGATCTCTGGTTCCTCTGCCTTTTCTAAAGCCAGCTTGAACATCTGGAAGTTCACTGTTCACATACTGTTGAAACCTGGCTTGGAGGATTTTGAGCATTACTTTGCTAGTTTGTGAGATGAATGCAATTGTGTGATAGTTTGAACATTCTTTGGCATTGCCTTTCTTTGGGATTGGAATGAAAACTGACCTTTTCCAGTCCTGTGGCCACTGCTGAGTTTTCCAAATTTGCTGGCATATTGAGTGCAGCACTTTCACAGCATCATCTTTCAGGATTTGAAATAGCTCAACTCGAATTCCATCACCTCCACTAGCTTTGTTCATAGTGATGCTTCCTAAGACCCACTTGACTTCACATTCCAGGATGTCTGGCTCTAGGTGAGTGATCACACCATCATGATTATCTGGGTGATGAAGATCTTTTTTGTATAGTTCTTCTGTGCATTCTAGCCACCTCTTATTAATACCTTCTGCTTCTGTTAGGTCCATGTGCTCATCTTTGCATGAAATGTTCCCTTGATATCTCTAATTTTCTTGAAGAGATCGCTAGTCTTTCCCATCCAATTGTTTTCCTCTGCGTCTTTGCATTGATCACTGAGGAAGGTTTTCTTATCTCTCCATGCTATTCTTTGGAACTCTAAATTCAGTTGGGTATATCTTTTCTTTTCTCCTTTGCCTTTAACTTCTCTTCTTTTCTCAGCTATTTGTAAGACCTCCTCAGACAACTATTTTGCCTTTTTGCATTTCTTTTTCTTGGGGATGGTCTTGATCACTGCCTCCTGTACGATGTCATGAACCTCCATCCATAGTTCTTCAGGCACTCTATCAAATTTAATCCCTTGAATCTATTTGTCACTTTCATTTTTTTTTTTTTTTGTCACTTTCATTGTATAATTGTAAGCAATTTGCTTTAGGTCATACCTGAATGGTCTAGTGGTTTTCCCTACTTTCTTCAATTTAAGTCTAAATTTGGCAATAAGGAGTTCATGATCTGAGCCATAGTCAGCTCCTGGTCTTGTTTTTGCTGACTGTATAGAGCATCTCCACCTTTGGCTGCAAAGAATATAATCAATCTGATTTTGGTGTTGACCATCTGGTGATGTCCATGTGTAAAGTCTTCTCTTGTGTTGGTGGAAGAGGGTGTCTGCTATGACCACTGTATTTTCTTGGCAAATGTCTGTGAGCCTTTGCCCTGCTTCATTTTGTACTCTGAGGCCAAATTTGCCTGTTACTCCAAGTATCTCTTGACTTCCTACTTTTGCATTCCAGTCCCCTATGACCAAAAGGACATCTTTTTTTGTGTGTTAGTTCTATAAGTTCTTGTAGGTCTTCATAGAACCATTCAACTTCAGCTTCTTCAGCATTACTAGTTGGGTATAGGCTTGGATTACTGTGATATTGAATGGTTTGCCTTGGAAACAAACAGAGATCATTGTGTTATTTTTGAGACTGCACCCAAGTACTGCATGTTGGACTCTGTTGACAATGAGGGCTACTCCATTTCTTCTAAGGGATTCTTGCCCACAGAAGTAGTATAATGGTCATCTGAATTAAATTCGCCCATTTCAGTCCATTTTTGTTCACCAGTTCCTAAAATGACAATGTTCACTCTTGCCATCTCCTGTTTGACACTTCCAATTTACCTTGATTTATGGACCTAACATTCCAGGTTCCTATGCAATACTGTTCTTTACACCATCACCAGTCACATCCACTACTGGGCGTTGTTTTCACTTTGGCTCCATCTGTTCATTCTTTCTTGAGCTATTTCTCCACTCATCTCCAGTAGCATATTGGACACCTAGCGACCTGGGGAGTTCATCTTTCAGTGTCCTATCTTTTTGCGTTTTCATACTATTCATGGGGTTCTCAAAGCAAGAATACTGAAGTGGTTTGCATTCCCTTCTCCAGATTTTTCTGAGGTGGAGAAAAAATATTTTTTTAATTGACATATAGTTGACTTACGGTATTGTGTTAATTTTTGCTGTATCACAAAGTGACTCAGCTGTACCTATATATTCTTTTTTTAGTATTTTTTTCCATTATGGTTTATCATAGGATACTGAATACAGTTTCTGTGCTGTACCGTAGGACCTTGCTGTTTATCCACTCTGTATACCCTAGTTTACTTCTGCTAGCCCCAACTCCCTCCCCCTTGGCAACCACCAGTCTGTTCTCCGTGAGTCTATTTTTATTTCATCTATTGGTTCATTTTGTGTGACGTTTTAAATGCCACATATAAGTGGATATCATACAGTATTTGTCTTTTTTTTTCTGACTCAGTTCACTTAGTATGATAATTTCTCATTGCATTCATGTTGCTTAAATGCTGCTGTTCTTTTTATGGCTGAGTAGTATTCCAGATCCATTCATCTGTTTATGGTTAGGTTGTTTTCATGTCTTAGCCACTGTGAATAGTGCTACTATGAACATAAGGGTGCATATATCTTTTTGGATTATAGCTTTGTCTGGATATATGTCCAGGAGTGGGATTTCTGGATCATATGGTAATCCTATTTTTAGTTTCCTGGGGAATCTCCATACCATTTTCCATAGTGGCTGCACCAACCTACATTCCCACCAACAGTGTAGGAGGGTTCCCTTTGAGGGGGAGAGATGAGGGGGAGAAAAATATGCTCTAATACAGTACAATAAGGTAAAAGGAGAAGATGTTAGAGCAAAGAAGAAAGAGAGATGACCTTGTGCTTCAGTTGCATCCGACTCTTTGTGACCCCATAGACTGTAACCCACCAGGCTCCTCTGTCCATGGGATTCTCCAGGCAAGAATACTGGAGTGGGTTGCCATTCCCTTCTCCAAAGGATCTTCCCAATCCAGGGAGCGAACCCACATCTCCTGTGTCTCCTGCACTGCGAGCAGATTCTTTACCACTGAGCCACTGGGAAAGCCTAGAGAAGGCCTTAAGAAAATGCAAAATGTCGCTGGGAACATTTTCACAGTTACAAAGCAGCAATGCCCAGCCTAGAGTAAAATGTCTATACCGCTCCTTCTGGATGTAAAGAGTGAGGCACAAACCAAAGAGAAGAACCCATACAATTAAAATAACAAAGGCAAACATTGTGGGGAAAAAAATGATGCCTTTAGTCCAAAAGAATGCACAGGTGTCCTCCAGCAAATATTATGATGTTGTGATCCAGAACACAGGGGTGAAACTGTTTTATCTCCCACAGCATCTTATCAGCAGGGAACGGGAGGTAGAAACTGGTTCCCCTGTTGCTTCTCTGGATGCACAGGCAGCTTCATTTGAGCCTTTTCTAAGACAGTGATCATTCAGTGTACTTTATTACTGAGATTTAAAAAATAAAAAAAATGACTTTGGTATGTCTCTAAGGGGAAAGACCAGAAATATACATCAAATTGGCCTGGCATTACAAGAAGAGGAGGGGGAAAAGACACATACAGTCCCAATTTCTGCACTCTTGGAATTAATCTTTTTAAGAAATGATGGGCCAGGAGAGCCTGGCAGGCTACAGTCCATGGGCTCGCAAAGAGTCAGATATGACTGAGCATGTAATAAATGATTAAGATATCTGTGTGGGAGTCATGAAGAGAACATTCGATAAATGTTAATTCCTTTCCCTTTTATGTTCTTAGTTCCTTATCCTCATGTCTTATTTTGCAAAGAAAATGACTCTCAGTCATTCTACATGTATGGAGTCCAAATAAAGCCCAGTAATTAACAACCTAATTAGCATAATTCATGTTAACCTTGAAGCTAATGATGCCCAAGGTACTGAGCTTCTTATGGGGTAGATTTCTTTAGGAAATGAATCAGGGGTGAGGCCAGGGGATTTCAGATTGAAGATCCTTCCAGAAATGCTTTCCACCTGCTTAGATATTTTAAAGATTTTACAGTCTAGTTTACCATTTGAGAACAACCCAGGCTTTGGGGAGACAAGTAACCACAATCCAGACACGGAGTTGCTGAAAATTAACTTTGGGTTTTTCAGTTTTTTATGTATGTGCAAGTTTCAGCATAAAAAAATCAATAAACGGGCTTTGACCCAATATAGGCAGGCCTGAGACAGTTCACCTAATGAGTCTCCCTCTGATTGCCAAAAACAATAAAAGAGCGAAGCAAATGCTCACAGTAGCTGCATCACAATCATGCATTCTCCTGAACTGAGAAAGGGATCTATTTTTCATCTGAGGCAAGGGGAATTACAGGATCTGTTCGATCTTATAATTCAATTTCTTTATTTTATAGATGAGTACCAAAGCTGCAACCAGTCAAGTCTTGCAGACTTGCAGAGAGACCTTAAGTGCTTAGTCCAGAAAATTCTAGTCTATGACTCATTCCAAAACCACTGTGTTTTTAGCAGGAAAAACAGGCAAAGGTCTATGCAACATGGAATTTCAACACATGACCATTGCCATTACTGACAATTCTCAACCCTGATGCTTTGTAGTATCGGTGCTAACGAACTTCACTGTGAAGCTAGAATGACCTCCCTCCCTGTCTTCCAGGCTGCTCAGTCCCCAAGTACAAGATGGACAGGCAAGCCTGTCTAATTCAGGCCATTTTCCCACGTGTCACTTCTGGCTCCTGCTCAAGCAATACACAGGCTCTTGGATCTGTTTGTTTTTTGTTTTTTTTTAAATAAGAACCTGCTTACATTCATTAGAAATATCTTTAGCAGAAAGTCTGGCCAACAATAAGACTGGGAATGAAATAGAGAATAGCATGAAATTCAATGCAATCCGTTAATTTTTAGTAATAGTCTAAAACTCAACAGCTTGGAGCTGTCCTTTCTGATACCTCAGGAGACCAGCCTCATAAAAGGGAGCATCAGGGGTGGCAGAGGGTTCTTGGTGGTCTCTACAACACCCAACCCTCCCTTCTTCAGCCTTGTACTTCAGCAGAAAGTAGCTGTCTCCTCAGCTCTGAGGGGTGAAATTCTGGTTTGTCTGTCAGGGTTTCTCAGCGCCCCTGACAGTTTGAGTTGCAGGCCTCTCTCTTGTGGGCCTGCCCTGGGTACTGTAGGGTGTTTGGTAGCTTCCCTGGCCTCCACCCAATAGATGCCAACAGCACTCCTCAGCTGTGATCACCAGAGCTGTCTCCACACCCAGCCAAGTGTCACCTGGGGGTGAAATCGGCTGTGCTTGGGAATCACTGGTTCTATGCCAGTTACGGGAATTTCGTTCTTTCTTAAGGTTGGTTTAAGCATGTGAGTGAATTCTGAGTACTGAGAACCTAAGTATTTCTTTTATATAGTTATGTTGTGGCTGGGAGACAGGGATGGAATGGAGCCTCAATTTTTCTCTGGATGCTTTTTTGTAGTTTTTATTTTTTGTTTTTCAGCTGCACTGTGCAGTAGGCAGGTTCTTAGTAGCCCAACCAGGAATCAAACCCGTGCCCCCTGTGGTGTCTTAACCACTGGACTGCCAGGGAAGCTCCTTTCTCCAACGCCCCACCCCCCAAAAAACAATGAACGTCATTCATTCACCCTCCTACCTTGAAATACAAGTTTGAAGTTGGGTCACTGCTACTGCTAAGTCGCTTCAGTCGTGTCCGACTCTGTGCGACCCCATAGACGGCAGCCCACCAGGCTCCCCCGTCCCTGGGATTCTCCAGGCAAGAATACTGGAGTAGGTTGCCATTAAGCTTTCAACATCCTTCAGTACAAGTAAGCATTGGACCAGTTTTACAATGAGTTTTCTAGGGGGATTCTAGAAAAGGTATCTTCACTGTCCCTTGGACAGCAAGGAGATCAAACCAGTCAATCCTAAAGGAAATCAACCCTACATATTCATTGGAGGGACTGATGCTAAAGCTGAAGCTCCAATACTTTGGCCACCTAATGTGAAAAGATGACTCACTGGAAAAGACCTTGATGCTGGGAAAGACTGAAGGAAAAAGTAGAGAGTGCGGCAGATAAGATGGTTCGATATGGTTAGATAGACTCAATGGACATGAACCTGAGAAAACTCTGGGAGATGCTGAAGGACAGGGAAGCCTGGTGTGCTGCCGTCCATGAGCTAGCAAAGAGTCAGACACGACTTACAGAGTGAAAAACAACAAAAAGAAATGTGAAAGGCAGACACTGTTACATCCGGAGGCGTGTACCCAGGTGTCAGCACACCCGTGACTCCTGGGCAGATAGGGTGACCGCATGAGGACCTGGCCTGAGGTGAAGCTGACGAGCTCTTGTTACTGGAATGAAATTGTTTCTTTAAGCCAATTTGAGTTGGGGATTTTTGTAACTTTCAGTCAAAGGCATCTTAATAAAATATCCTATTGTACTATCCTTTACAAATACTTATAAAACCATATTGACATCCAGGATTCAAGTTCCAAAACACTATCATTATGCTTATTTCCCCCCTAAAACTTCCTTCTGCTGCTTGAAGCATTCCTGTTATCATCCTCTAAATCACAAACAATT
>NW_011494940.1:3403410-3405861 GCF_000754665.1 Bison bison bison
CTAAGTACCATTAGGAAATAACTGAATGGCTGTAACTCCTGTCTTCTAGACAATATTTTAAAATATGTTTGTTGTTGTTCAGTCTCCCTGTCATGTCCAGCTCTTTGCAACTCCATGGACTGCAGCACGACAGGCCTCCCTGTCCCTCACCATCTTCCAAAATTTGCCCAAGTTCGTGTCCATTGCATTGGTGATGCCATCCAGCCATCTCATCCTCTGATGCCCTCTTCTCCTTCTGCCCTCAATCTTTCCCAGCATCAGGGACTTTTTCAATGAGTCGTCTGTTCACATCAGTTGACCAGAACACTGGAGCTTCAGCTTTAGCATCAGTCCTTCCAATGAGTATTCAGGGGTGATTTCCCTTAAGATTGACTGGTTTGATCTCCTTGCTGTCCAAGGGACTTTCAGGAGTCTTCTCCAGCACCATAGTTTATACTTTTTAAAAAAAGATTAAAAATAATAACAAGAGGTTAATACTTAACTCTTGCTTGGGCTAAATGAGAACTTACTGAACTGTTTTCTTTCTTTTTTTCAAGGTTAACAAATATAAGAAGAAAAAGTAGGTGTGGTAATAATCATTTTTAAAAAGAGAACACTTCACCAACTTTATAACTTCAGTTTTCAGATTGAAAAGCTTTACTAAGATGAAGACAGACTTGCATTTTGAGAATAAAAGGGCTCACAAATCCTACTCAGGCTTAATAAGAAAAAAAAGTCATCCGTACATATTCTGGAGAAATTTCAAGGGGAAAGGGGAAAATTCTGCACTCTTCCATAGAGATAGAGCAAGTAATTTAAAAAGGAAAAATAATTTCAACATTGGACTTCTCATCTGCAACACTGATGACAGACACCAATGAAACAGGAAAATACATATTTGAGGGAAAAAAAAGATATTTTTGGAAACAAGCTCAAGAAAGCATACAAGCACTGGGCTCTAAGGTAGTATATCCCCATCAAATAAAAATTAAACAAAAGCAAAGATCTCAAGGGGAAGATGAAGAATATAAGAATTAGTGCTGAGAAGTACTTTTTTAGGAAAATAGGTTAAATATATGATAATATAGCTAAGTCAAAGTAGATAATATACATGTGACTAGTGATATGTTTAAAAAGCTTTGATCCTTTAAACAATAGAAGCATGCTGCAGAAAAGTTAAAAAGTTAATATTATCTTAAAACTACAATTCTAAATTAATTCAACTAGCCCCAGAATTTTCAAGTAAGGAGTAGAGGGAAAAAAATAATGACACAGAAGCCTGTACATACCTTTCCTCAATTCAGAGAATGTGGGTTAAATGGCTTCCCAGGTGGCTCAGGGGGTAAAGAATCTGCCAGCAATGCAGGAGACACAGGTTCAATTCCTGGGTTCGGAAGATTCCCTGGAGAAGGGCACGGCAACCCACTCCAGTATTCTTGCCTGAAGAATCCCATGGACAAGAAGAGCCTGGCAGGCTACAGTCCACACGGTTGCAAAGAGCTGGGACTGAAGTGACTGAGTGCACATCCATGTGGGTTTAGAACCTAATAATAAACACCTTAGCTGGTGTAGAACATCTAAGATGTTCTTTAATTTTGGTGTATCTGTGGAGAAATATGGTTTGATATAGGACTGTTAAAAACAGGAAGATAAGCATTGGCAAAATAGACGTTTTTAATTGAGCTAAGAATCACTAGGGGTAAAGGAAATGTACAAATTCTAATACATTCAGTAAAAGTACAAAAGGAAAAAATAGAAACACTTACATACAAAAGAAGATGGAGGAAATAATGAAAGACATGAGCTATAACTGGAACAGGTGTATGAAGTTTGAGATATGGATGCAGAAGAGTGAGGGGGTGGTCTCAGTGTAGTGGCAGGCTGACATTGTGGGGCTGGGCTCGTTTCACTGGGCTAATTGTCACAGGGCTCTAGGGGAGAGAAATCCTGCTGTAGGGGGATTTGAGAATTTTGACATCCTCATTGAGAATTTGGGGAAAAAAGAACCTGAGGGGATAAAGACAGGTAATGCCTGTAGGCTAGCTTCGGCCAAAAGACTTAATACTACAACGATACTGATTCTCCCACGAACTAGCTAACCACTTAATGTAGTCTAAATACAGCTACCAAAGTTCTTGGAACTTTACAAAATGTTTAACACTCATTTAAAAGAATAAACATTCAAGAGTAGACTGAAAAAAAATTTAAAGAGTAACAGGTGTATTTGTGGAACCCATATGGCTTTATAGGTAGATATAAATAGATATCCTGCTGTAGTCACAATGGTGAGGAACAGACACAGAAAAAAGACAAGTTAAAGGAAGAATTAGACCAGATTTTGCAAGAGCATCTAATAAATATTAAAAGTGGCATTTCAACATCACTTTCCAGTAGTTTTATAACCTTGGGATGGGAAGGGGCTTTCTATCCATGCCGTCAAAGTCAGAAACAATTAAAAAAAAAAAGACTGAA
>NW_011494940.1:3405961-3429656 GCF_000754665.1 Bison bison bison
TGAAACCAAACTTAGGTTAAACAACTGATGGAAAATTGAGAAGAATATTTGCACTATGTAGAACGGGCAAAGACTAATTTTATTATACACAGAGCCATTATAAATCACAAAGGAAAACAACTCAGCGAAAAAGTGAGGACAATAGGAGGAAATGATAAGTCTAAGAAAACTGTGGGAGGATTCTCAACTCAACCATTAAATAATTATGTATCAATATACTTTTATTTATTTGAATTACAAAGCTTGAAAGGATTGTAAATAACCACTGCTTGCAAGGCTCTTGGAAAAGGAAACTATAATGCCCTGTCTGCAGGAATATAAATTGGCACAATTCTTCTGTGGGAAAATTTGAAGATATATATATATATATATATAAATACACACACACACATATGTTACATGTGCACATGTTAAAATCCAGTAATTCTCTATCTAGAAACAAGTCCCAGGTAAAAGAATATTCATTGTAGAGTTAAATAGAATATTGAAAAACTAAAAATAATGAAAATGTTATACAAGTAGTTGATTATATAAGGGTATGTCTATAACTATTAAAAACTAATTTTTCCTTTTCATCACTTTAAATATATCATGCCACCCCCTTCTAGACTGAAGTTTTGGCTAAAAAAATCGGCTGATAGTTTTGGAGATTTCCTTGTATGTTATTTGTTGCTTTTAATATTTTCTCTTTGTCTTTAATGTTTGTCAATTTGAATAAGCCAGAGAAAGACAAATATCATATGATATCATTTACATATGGAATCTAAAAAAATAATAATACAAATGAACTTATATACATAACAGAAATAGACCCACAGACAAAGAAAACAAGCTAATGGGTACCAAAGGGGAAAAGGGAGAGTGCGATGAATTAGGAGTTTGGAATTAACATGTACACACTACTGATAACCAACAAAGACCTATTATAGAGCACAGGAAACTATATTCCACATTTTGTATAAACCTGTAAGGGAAAAGAATCTGAAAAAAACCCGATATATATGTAAGTATAACTGAATCACTCTGCTGTATCCCTAAAACTAACACAACATTGCAAATCAGCTATAGTTCAATAAAAACATTTTTAATAAAAAATAAAAATTAATTACTAAAAACCTAGTAAGATAAGCAATAAAATTAGAGTGAGGAAGACAAAACAAGAACAGAAAGGGTATGGCTCCAGCATACTTTATCCTGTTTTTTCCCCAATGCAGTGAAGAGACGAGAATTTAACCACGCAGGGGCAAGGTGTCTGTGGAGGCTGCACAGTAAAGCATCACTTCCAGCTTCTCTGACAGCACTCTGCTCTCCTTCTAGTAAGGGCTTTATAAAAAGAAGAAGCAAAATGCAAAAGCTAGAAAGACAGAGGTAAATTCCCATGTGCCCTTGCCAGTACCTCTTGGAGACAAGGTCTAGGTAGGAGTTTGGGAGCTTGTTGCCCTCCAAAGAAACCAAAGGTCTTCGAAGGAGGAATTTGAGGAATTCATTCAAGTGACCTTGAGCCCTGTCACGTATAGAACTCCTGGGGATCACCAACTTGTTCATCTCATTGATTTCGGTCAGATGTATAAATATAATCAATTAGGTTTCACATAATCCCATCAGCCTACCAGTTTCAACACTTGTACTGATGTCTGGAGGATATACAAGGTACCCAGGACTGAGAAATGGTAGGAACTCATGCTAATGACCTGCATAGGCTGGTATGGCATTGGAACAATTGTAGCAGCCTAGAATACACTGAGAATATGTCTGTAAAAAAAAAAAAAAAAGCAACAGCCTGTGCATACACAGAAAAATTTATAAGAATGAATAACAAAACATTAACAATAGTTCTTACTTCTAGGTGGTGGGACCATAGGTAACTTTCTCTTTTATATACTTTTCTAAATTACCTCTCTTTTACAGTGAACATGTATTATGTTCATAATAAAAAGTAATCTATTCTACTTAAGTAAGAAGCAAAAACTAGTTTATGGGAAAGACAAAATATAAAAGCCAAAAATAAAACAAAATATTTGTTGACAAATATAAAAACTGAATTTTATCTTCATCTTATAACTGTTCATATCTTCAGACATGGTGTGTGCTGTGTGTGTGTGTGTGTGTGTGTGTGTTTTCCCTAGACCTTAAAATCCTTAAGTACAAGGCTGTATCACATCATCTTGTTGGGTACAGGCGGGAGGTATGGAGAGTGGGAGGTATGGCTTCCTTTGTAGCTCAGCTGGTAAAGAATCTGTCTGCAATGCAGGAGACCTGGGTTCAATCCCTGGGTTGGGAAGATCCCCCAGGGAAGAGAAAGGCTACCCACTCCAGTATCCTAGCCTGGAAAATTCCAAGGACTGTATAGTCCATGAGTTGGACATGACTGAGCGACTTTCACTTCACTTCACTTCATGGAGAGGGTAAAATGGAAACTTACATTACCACGTAAAATAGATAGCCAGTGGGAATCTGCTGTATGACTCAGGGAACTCAAACGGAGGCTCTGTAACAACCTAGAGGGGTGGCATGGGGAGGGAGGTGAGAGGGAGGGTCAAGAGGGAGGGGACATATGTATACTTATGGCTGATTCATGTTGATGTTTGGCAGAAACCTACATAATTCTGTAAAGCAGAATTATCCTTCAATTAAGAAATACATTAATTAAAAAGAAAGCTACTCTAAAATATAGATATTTCAACACATTTATACTCATTTAATAAAAGCTAGGAAAAATAATAATGAATAAATGAATTTACAACTTAATAAAACTGACTTTACAATGAGAACCAAGAAATTAAATAATATTTTATAAATGCTTTGATTAGTGTAATGTCACAAGTCCTGGTTTACTTTTAAATACTATTAGAAAATAGATAATTTTCTTAATGATATCTAACTGGAGATATCAGACTGTCAGGTTCAGTTCAGTTGCTCAGTCATGTCTGACTCTTTGCGACCCCATGGACTGCAGCACATCAGGCCTCCTTGTCCATCACCAACTCCCAGAGTTTACTCAAACTCATGTTCATTGAGTCAGTGATGCCATCCAACCATCTCATCCTCTGACGCCCTTTTCTCCTCCAGCCTTCTTCCCAGCATCAGGGTCTTTTCAAATTAGTCAGTTCTTCACATCAGGTGGCCAAAGTACTGGACTTTCAGCTTCAGCATCAGTCCTTCCAATGAATATTCAGGACTGATTTCCTTTAGGATGGACTGGTTGAATCCCCTTGCAGTCCAACAGACTCTCAAGAGTCTTCTCCAACAGCATAGCTCAAAAGCATCAATTCTTGGGCACTCAGGTTGCTGCTGCTGCTGCTAAGTTGCTTCAGTCGTGTCCGACTCTGTGCGACCCCACAGACAGCAGCCCACCAGGCTTCCCCGTCCCTGGGATTCTCCAGGCAAGAACACTGAAGTGGGTTGTCATTTCCTTCTCCAATGCATGAAAGTGAAAAGTGAAAGTGAAGTTGCTCAGTCGTTCCCGACTCTTCGTGACCCCATGGACTGTAGCCTACCAGGCTCCTCTGTCCATGGATTTTCCAGGCAAGAGTACTGGAGTGGGGTGCCATTGCCTTCTCCGGGCACTCAGGTCGGTACTACATAAAATTTTATTTGAATTAATTTCTTCAGTTCAGTTCAGTAGCTCAGTCATGTCCGACTCTTTGCGACCCCATGAATCACAGCACACAGGCCTCCCTGTCCATCACCAACTCCTGGAGTTCACCCAGACTCACGTCCATCGAGTCAGTGATGCCATCCAGCCATCTCATCCTCTGTCGTCCCCTTCTCCTCCTGCCCACAATCCCTCCCCGCATCAGAGTCTTTTCCAATGAGTCAACTCTTCTCATGAGGTGGTCAAAGTACCCCGCTCCAAATACTTTTGAGACAGAAAATATCCAACAATAGTAGTAATTTTGAATCAGCAGTACATTTAAAAGAACAACAATCAAGGTTTACTTTGTGCCAACCACTACTCTAAGCATTTTACATGCATTTACTCATTTTATCCTCATGACCACACTTTGAGAGGGAGACACCATCATCGTCTCATCACCTCTATTTTCCAGATGAAGAAACTGAGCCACAGTGACATTGGGAAACTTGCCAAGGTCACACACCTCATGAGTCGCAGAGCCAAGATTTGAACTGAATTAGTCTGAAGGTGGCACCCATATAATTAACTACTGCCAAGTAATCTTCAAATTTAAACACATATTAGAAGCACTGGGAGAGTTTTAAAACTGCTGATGCCCCAGGCCACATCCAGACCAGGTACATCACAGTTTCTGGGAGTGACACTCAGGTTGCAGGTTTTTATAGTTCCCCAGATAGATCCAACGTGCAGCCAAATATGAGAACCACAGCACGATTCCATATCGCTCTGATTACTAGGCTCACCTTCACTCTGATGGCAAGCTGCTTAATATATTTTGACATGAAAATTAACACCCATTTGAAACTAACTTAATCTGCAAATCATATATTAAGTTGCTAATTGAGTGGAGGACAGGTGATTACCTGAAAGGACTGTAAGTAAACCACTGCTTTCTCAGAAGAGAGCTCCTACACCCTAATTTAAAACACATCAAGCTTCCCAGACCTACATTTACTTTCTTCCCCCAAAATGGAGGGGATGGGGGATGAACATTTGATTAAAGGAACAAATGTGTGAATCCAAGCACTGTGTGCATGCTCAGTCACTAGTCATGTCCGACTCTTTGCAAACCTGTAGACTGTAGCCCCCCAGGCTTCTCTGTCCATGGGATTCTTCAGGCAACAATACTGGAGTGGGTTGCCATGCCCTCCTCCAGGGGATCGTCTCAACCCAGGGGTCGAATCCACGTCCCTTACATCTCCTACATTGGCAGGTGGGTTCTTTACTGCTAGCACCATCTGGGAAGCCCATATATCTGCATATGTATATGGATATATGGTTCCTGTGAAATAAGCTAAGCTCCAAAACTGGCTTTTGCCATGAGGTCACTTGGCTAATTCCAGGCTCCCTGAGCTTTGACTGAAGACCCATCAGGAAGGCCACAGCAAACAGGGCTGAGCTGAAATCTGTCCTGTGCAGCCTTGACCAGCTGTGTGCTCGCAGGTAGAGGAGATCCTCCCAGCACAGCAGGGCTAGCTCCATCACCACAAACAACACAGACCTGACACCAGGAAACCTACCTGCTTCAAATCTTGGCCATGGATGGAAGAAGAAAATAAATCAACCCTAAAATTTCATTATAGGAAACCAAAGCCCATGCAAATTTGTAGCACAAATTCATACAGTCATCAGGGTCCTGGACAACCCTGAAGCAGAACATTTAATGTTCAAGGTCAGAGTTGGTAATGTGTCAGGCACATAGTGCTTAAAAACAGTTTTAGTTGGTTGATTTTTCAAGTTTGACACCAAGGCTCTACAGGGGGCAAAGCCTTCCCTGAACAAACGTGAGGTTACTGTCAGCTTTATCTCACTTAATGTGAGTATTCACAGTTCGCTGCAGAAATTCTAGTGTGTTTGATTAAAAAGTGCCACATGAGATCCTCCTAAAATCCAAAAAAAACCCAAATTCCAGAATACATCTGTCCCAGAAGTGTTTTTGGTCTTTTTAAAATAAAAAAAAAACCCAAACATTTGTCTCTAAAGTCTAGGAACACTGGGAGCAGAGAAGAAAATGTACTTATTCAGTAGCATAATAATTATTCAATCTCAAACTATCTTTTCTTCAGGAAATTAAGTACTTAAGGAAAATCCCAAGTCATTACTCACTTGGGGTTTCACTTTTGTTACCTGAAGACAAAATAACACTGACCTATTTCAACTTTTAAGTAGATAGCCACTGAGCATCTTCCAAGCAGAGCTGTTTCCTTGGATATGCTACTCTTTGAAAAGAGCTTAAAACTAGTTAAAGAAATCAGCTTAAAACTGATTAAAAATCGGCTTAAAACTAGTTAAAGAAAAAAACCTCTTGATGAGATTAAATAAATGTATATAATGTAGTTTGTATGAAAGTGCTATTATCTTGTATATTTAAAGAAAACACAATCTCAGTGAAACCAAAACTGCCAGGTGCTGAGCCTGAAGTAGTAACATACAGAACTAAATACAGACCTAAAAATTTGTAGAAAAATCTTTGGCCCTATATAGGGTTTTGCCAAATGATCTACCTTGTATTCACAAAGCACAGAACCTGGACAGACGAGACAGCAAAGGTGAGGTCTCCAGTGACCTGTTCCTTCCCCACAATCAAACCACACACCTTCAGAGGTTAAAAGTACACACCTGGAAGGCATCAAGAAAGCAGTCGCATCAGGCTTGGCCACATTTGTTCCTTTTGTGATTCCTGTGCATTTCACGGAGGACTTTTAAACCTCAACCCGCACAAAAAAAGAAGACTACTCCCAAACATTTACAGCAGATACTCTAACCTCAGTCCATACAGTCAACAGTTAACATCTAATCAACAAGCAGAGACATGAGTTGATGACGAGGGCTACTTTCAAAAGCCACATGATACACAAGTGCCTTCCACTCCCTGCTCCTTTGCAAATAGTCAGTCTGAAAACCCTCAGTATCAGGAGACTCTGTGCCAAAGGTTTGAAAAGAAAAGAAACACCCTGATGATCCCAGTGACTTTTGAGGGTTTGTTACTGCTGGAGGTCATTTTTTTTTTCCAGTATAGTTGCTTTACAGTGGTGTGTTAGTTTCTGCTATACAGCAAAGTGAATCAGCTACACACATATCCCCTCTTTGGACTTCCCTTCCATAACAGGTCACCACACAGCACTGAGTTGGAGTTCCCTGTGCTCTACAGTCGGTTCTCATTAGTTACATACTTCATACATGGTATATATGTTAATCCCAATCTCTCAATTCACCCATTCTTTTTTAAAGACAAGAAGAATATGGCAATATAAAGATAATTCTAAACGGGAGAGATTCTATTGGGCAGTCAAAGATGGGTAAATAAAGCAATGAGTAGCCTCATCCTAACACTAACAAATTAAACCAGTGTTCATATTAAGACCAAAGGTATTACGTAGCACTCACTCACCTCAAAACATATATTAAAGTAGGAATCAATCTAAAACTATCTCAAGAAATAACTGTTGTCAGTATTTCTGGAATAAAGTCGACAGACCTAGGAATCTTGATCAGTCATACAGGGAAAACACAAAATCTGTAACCCTAACTCCCCTATCCTAACAGAATAAAATAAATAGGGAAGTTGGAATCCAAAATAAAACCAATGCTAGATGCTGAGATAACATTTTCTCTCTTTGGGGGATAACATTTTCAAAGTGTGCCAGCTGGATATTTAATAAAAGTGGCAATTATCTTATTTCAGTTTCAATTCAGAAAGCTCTACTTCTAGGCAACATATGTTAATCATCTAAAATTTCCCCTAAAAACACAATGCATGTGAGAATGCTTACAGAAGCTTTCAATAAATGGGAAATGAATCTGACTATTGTAATAGTTCTATGCCGATACTGTAAAAAATAATAGCAAGATTCATCTGACATTAAATATATTTTCATATATATAACAAACTTTACAACTGCCATATCTTCGATGAGAACATTTTTATATTTCCGAAGAAAGTTTTCTATTCACTGATGCTTCAAAAGATAAATACACATGACAAATCTTTGGGAAGGAGATTTCTTTATGTGCTTTATTTAACAATCAAATAGATGACATCTATCCAATGATCTCTCATTTGTGACACACTGAAGCTTCTTTTGTTGTGCCAACCATGACCTTGTATTCCAATTTCATCTTATGTGAGGCTCGATGGCTTAACTGAAATGACATTTCTGCAATTCTAGCCTGTCAGTTAAACTGCAACAAAGCAGTGAAATTCAGTAGAATCCAACAATCACTAAGTATTCAGTTCTGCCTTCTCACTCATCTTCTTTTATGAGTGAAGACACAGAAATAGTTGCCTAATTTTCATAACTTGTCCAAGAATATCAGGGTGAATATCCTGATACAAAATCAGTTGGAAGTCATATTTGAAAAATACAGTTTTCCCCAGCCATGCAGCTAAATGTAAGTAATTTTTTTAATGTTTCTTTTGGAGATTGGGCCTGAGGAACATTGCCAATTTTTTATTTCAAATGCATTTCCAGCTCATTTCCTCTAAGGCCCCAATTTCAACAATTCGATGTCAGTGGCCCCACAATCCACTGACCTGACGACCTCTTCACGGTCAATCACAGCCCTGCATGAAGCCCTGCGGCTTCACCTTCCTTGCCATCCACCTGACCCATCACACTACACAATAATCACTCGCCTGCATTTGTCCCCAATCCACCTTGGCCTCTTTCTGCTTTCATATTACTCAGCTGGCAAAACTACAGCCTTGATTAAATACAATTATCCTTGGATTCTCTCCCTATCCCAGAGAAACTAACTCAATACAGAGAAAATAAACAACTATACTGGCTGGTTTTGCTTTAAAAACTGGACACAAATCTCAAGAGGTTTTCAGTTCCCCTTAATGGTCTTACCACCCTTCCCTGACTAGCTTACCCCTGTTACTGCTAGAAAACTATTTTATAGCAATACTTTCTGCCTCTTCCTCACACTCAACTGATGATGCTGATTCTTATTTTTCTCAGAAAATAGGAGCACGCAAAAGATAACACTGCATCTTCTCACAACTATGTGTAGTCATCTATATGAATCTGTACAAATCTAGAATATGCAATGCCTTAGCTTCATCCCCCCATTGTCCATTAAAGGAGACTCTCTGTCAATTCTTTCCTCTATACTAAAAAACTCCCATCAATTTTCAAACATGTTATAGTATTTCCTATCTTTAAAAATAAAGAAGATAAATACATCTGACTTCACATCCTCTATAGCTATTCTCCCCTACTCCCTCCGTATCCTCATCTTCAAGAACCACGTATCCTCATCTTCAACTGAACCAATTGCAATCAGGCTTTTTCCTCCAACCAACTGCTGACACTGATATTGTCAACATCACTGTGACCTCATGCTGCTACCTGCAGTGTTCAAGTCATGGTCAGTGTCTTTGACTGCTCTGTAGCATTCCTGTAGTTCTTCACTCCTCTCTCATTTTTTGCACTCTCTTCTTGGAGCTTTGCAACATTTCACTGGCCTGACCATCCTCCTATCCTCAGTGACTGTTCCTTCTCAGTCCCCTTTAACTAGTTCCTCTTCAGCTCCTCAGCCTCTAAATGCTGGACCCCAGGACTCAGTCTTCAGGTATCTTTTCTTGACCCACTACACTCACTCCCTTAGGGATCTCATCCAGTCTTGTGGACTTAAATCTACCTACCAGCTGAACACCCAACCTTATTCCTCCAGCAGTAACCTGTCCCCTGAACTCAAGGCTCATAGATGCAGTGGTCACCTTCTCTTGAACAGGTAACGGCATCTCAAACATTTTCCTCATCTAGGAAAATGGCATCATCATTCAGCCAGATGCTCAAGCCAAAGTCCAAATTTGGTCAGCAAATCTTAACAACAAAACTTTCAAAATATGTATTGAGTCCAGCTACATCTTACAACCACCACTTACCAATTGCATCCAAGCCCCATCGTCTCCCACCAGGACTCACACTTAAGCCTCCTAACTCATCTTCCTGTTTGTTTTCTTGTTCTCTACACACTACTACTCTGAGGTCATCTGTTTAAAACATAAAGTACATCATGGCTCACCCACATTCAAAACCATTATGGCTTCCCATTAGATGTAGAAAAGATCCAGAGGCCCTGGCTACCTAGCTGCTGACAGACTGATTTGACTTTAACTCCTCCCAGTCTCTTTCTTTCTCACCCCTCTCTAACCATCCTGTCCTTCCTGCTGCTGCTAAGTCACTTCAGTTGTGTCCGACTCTGTGCGACCCCATAGATTGCAGCCTACCAGGCTCCTCCGTCCATGGGATTTTCCAGGTAAGAGTACTGGAGTGGGGTGCCATCGCCTTCTCCGGTCCTTCCTGCTAGCCTCCGAACATTCTACTATGTCCCCACCTTGGAGCCTTCACAATTGCTATTGCTGTCACCTGGAATACTCCTCCCTGGGGTATACACAGGGTTTTTCCTCTCACTTCCTTTAATGTCTTGCTCAAATGTCCCCTTCTCAGAGAGGACTTTTCTGTCCACTGCATCCAAAATCATGCACCTTGCCATTCCTGATGCCATCCTCCTGCTTTATTTGTATCCACAGCAGTCACTCACTGATATCATGTTATTTGTTTACCTGTTTATTCCCCAACTTCCTCACTAAAATGTAAGATTCATGACGTTAGAGGCTCTGTTTTGTTCCTTATTGTATCCATAGCATCTAGTGTTGGGCTTGGTTCATACCAGATACCCAGAAATTGTTTGCTGAATGAATTACAAATTTAAGCAATAAATAAATTACCAATTTAACCAATATTAGCCATTAGTATGTGCAGTCAGGCAGGCTGCCCCCACATACCAAAAAAGCTTAAGTACAATTTTGATTGATAGATGCCATCAAAGCAAATCTGTTGTTTAAAGATTTTAATTCTATTTCCTAGGTAGATAATATCAAGATAGAGCGATAGAGATATAACTCATAATTGGTCTTCTTATCCCTAGTCTCAGATGAAAGATATCATGCATCCATTAGCTAATCAAAGTAGATCTTAATCCCCTGGATAGGTGTTTTGATCAATTATGATCTGAAAGTCTCATTTTAAAAAGTTATTTTTCCCAGTTGAAACTATGGTCTCGGGAATATGCTAAAAGGCTCAATTCATGCTACAGTCAACTTCCCTCTTGTTCAGTAATAAATGTGGCTAAATAAAAGGTATAGTTAGGTGTCTAGTTCTTTCTTGACTGTGGAAATGCATTTTCTCTGCCCAACTAGATCACAGGCTCCCTGCATGTAAGGTTCTTCTTTGACCTCCTGTAATAGTCAGAATAGGATAGGCTTTGATGGGTATGCTAAATCATAGTCCCTTATCCTAACAAAATGTCAACAAAATAATATTGCTGAAGACACATGTCTAATACAGGTCAGCTACAATTCAATTTATCGTGGTCAATTCAGGACCTAGAAAGATACAGTTTCCATCCCAACACTTGCTTTCATAATCACTGTGGCAACGATGCGGTGAACCATGTACCAGTTCTTTTCTATTTCTTCTCTCTTTTTCAAAGTATAGTTGATACAGAGTTGTATTAGTCCCTGGTGTACAGTGCAGTGATTCTGTGTCTCTGTCCGTGAGTCTATGTTTCATAAATAAGTTCATTTCTGTCATATCTTCGATTCCACATGTAAGCAGCATCATATGGTATTTATCTTTCTCTTTCTGACTTCCCTTAGTATGACCATCTCTAGCTCCATCCATGTTGCTGCAAATGACAAGACTTCATGCTCTTTACGGGTGAGTAATATCCCATTGCACATATACACCACATGTTCCTGATCCACTCATCTGTCAATAGACAGGTTCCTTCCTTGTCTTGGCTATTGTAAATAGTGCTGCTGTGAACACTGGGGTAATGTATGTTTTCAAATTAGAGTTTCCTCAAGGTACACCCCCAGGAATGGGATTGCTGGGTCACATGGCAACTCTATTTTTAGATTTTTGAGGAACCTCTATATGGTTTTCCATTAGTGGCTGCAACAATTTACATCCCTACCAACAATGTGGAAGGGTTTCCTTTTCTCTACACCCTCTCCAGCATTTGTTGTTTGTACACTTTTTGTTGACGGCCATTCTGACCATTGTGAGGTGATACCTCATTGTAGTTTCAATTTGCATTTCTCTAATAATTAGTGCCCATCACTTCATGGGAAATAGATGGGGAAACAGTGGAAACACTGTCAGACTTTATTTTGGGGGGCTCCAAAATCACTGCAGATGGTGACTGCAGCCATGAAATTAAAAGACGCTTACTCCTTGGAAGGAAAGTTATGACCAACCTAGATAGCATATTCAAAAGCAGAGACATTACTTTGCCAACAAAGGTCCGTCTAGTCAAGGCTATGGTTTTTCCAGTGGTCATGTATGGATGTGAAAATTGAACTGTGAAGAAAGCTGAGCGCTGAAGAATTGATGCTTTTAAACTGTGGTGTTGCAGAAGACTCTTGAGAGTCCCTTGGACTGCAAGGAGATCCAACCAGTCCATCCTAAAGGAGATCAGTCCTGGGTGTTCTCTGGAAGGATGGATGCTAAAGCTGAAACTCCAGTACTTTGGCCACCTCATGTGAAGAGTTGACTCATTGCAAAAAACTCTGATGCTGGGAGGGATTGAGGACAGGAGGAGAAGGGGACGACAGAGGATTAGATGGCTGGAGGGCATCACCAACTAGATGGACATGAGTTTGAGTGAACTCCGGGAGTTGGTGATGGACAGGGAGGCCTGGCGTGCTGCAATTCATGGGGTCACAAAGAGTCAGACACGACTGAGCGACTGAACTGAAATGAACTGAATAATTAGTGATGTTGAGTGGCTTTTAATGTGTCTGTTGGCCATCTTAAGTCTTCTTTGGAGAAATGCCTTTTCAAGTCTTCTGTTCGTTTCATGATTGAGCTGTTTGGGTTTCTTTTATTGTTGTTACTGAGTTGTATGAGATGTTCATATATTTTGGAGATTAAGCCCTCATCAGTTGCATTGTTTGAAAATATTCTTCCCAATCCATAGGTTATATTTTCATTTTTTGTGGTTTCCATTGCTGGGCAAAACCTTATAAGTTTGGTTAGGTCCCATTTGTTTATTTTTGCTTTTATTTCTATTGCCTTGAAGACTGACATAAGAAAACATTGCTATCATTTATGTCAGACAAGGTTTTGCCTATGTTCTGTTCTAAGAGTTTTATGGTGTCATAACATATTTAAGTCTTTAAGCCATTTTGAATTTATTCTTGTGCATGGTGTGAGGGTGTGTTCTTATTCACTGATTAACATGCAGCTATCCAGCTTTCCCAACATCACTAGCTGAAGAGACTGTCTTTTCCCCATTGTATATTCATACCTCTTTTGTCAAACACTGACCATAGGTGTGTGGGTTTATTTCTGGGTTCTCTCTTCTATTTCAATGATCAATCTATTTTTGTGCCATTACCATGATATGTTGATTACTGTGGCTTTGCAGTATTGTTTGGAGTCTGGAAGGGTTAAAGCTCCAGCTTTGTTCTTTTCCTCAGGAGATTTCTTTGGCAATTCTGGGTCTTTCATGGTTCCATATAAATTTTAGGATTATTTGCTCTAGTTCTGTGAGAAAGTCATGGGTCATTTGGTGTGCTCAGTCGCTTATGTGTGTCTAACTCTGTGACTCTATGGACTGCAGCTCGCTAGGCTCCTCTGCCCATGGAATTTTCGAGGCAAGAATACTGTAGTGTTATCTCCTATTCCATTTCCTATTCCAAGGGATCTTTCTGACCTAAGGATCAAACTCATGTCTCTTGCGTCTCCTGAATTGACTGGTGGATTCCTGACCATTGTGCTACCTGGGAAACGAAGATCACATTAAATCTGCAGATCGCTTTGGATATTATGGCCATTTTAAAGATATTAATTCTGCCAATCCAAAGCATGGAATATCCTTCCATTTCTTTGAACCATCTTTGGTTTCCTTTATCAGTGTTTTATAGTTCTCAGCATAAAAGTCTTTCACCTCCTTGGTCAGGTTTATGTTTTAATGCAATTTTAAAAGGGGGTATTTTTCACTTTCCCTTTCTTATCTCTCACTGTTAGTGTAAAGAAATGCAAGTAATTTCTGTAACTCAATCTTGTATCCTGCTACCCTGCTGAATTCGTTTATCAGTTCTAGTAGTTTTTCTGTGGAGTCTTTAGGGTTCTCTCTATATAGTGTCAACATCATGTCATCTGCTGCTGCTAAGTTGCTTCAGTCGAGTCTGACGCTGTGTGACCCCATAGACAGCAGCCCACCAGGCTCCCCCATCCCTGGGATTCTCCAGGAAAGAACACTGGAGTAGGTTGCCATTTCCTTCTCCAATGCATGAAAGTGAAAAGTGAAAGTGAAGTCACTCAGTTGTATCCGACTCTTCGCAATCCCATGGACTGCAGCCTACCAGGATCCTCCGCCCATGAGATTTTCCAGGCGAGAGTACTGGAGTGGGGTGCCATTGCCTTCTCCACATTTCATCTACATATAATGGCAATTTCACCTCTTCTCTTCCAAGCTGGATACCTTTTATTTCTTTTCCTTGACCAATTGTTGTGGCTAGGACTTCCAATACTATCTTGAATAGAGGTTGTGGGAGAGTGTGTGTTTGTCTAATTCCAGACTTTAGCCAGAAGGCTTTCAGGTTTTCACTGACGAATATTGTGTCGGCTGTGAATTTGTCATAAACAGCTTTTATCATATTGAAACATGTTCTATACTCACTTTGGTAAGAATTTTTATCATGAATGGATGTTGAATTTTACTGAATGCTTTTTTTCTACATCTATTGAGATGATCATGTGGTTTTTGTCTTTTCTTTTATTGATATAATGTATCACATTGATTGGTCTGTGTCTGTTGAATTATGTGCATGTTGAATTTTGTGTATTTTTTGATCCTCAGATGAATCCAACTACATACATTACATGGAGATGAAACAGCATATGATCTTTTATATGTGTTGCTGGATTCAATTTGCTAATATTTCATTCAGAAAGCTTGCATCTACAGTCATCAAAAATATTGGCCTGTAATTTCCTTTTGGCATTGTCTCTGGTTTTAGTATCAGGGTGATGATGGCTTCATATAATGACTTTGGGAGTGTTCCCTCCTCTTCAATCTTTTGGAATAGTTTGAGATGAATCAGTATAAATTCCTCTTTGTATGTGTGAAAGAATTCTACAGTGAGGCAAGCTAGTCTTGGACTTTTGTTTGCAGGGAATTTTTCTATTATAGATTCTATTTCACTTCTAGTGATGTCCATTCAAATTATTTATTACTTCTTGATTCAGTTTTGGTGGGCTGAATGTTTCTAGAAACTTGTCCATCTCTCCTAGGTTGTCCAAATTATTAGCATATAATTGCTCATAGTACTCTCTTATGGTTTTTTGTATTTCTGCGATATTGGTTGTTACATCTATTTCATTTCGTACTTTGTTTATTCGGGCCCTGTCTTCTTCTTCGTAGGGTTGGCCAGAGGTTTGTTGATTTTGTTTATCCCAAGAACTAGCTCTTGGTTTTATTGATTTTTTCTGTTTTTTAATGTCTATCTTATTTATTTCCTCTCTGATCTTTATTATTTCCTTCCTTCTGCTAACTTCAGGTTTTGGTTGTTCTTCTCTTACTAATTCCTTTGGGTTATAGGTTGTTTATTTGAGATTTTTCTTGTTTTTGGAGGAAGACCTGTATTGCTATGAACTTCCCTTTAATAACTGCTTTTGCTGTATCCCATAGATATTGTATGGTTGTGTTTTCATTGTCATTTTCCTCAAGATATTTTTTAATTTCCTTGTTGATTTCATCACTAATGTATTGGTTTTTTAGTAGCATGCTGTTTGATCTCCATGTAATCGATTTTTTTTCATTTCTCTTTCTGTCATTGATTTCTAGTCTCCTGTCATTGTGGTCAGAAAAGATGCTTGAAATAATTTCTATCCTCTTAAAATTTTTGAGACTTATTTTGTATTCTAGTATGTGGTCTGTCCTAGAAAATGTTCCATGTGCACTTGAAAAAAAAAACTGTCATTCTATTGTGGGGGAGCTAATATCCTGAAAATATCAATTAGGTATGACTGTTTCACAGTATCATTTAGGAATTCTGTTGCCATATTGATTTTCTGTCTGAAAAAATCTGTACACTGAGGTAAGTGGGGTGTTAATGCCTCATACCATTGATGTATTCTTGTCAATTTTCCCTTCATGTCTGTTAGCTTGTTTTATGTATTTGGATGTCCCAGGTCTCCTGCATTGCAAGTGGATTCTTTACCATCTGAGCCACCGGGGAAGCCCTAGATATTCCTATATTGGGTACATATATGTTAGAATATAAGAACTTCTTCTTGTATTGATCCTTTTATCGTTATATAGTATCCTTCCTTATTTTTCTTTACAGCCTTTAGTTTAAAATCAATTTTGTCTCATATGAGTATTGCTACCCCCATTTCCTTGCCATTTGCATTTGCTTGAAATATCTGTTTCCATCTCCTCACTTTCAGTCTATGTGTGTCCTTTGCCCTAAAGTGGGTCTCTTGTAGGCAGGCTCTTTTTTTTTAATCCAACCTGCCATTCTGTGTCTTTTACTGGGAGCATTTAGTTCATTAACATTTAAGGTAATCATTGATAGATATGTATTTATCACCATTTTAAATCTTAATTTTTCCAATTGACTTTGTATTTCTTTGTTCCTTTCTGTTTTTTTCTTTGTGGTTTGATTGTTTCCCTTTATATTATGCTTGTACTTTCTTCTTTTTTGGTTCTTGTGAATCTATTATATGTTTTCCATTTATGGTTTTACAAGTATGATCTACTTGCCATCCACTACTTCTTAAGGCCTCCAGTATTTTGCTCATTGTCCAACATTTCACCAGCCAAAGAAAGTCACATGATTCCTTCCTATCTTTAAAGGAAGAGGGAAGGTGAAATTCTACAATCCTGTCAGAATATCTGCAGCCTTGATGATTACCACATTCGCCTCATAGGAATAATAACTTTTTTAAAGTAACAAGTAGAGACACTGCTGTTTACTTCATACATTCTACCCAGTGACATGTGTAAACTCACAAGCGGCCTGCAATGAATAGCCCCAGCCCCTCAGGCTGAAATCCCTAGAATAAAGGAAGGAAACAATTCATGTTTCAAAAATTTAAAGTGAAATTCCTATGAGGTTCACAATAGTAACCCAAAGCTTATATCACCAGTGCATAAAATTTACTTAAGAATAAGACACAAGTAAACAAAACTCTGCTGATGCTTCCTTGGTAATACTTCTAATCTTGTAGGTATTTTATGTAAGCTCTTTCTTGGCTATGATACAGGTTTAGCTGCACCTTATCTATTTAAATAAAAACAAGCACTGACCTCAGATGATTATAAATTCAGCTAAAGATGAAACAGAAGCCAAAGGAATAAGATAAGATTAATGAATAGCCAAAAAGTGTTGGTGTCTCTGCAGAGATTTGTACAGACAAAGTATTCCTCATAAGAAAATGACAGATACAATAGGTAAAATGCAAGTGGATGAATAACTTCAGTATTCCAGTCTTTATAGCTCAGGTTACATAAAAACATATGGATCGTGGTTTTAAAGAAAAAAGTATGTGTGTATATGGTGGGGAGGGGTGTAAAGAATATTAAATATAAAGAAAAGATTATAAACAGTTATGGAAATGAAGAGTAAATACTTGCAGGAAACCATTTATATATAAAATAATTTTATTACAAAGCTTTCATGCTCTATACTTCAACTTTGAACATTTACACTTGTCCAACCACTTGGTTTATCTAACAGGAAATTTTAAATCATCAAAGACCTAATGGAAAGGGATTTGATGGCTGATGCTCCTTTGAGTGTCTGGCCCAGTGTCCCCTCACAGTGCGGCGTATATCCACACTGGTGGATAAAGAGAAAATTCTCAATGCCTCTGAACAGTAATACTTCTTCCATCATGGAGACCAATTCAAAACCTTGAATAGGTAAACAAGGAAGTAGATGGCTGAATAACACACACGTCTGCAGAAATGTCTTAATCTGCTTTGGCTGCCCTAACGAAATCCTGCAGATTCGATTCTTTAAACAACAGAAATTTCTTTTCTCACAGCTCAGGAAACTGGAAAGTCCAGATCAAAGTCTGGCAGTGTTCAGTTTCTGGCGAGAGCCCTCTTCCTGGCTGGCAGATGGCTTTCTTCTCACCGAGTCTTCACGAGGTCTATCCTCTGCTCAAACGGAGAGTTCAGTCTCCCTTTCTGTCTCTCCCTCCACCTCAGTCACCCGTTTATAAAGCCACGTGTCCCATCATGAAGACCCCACCCTCATGACCTGACCTAACGCGTGTTACCCCCCAAACGTCCCCACCTCCAAATACCATCACATTGAGGGTTAAAGTTTCAACATATCAACTGGTGACTGGAGTTAGGGGGAAGGGGAATGTGGGGGTGAGGATGGCTTATTTAGCCTGTAACAAGTGATAACACAAGGCATGACTGGGTGATAATGAAACACAGACTCTTCTCTGAAGCATGAGTTCAAAACACATCACTGGGTTTCCAGGTTTCAAACAATATGGTACCCTATTTTAAGTGCCAAGGTACTTCACAGCTAAATGAAGATACACAAGCAAAAAGAAAGAAACTCACTCAGCTTTTGAATGAACCAACACATAACAAATTCTCATCAAACTCTCCCAAACAATGTCCCTGCTCTTCTTTCAGGGGAAAACCTTCTAAAATGCATGAGGAGAATTTTAAACGATGCATAAATGCAAGGCTTCCAAAGATGGAAAAGCTGAAAATTTGCTATCCTGCTCTAGCTCCCGAGGACCCTGAGAGAATATTGAAAATATAAATCCAGTTGTGAACTATTAACATAAATTAACTACTTACTTGTTGCTAGGCACTGGGTTAACTACTTTTTCAGATGCAGCCTAATATAATATTCACAACAATCCATTTTACAGATGAAAAAACAGAGACCAAGAAATGTTAGACAACTGGGGGAAAAAAATCATCCAGTCAAAAATATGAGAATCAGATCTCAACCAATGTACTTTTATCCATGAAACCATATTTGAGGTGGAAAATAATTTGTTAGGTCACTAAATAGATATGGAGTCACAAGCAAGTGACTTCACCACTATGGGATTCAGTTTCTTCATTTGTAAAGTAAGAGAATTAGACTGAGGAATTGCTAATTAGGTTTTCCTTCCTTAAGTTTTATGATTATTTTTAAATAACACTTGGCAACAAAAACAAAAAACATTTTTATATCTACCTCACAGAGCCTGTTATAAAGGATAAATATGTTAATGGATTTTTAAAAATGCTTTTAATGATAAACAGCCATGTGATTTTAGAATGTGTCATCATCACTTCATGACCAAAGAAGGACCTCTCCACCAATTCTGACCAGTTCTGAAAATTTTCATGCCAGGGATACCGGAAAGAGAGTGAGGATGAGCATACACTCCCACAAAAGGAAAACCACTCCAAAACACAGGCTCAGTTGGCAGTTGTTTCACTGCTTCAGCTTCAAAGAACATTTTCTGAAGATGGGTATTCTAACACAACTTTTTAAGACTCATGCTGAAGCTTCAGCACATCTCAGAAAACTAGATTGATTACAGCCGTGTCTTCTGCATATCAATGACTGTGCTCTGGAAATACATGAAGATGAAAAGCAAAAAAAAAAGTCATGCACTGACAATATGATAACCAGCATCAAATACCAGGATAAGCATACATTATCATGGCAGCAGATCTAGGGGCAGTTACTCCTAGATGTCACTGTGATCCTGAGCAGAATCCAGTGAAAAGGTTAGCACCTCCTTCAAGAGACTTGGAGAGAGCTGTACGGAGCTAATACAGCATGAATTGCCAAGCCAGATGTAAACTCTACAAAGAATGAAATTCTTAAGTTTTTGACCATACTGAGAACTTTGAGAGATCATGGGTGACAGGAGTATTTCTTGACTAGTTGACACTGTACCACATTTGAGCATTAAAAAGTACAAAATGACCCTCAAAGGGGCCTTGGAATGAATGAAGCCTTTTGAAAAAGTCATTTGAAAAGATTTCACTGCCTGTGTAATTCAATGGCAAAAACAAAAAATCAATGCAATTTAAAAATGGGCAAGAGATCTAAATAGACATTTTTCCTAAGACACACAGATGGCCAACAGGTACATGAAAAGAGACTCTACTCATCACGGAAATGCAAATCAAAACCACAATGAGGTATTACCTCACACCTGTTAGAATAGATTTTATCAAAAAGACAACAAAAAACCAATACTGGTGGGGATGTGGAGAAAAGGGAACGCTTGTGCACTGTTGGTGGGAATGTAAACTGGTGCAGTCACTGTGGAAAACAGTATAGCGGTTCCTCACTAAGTTTAAACTGAAACTGCCATTGCTACTGCTGCTGCTAAGTCACTTCAGTTGTGTCCGACCCTGTGCGACCCATAGACAGCAGCCCACCAGGCTCCCCCATCCCTGGGATTCTCCAGGCAAGAACACTGGAGTGGGTTGCCATTTCCTTCTCCAGTGCATGAAAGTGAAAAGTGAAAGTGAAGTCGCTCAGTCGTGTCCGACTCTTAGAGACCCCATGGACTGCAGCCCACCAGGCTCCTCCAACCATGGGATTTTCCAGGCAAGAGTACTGGAGTGGGGTGCCATATGATCTAGCAATTCTACCTCTGAGAATTTACCTAAAGAAAACAAAAACAGTAACTCGAGAAGATACATACACCCTGTGTTCACTGCAGAATTATTCACAGGCCAAGATATGGAAACAATGTGTCCATTAACAGATGAAGACACAGTATATGTACACAAAAGAACATAATTCAGCCATAAAAAATTAAGGAAATCTTGTCATTTGCAACAACATGGATGGACCTAATGGGCATTATGCAAAGTGAACTAAGATGGAGACAGAAAAGCAAATATTGTATATTACATGTGAAATCTTAGAAGCAGAAAAAAATAAGGTCATAGAAACAAATAACAGTTTGAGGGTTGCCAGAGTCAGGGGCTCATGCAAGAGCATAACCACGGACCCTTCGACATCCTTCTTGAAGTGGCTACAGATGCAAACTAGAAAACCCCTTGATACATCACACAGTCTGGACACAAATGTGCCTACAGTAGCAAACATTCTTTGCACGCTAGGAATCTATATCACAATGCCAGCATATATGATGGCACTGCATTTATTACAGATAACACAAGCAGATGGAATTATTGAGAGTGATTATAAGGTTTTCATGTCAAAATATGGCCATAAACAGCCTCGTGATGTTTCCTTGACCAGCTACCATCCGCTCACAAATGGAATGGAAACTTAAATGCACATCATGTTTCTTGTGGAAATACACAGCTGTATTATAGACAGTCGCAGATGTAGTACAATACGAATATAATTTAAAATACACAGGCCAAAGGCCCAGATTTCATGGCAAAGTCCCAATTTGGGGAGGAGAGCATGCACGGAATATAAGGTTTTAAAACGTGCACAGAAATCTTTCCACCCACTTGTGCATGAGTTTAGGAGGAATTCTTAAAGTTGCAGGGAAGTCACTATCAACTACAGCCATTGCTGAGGGCCTAATAAGAACAAAAATTTAACACATTGATTTTTGCTTTTTCAACCTCAGTTTTTAATAAAGTCTCTATGTACAGTTTCCTCAGAAAATATAATCCACCTCAAAATCAAAATCAAGCGTCCTGAACCAATGGCAGGCAAGTATACATTTTTAGCCTTATCATCGGTTACCTGTGGGGACAGGTACACTGGAGAGTTACTTATACACAGGTCATGCTCAACACCATCGCTAATCAAAAAGCCACAGGCCATAACACCATGAAGTGACCCTGCCCCTCCAAAATTAGCCACAGGCACCTGAATTAGATCTCAGACACTCTGACTGCCCACCAGCCCCCAACCCCTTATTGGGACACCCACCCCTACCCCATTCACAGGAAAACTGTTCCTTTCTATGTTCACCCCATAAGGTTGATAATCATACTGCCCCACCTTCTGTGCAGTTAACTGATCCTGGGGCAGACATGGAGCCAAAACCAGGCCAGAGCCTTCCCAGGGTGAACACTCAGGAGCTGGGGAAAGCGAGGGACTCCCTTTCCATGAAGCTGTGCAGGACAAGACGGCACTCTGCTCAAAAGCCACATCCGTCACGAAGTGGGAGCAGCCAGTCACAGAAGGACACCGTCGTGCAGACACGGAGAGAGGCGTGGGGTCCTTAATGCTAACAGGTCCCTGAGCCCCAGCTGTCCCCCCACCCTGGCTCTGTGTTACAACCCATAAGTTCCCCTCTGCCTATTCGCTTTGATACCCTCTCCCTTGCAATCCAACCTATCCTAAAAGAATCGAAACACAAGGGTAAATGAAACTTACACGCCTAAGTCTCAAAGGAAACATCTGCTCTTGGTTAGAAACTGGGAGACAAAACACACACACACACAAACCTATAGAATGAGGCACCCAGGGCAGCCCAGGGCCACGTCCAGAGTGTGGCTGACCTAATGGCCCACAGGAATGAGGTGAATTTTCCTAGGACATTAAATGCTATTTGAGGACTGGGGAGGGAGAATTGTGCCCAGATCAAAAAAAAGAACATTAAATGTAGAGAAGATGACACATGTTCTAAACTCTAGCCAACTGGGTACTCCCTGGCAGTCCAGAAGTTAGGACTCAATGCTTCTACTGCAGGGCACACGGGTTTGATCCCTGGTTGGGGAAGCAAGATCCCACATGCCTTCTGGTAGAGCCAAAAAAAATTTTTAATATTAAAATTAAAAAAAAAAATCAACCATAAAAGCAACTAAAATCAAAAAATAAATAAACTCAGGCAGATTTCCCCATGTGCTGGGAGCCTTGTTGGAGGTGCTCTAGAAGCAAGGCTAACAACAAACAGGGCAAAGGCTGACCCCTCGGCAGCTGCATGACCTGGTCCAGCTTCCGCACTTCCTCTGAGCTTCCCATTCATTCCCTCATCTACAATGAGAACCCAATGCACACTGCAGGGTAGTGAGAACGTAGCTTTCCTCTAAGGGTGCTCCCAGCCCTGCCTGTGTCATCACCACCTGACATGCTAATCAGAAGGCAGATTCCTGGGCTCAAACCCAGACCTTGGAATCAAAGTCTGCATTCTAAAAAACAACCAAAATAATGTCTTAGCAGAGTCTTATGCACTGTGAACTTTGAGATCCAGATTTGGAAGCATAAAATAAGTGACAAGCACAACTGACAGCCCATAAAAACTTTCACTGAATGTCAACTACTATTTACTTCTACTAGCCACACAGACACACACACACACACACACACACACACCCCTCTCAAATTACAAGTAAGAGGACACTCCAAAGCAACATAAAATTTATACTTTAGAAAACTGAAAAAGTAACAGCATCAGGCTACCCTGCGCTTACACTTACTTTTCCAGATTTCTATTAATATCATTGAAAGCGGTGATTCTTAACCTTGATGGCACATTCAGGTCAGCTGGGAAGCTTTTAAAACTCTCCATGTTCAAGGCTGCAACCCAAGTAAATCAGAGTCTCTGGAGGTGGGGTCTAGGCTTTAGTACTTTTAACAATTTCCCAAATGATTCCATTGTGCAGCCAAGGTTTTAATATTTTTTAGCAAGTATAGGGAAAAAATGTCAACTACATACAGTGAGATAATTGGGAGAAAAATTGGGGTGCCATTAAACTAAGCAGGCATGGTCATATAATGTTCTCTAGCCATGTTCTGTATACATGAAGGGAATCAAATTGTATGCCATACTTTATTCTAAGTGATAGACAAAATACTGAACACTACTTTAAAAGTATGTCAGTAGATTCACACCCACAAAATTAGCTAAATTAAATAAGTCTGAAAATGTAAAGGGTTGGTAAAGATCTGGGTCAAAGATCAAAATCATTTCTGTACCACTAGTTCAGTTCAGTTCAGTTGCTCAGTCGTGTCCGACTCTTTGTGACCCCATGAACTGCAGCACACCAGGCCTCCCTGTCCATCACCAACTCCCAGAGTCCACCCAAACCCATGTCCATCGAGTTGGT
>NW_011494940.1:3429756-3429958 GCF_000754665.1 Bison bison bison
CGAGTTGGTGATGCCACCCAGCCATCTCATTCTCCGTCATCCCCTTCTCCTCCTGCCCTCAATCTTTCCCAGCATCAGAGTCTTTTCAAATGAGTCAGCTCTTCCCATCAGGTGGCCAAAGGTTTGGAGTTTCAGCTTCAACATCAGTCCTTCCAATGAACACCCAGGACTGATCTCCTTTAGGATGGACTGGTTGGATCTC
>NW_011494940.1:3430326-3444267 GCF_000754665.1 Bison bison bison
AGCACTTTAACAGCATCATCTTTCAGGATGTGAAATAGCTCAACTGGAATTCTATCACCCCCACTAGCTTTGTTCATAGTGATGCTTCCTAACGCCCACTTGACTTCACATTCCAGGATGTCTGGCTCTAGGTCAGTGATCACACCATTGTGATTATCTGGGTCATGAAGATCTTTTTTTTACAGTTCTTCTGTGTATTCTTGCCACCTCTTCTTAATATCTTCTGCTTCTGTTATGTCCCTACCATTTCTGTCCTGTATTGAGCCCATCTTTGCATGAAGTGTTCCCTTGGTCTCTCTAATTTTCTTGAAGAGATCTCTAGTCTTTCCCATTCTATTGTTTTCCTCTATTTCTTTGCATTGATCGCTAAGGAAGGCTTTCTTATCTCTCCTTGCTATTCTTTGGAACTCTGCATTCAAATGGGTATATCTTTCCTTTTCTCCTTTGCTTTTCGCTTCCCTGTACCACTAATGGAAGTGTAAACTGATATAATGACTTTGGAAACCACTTTTATGTTATCATGCACAGTTGAACAATCTCACATCTTGCCACCTGGCAGTGGCTGCTGTTCTACCTTTAGAAGAGAAAGCTCATACCAGAGAGCAGCCTGGTCATGGTTGCAAAACCTGGAAATGCCCTAAACATCCAGTGACGGGAGTATAGAAAAGTCATGGTATAAATCACACTGTAATTTATGGATGAACTGTAACATAATAACAAAATATTACACAGCAAGGACTGTGTGGATGAATCTCAGAAGCAAGATGTAGAGTGAAAAAAAGCAAGTCTCATTAGACTAGATAAGCCAGGGATGACTCCTCTTCATAAAGTCCAAAGCCAGGCAAAATGAAACAATGTGTCACTCTGGCAAACAGGTAGATAAAGAGGGGATAAAGCAAGACTGCAACAATGCTCAGAATAGGGGTTACCTCTGGTGGCCAAAGGATGGAGAGGCAAAAAAATAAGAAAAGGAGAATTGCAGAGATGAATGTAACCAACTAACAATGTTCTGATTCTTAGATCAAGCAATGTGTTCATATTTAAAATGTCTTCATTTCTAAAATAAGTAAAATGAAAGAAGGCATGCATGGACAGTTGGTATATGTCATGAACTAATTAAGGTCATTCTAATTCTGTGCACTAGAGTTCCAAAGAATCAGAGGAAAAAAAAAATTCTCTCAGTAAAGACAAGAGAACCCAATCTGGGAAGAAGGAAATTCAAGGGACTTTCAATGATTCTAAAATCAAATACTCACAAGCTAGAATCACTCTGTCTTGCAGGTTCTGTCTCCCTTTAGAAGCAATAATCTCAAGGTTGTCAGGTCGTGGTACTGAGCTGTCACCCTTGAGCACAGTGGCACCTTCTCCTTGCCAGCAAAAGGTGCCTTTGGTGTAGCTAATTGAGAATAACTAGGAAGGAAAATAATCTCCCAAACAATAGCAAAAAAAAAAAACAAAAAAACACCCAATTTCTAATGTAACAATTCCCACTTTTTAAGGGCTATATTCTTCATCATTCTATGAGAAATTAATGTAGTTTAATCTCTGACACAGCAGGAATCATTAGGCAGATGGCTATATCTAATATTTATTGTGGCCTGGGGAGAGAGGAGTTATGACACCCTCCATCAAGAGATAACTGATAGCAGTTATAGGGATTTTTATTCTTTTCTTCCCTCTACTCCTGAGATGTAAAGTTTATCCGAACCATTTTGTCTTATCTCAATTTCTCTCTTTTTAAACTGAGTGACAGGCTCAGTTCTTTTCCATTAGAAACTTTGGAAAATATGTTTTGACTTTCAGGAAGCATTTGAATACATAAGCTTAAGGTCAGCAATTTTGACAGGCAGCAGTTGGAGAGAGGACGGATTTGTCTACCATTTGAGTCAGCAGGTCTTTTTAAGATCAATTTCATAGAGGAATTTTGAAGTGATGCTTTCTCCTACACAACAAGGCTCTTATTAATTTAAAGACCGTGTTCCAGTTTTACCAAAAATAAATTCTTAAACTCCTACTTACGTGTGACATAAAGTGAAAACAGAAAAATAGGTTTGCCTGTGGAAAAATAATGGCCCTTAGCAGTGATCCTCAAATTTGGGATGCCTACAAACTTCCCAGAGACCATGAGATAATGCAGATTCCTAAAAGTATCACCTGACCTACTGAATCAGAATCTGGGTCATGGGACCAGGAAGCTAGACCCGGGACCATACTTCATAGAAAATATCGTCTTACAACTTACAGTATAAATCTAAACAAACGCATGGTTTGTCCTGGACATCAGACACACGGAAAGAACCCTTGAGGGTCTGATACGGTATCCATTCAATTTTATCAATACATTTAAAAAGATACTCTAGTGGCCTTTGAGAGTTAATGCCCTTGCAAAAATGTCTCAGCTTTCTTTCTTACTTATATAACCTGCTCGGAGAAGGCAATGGCAACCCACTCCAGTACTCTAGCCTGGAGAATCCCATGGATGGAGGAGCCTAGTAGGCTGCAGTCCATGGGGTAGCAAAGAGTTGGACACGACTGAGCGACTTCACTTTCAATTTTCACTTTCATGCATTGGAGAAGGAAATGGCAACCCACTCCAGTATTCTTGCCTGGAGACTCCCAGGGACAGAGGAGCCTGGTGGGCTGCCGTCTATGGGGTCACACAGTCAGACACAACTGACGTGACTTAGCAGCAGCAGCAGCATATAACCTGCTAGCAATGTTTAAAGGACTAAACAAGAAGGAAAAAAAAAATACAGAGCTAGGCCAGTTTTAATCACTTGAAAAGGCTATTTTCTTAGCTCTCCTGATGTTTGAATTCAAAAAAAAATCACAGCCAAATAAGGGCATTTAAAAATCCAGTAAGAAAAATTCCTCATGCTAGGGAATCTAGTTCCTTGACATCTTAAAAGACTAAGACACTGAAACAGGTAAGATTTTGATCACTGATCTGCCCTATTTTCAGTCCATGTGTTGAAATAAGCCACCTGATGTGAAGAGCTGTCTCACTGGAAAAAACCTGATGCTGGGAAAGACTGAAGGCAATTGGAGAAGGGGGTGGCAGAGAATAAGATGGTTAGATAGCATTATGGACTCAATGGACACGAATCTGAGAAAACTCCAGTAGATAGTGGAGGACAGAGGAGCCTGGAGTGCTACAGTCCTCAAGAGTCAGTCATGACTTAGTGCCTAAACAACAAATACCACCTGGTATCAAGTCCATCCACAGAGAACCTTCTCATCATTGCAGCCAGACACCAGGGAGCAGGCACTCACTAATTTGTCCGTATTGATTTCACAAGTGTTTCAAATCAGGAAATTATGAAAAGTATGTACAGGGTAGGTGATGGTAAAGAACTTCTGTCATGAATATCTATTAATAGTTGTCCATTAATAAATCCCTTTGGAGAAGGCAATAGCACCCCACTGCAGTACTCTTGCCTGGAAAATCCCATGGACGAAGGAGCCTGGTAGGCTGCAGTCCATGGGGTCGCTAAGAGTCAGACATGACTGAGCAACTTCACTTTCAGTTTTCCTTCCATGCATTGGAGAAGGAAATGGCAACCCACTCCAGTGTTCTTGTCTGGAGAATCCCAGGGACGGGGGAGCCTGGTGGGCTGCCATCTATGGGGTCACACAGAGTCTGACACGACTGAAGTGACTTAGCAGCAGCAGTAGCAGCAGCAATAAACCCCTTTAAAGGTTTTTGATAAAATGGCACATTAACACATTCTATGTTTAGGACCAAAGGTGCAGAAAACATTTATTGTCCACAGATTATAGTAAGATAACAGTGCAATTTGATTAAAAGGTATGAGCCAGGAGGGTTTTGTTTTTGTTTTTGTTTTTAAGTATTCTTTGGGCTTAGATGGAAATTTCTCTTCCAAGTCTCTGGTGCCAGAAGAGCTTTTCCTGGTACTCAAAGTACATCTTTCTTAGTCTCCTGCCTGCCTCCCTCTCCCGCTGACATTTGCACAGGTACCAAGCAGACCTTCTTCTGCTTTCAACCTTCACTTCTATTAGAGGAAACGAGCCATGCCACTAAAATTTCTATATTGACTAGAATCTATAGAAGCAGGAAGGGCACTGGGGTTGGATGGAGAAGAATGAAGGTCAATAGAATCGTTTCTTCATTGGGTCATTCTGTTTTACTAAGTTGGGGAAATCAGCAGTCTTGCTTCTCAGTGACCTGGTGATAACAGAATTTAGAGCTCACACACTAAATATCATGACAGTATCTCCTGATAATACCTTTATCTCAAAGTTTTCAACTTTATGGAATTTTACCATGAGAAAATGTCACAGAAATAAAACTTTTCATTCCTTCTTCTAGAAAGTGACTGCAACCCATGAGTAGGATAAACTGCCTGTGTACTTCGACACCTCCCACTCCCCAGAGGCTTGCCTTCAAGATTCCTTTGTAGATGCAGACTTTTTTTTTAAAGTATATTCTGATTTTGTTTTTTTTTTTTTAAAGCAACATTCATTTATTCTCTTGTAGTTTTTTTTTCTTTTTTTTTTTAAATTTTATTTTATTTTTAAACTGTATAATATTGTATTAGTTTTGCCCAACATTGAAATGAATCCGCCACAGGTATACCCGTGCTCCCCATCCTGAACCCTCCTTCCTCCTCCCTCCCCATACCCTCCCTCTGGGCCGTCCCAGTGCACCAGCCCCAAGCATCCAGCATCGTGCATCGAACCTGGACTGGCGACTCATCTCATACATGATATTACACATGTTTCAATGCCATTCTCCCAAATCTCCCTGCCCTCTCCCTCTCCCACAGAGTCCACAAGACTGATCTGAAATTGAGCCACTTAGTTGTTATTCTGATTTTCTGCATGCTAACATTCTCTCGATCTTACTAATTGTTTTATCTGCTAATAGTTTTTGCTTTTCTGCTGTTTTTCCATATGTAAAGATCATGACTAAAGCAATTTCTTGGTGGCCAGGAACTCTTACCATCAAAAAAATCATCCCCTCTTGTCCATTAGTGCTTTTTGCCTCGATATCGTCCTTGCTTTCTTTTTGCCTGGCACTTGTCTAAGTCTGTGCCTGTCAACCTCTGGTCAAACTCGGTGCCCGTTTGTCCAGTAGACAACACGGAGGCAGACTGTGCTGCTGCATTGTATCTGAGACCCTGTGTCTTCTAATAGGGAAGTTTAGCCAAGTTTTGCTACTGCAACTCCTATCACAGTTTCTTAGAGATAATGTATTCATCTTGTTTTTTAATTTTGTAAGATGCATATGGGTTATTTTTTTTTTAACTTGAACAAGGACATAGAATGAAAAGTATGCGTTTTCCTTGCCCCTTAGCCTGTATAAACTTTAAGCAATTTATATTGATTCCCCACTATGAGAGAAAAAGATTCTAGGAGACATCTTTTCCTTTTGTCTCCTTCATATGCAAATAATCTTTTATTGGTTACCTTAATCACATAATCATAGAGCTACATCTTTATTTCTCTGCTTATCAAGAGAAAAGGTAAGTCCATTACATATCATGAGGTAGGAGAAACTGTGTGCCTTTATGCTTCAGTCTACCTTGTTGCTGCTAAGTCGCTTCAGTCGTGTCCAACTCTGTGCGACCCCATAGACGGCAGCCCACCAGGCTCCCCCGTCCCTGGGATTCTCCAGGCAAGAACACTGGAGTGGGTTGCCATTTCCTTCTCCAATGCATGAAAGTGAAAAGTGAAAGTGAAGTCGCTCAGTTGTGCCCGACTCTTAGTGACCCCCATGGACTGCAGCCCACCAGGCTCCTCTGTCCATGGGATTTTCCAGGCAAGAGTACTGGAGTGGGGTGCCATTTCCTTCTCCAGGGGATCTTCCCGCCCAGGGATCGAACCCGGGTCTCCCGCATGGTAGACAGATGCTTTACCATCTGAGCTACCAGGGAAGTCCAATATTACAATTAGGTAAGTACTTTCATTCAGTACAGATCCAGATATTGAAACTAGACCAGTTAAATGAGACATAATCCTTTGTCTCTATACCAGTTCCAAGCATTAAGTTCAAATGTATTCTTTTCTCTTTATACATCAATTACTCAGAATTCTGTCACAGTTTAATTTACTTCATAGTTAAATTGGGATTTCCTTTGCAAATTTTTTTTTTCCCCAAGAATTTCTAGTTGCCTTTCTTTTCTCTTTTTGACAGGCTAAACATGCCTTTACTCCATCACCAAGATCATCTAGCTGGTCAGCTTTAGACAAGACTACAGTTCAGCTGTTTGAGTTTTGTTTTGTTTTGTTTTGTTTTGTTTTAATTCGTGTCACTTTTTGTTTGCTTGCTATCTATTTCACTTTCTTAAATTGTTTTTTTTTTTTCCTTTTGATACAGGATGTCTTCAAAGAAATTTTCAGAAACAACGCATAGCACATAAAATTTCAAGTCCTTTTCTGTCTGAAAACTAAGGATGGGTCAACAGAATTCCCTTTTAGAATTTCAAGAAGAGAAACCCAGCAGCAAATGAGGCAGATGAAGGCAAGAAGACAAAGCTCAGAGACACAGCTGAGACTCTATTCAAATGTGATCACCAAGGACATTCAAAGGGCAAGTCTAGTAGCAGGCCACTCAATGTCAGCTGCTGGAGTGTCACGTCCAAACCCGTTTGTTCGCTCCTGGCTGACTGTTCCTGACTCATCAACTTCTTCATTTTCTACTGGTGGGAACTTAAGAGGTTTGCAAAAGACTAGATCTGTTTTTACCAAAGGAAGGTTGTAGGTATCATACTTAGGTATCATAAGGGACCTAACACAATTTTGCTGAACTTTTCCGACATCCTAGCCTGTGGTTGGAAGCTCCTCCTTGATTTTGAACCTGGTAAAGACAGGTAAAGCCTGAGCCCAATGCCATGGCCAGTTCTTCTGTGTTCCAAATGATGGCAGTTTCCAAATTAACATCCTTCAACTTGCTATTTTCCATTCCTCCTGCTATTGCAGTGGCACTCTCCTTTGGGTTTTTCCCAAACCCTTGGGGGTTTGCTGGGAAACAATTCATGGTTACATGTTTTTATTATCTAGTTTTCAATTAGAAAACAAAAATCCTAACTTTCTATTGTGACCATAATTTCAAATCTCTGTGAATTAACTCTGGGCAATTATTTACAAATCACCATTATAATAAAAATAACATTAGTCTCTCAATATTTAATGAGTAGGCTACATAGAATGCAATAGTTGCACAGAACTTATGAGTGAATAAGGTCAGCCCTTATCCCTGGGTAGTAGAATTATATAGGGATTTATTTCTCTTTTAGCTTTTCTCTATTTTTTTAAAATGTCTATAATTGCCCTGTATTGTTGGTGAAATTAAATAAAAAAGTTTAACAAAATAGGAATGATGATGGTTTTGTCTGTTATTTTAGTGACTGAGGAAACTATTTTGCAACTCTTTCTTCTGCTTAAGAAAAAGTGTCCCTGTAACAAGGGACGGTCTGTGTGGAGATCAGGCTAACCGAATATTACCTACAAGAACCACTGATACAAGCGCCAATCGCCTCAAACTTGTAAATACTTTACGGGAAGTAGGATGATCATAAATCTCCATTTTGATTCAAAAGGACAATCAGCCCAGAAAAGTCCCCTGTGTCATACTGCCGTATGATTATCTTTCTATGGCACTGCAGGGGAGGCAGCAGGCAGCAGGGAACTCGGGGAAACAGGTGGTAGTCATTTAGTCACCAAGTCATGTCCGACTGTTTGCAACCCCACGGACTGTAGCTCACCAGGCTCCTCTGTCCATGGGATTTCCCAGAAAAGAATACTGGAGTGGGTTGCCATTTCCTTCTCCAGGGGATCTTCTCAACCCAAGGATCAAACCAGGGTCTCCTACATTGCAGACAGATTGGTTACCAACTGAGCCACCAGGGAAGGCACTAAAAAGGTGTGAGGAGAAGGCAGTATTGACGCGTTTATGGCAAAGAAAAGACTGCAGGAGTTGTGATAACTGAAGAAATGTTTTGAGGGCCTCACTAACTTAGATAATCCTAAGACAGAGACTAAGAAAAAAGTCTGTAGTTCCGAAGCTTGATGGAAAATCAGGGCTAAAGTGCCATCTGGTAGCCCCATTAAAGTGAAAACATTTAAAGCTGGGGGATAATTTAGCTATTATTTACCCTAGGACATACTGTGATGACCTGTTTGGAAGTGTGACTACAGGAAAAAATCTGAATCAACATTTTCTCAGTTCAAATCACTTTGCCTGAAGAACTCCTGGTTCAGTAGCATTTGAGATTCTTGTCCAGGTATTTGTGTCAGCTTAGTTCAATGGTGAGCTTCACACATACAAGGCGATACCCTCCCCATCTGAAGCCTGCAAACTCAGACCATGATGGAAAGGCAAAGGTCATATATTACACTTGGAATAAGCCTTTAACCACTGCTGCTGCCACATCTGTTAGGCATTATCTCCAGATTCACACTTCTATAGGAATGCATGTTTCTCTGGGAATTTCCTGGCTGCACAGTGGTTAAGACCTTGCTTTCCAACGCAGGGGATGCGGGCTCGATCCCTGGTCAGGGAGCTAAGATCCACCCCACATGCCTCTTGACCAAAATACCAAAACATAGAACAGAAGCAATACTGTAACAAATTCAATACAGATTTTTAAAATGGTCCACATCAAAAAAAAAACTTTTTTTTAATAAATTTTTTAAAAAAAGAATCTTTCTCTGCTCTGTGTCCTCAGTCATCACTTACCTCTCCTTTGCCTCATTCCAACAGTAATCATGTAACTTGGCTAGACAACTTAAAAGTGTCTGTAGGATGGAGTTAATAAATATTAGTGGCTAGAACAGGACGTATTACCAGCTCCACTTATTAAGCTGTTTGATCTTTGTGTCTTCATATGCAAAGGAGAGATAATGCCTCCCAAGTCTGTTGTGAGGATTTAAAAAAAAAAAAAAAAAGGCACATGAAGCCCTTGGTCAGGACCTGGCACATGGTAAGTGTTCACTTCATAACAGCCATTTCTGTTGATTCCATCACTCTTTCCAGAAACAACACAATTTGATCATGGACGTTTCTGGCTTAACAGTTGAAAGCAGCTAGGAAGAAATTCCAGATACCAGAGTTTGCCAAAGTAGAGTATTATCTGGGGCAGCCACAGCACTAGTTTTACATTATAACATAAGGTCATAGGAACAGCTGCCTATCCAAATGACTACTAGAGCTTGTATTTGGGATAGAAAGCATCTACTGTAAAGAAAACAGGGATTTACTATTTGAACATTAATCCTGGTGCATTTTTCAGCAACTGGATCATGTAACAAAATCAGATGGCCATGAGACTAGGTAAATAAAGATGTTATTATGCACAGTCAATTTTTATTATTTGCCAATATCAGGAGTAATGAGTTGCTCAGCATGGCTGAAAGTTAGTATGATTTCAATAGAGAAATGTATTTCTTCCATGTCCGAGCTCAGAGTCTGATTCCATATGACATTTGTCCTAGAATCTCTCTGTAATTAGGTAGCAAGTTCTGAGATAATATCTGAAAAGTATAGTCATTAAGGGGTATTTCTAATGCCAGTATAACTCCTTGGTGGGGGTGGGTATAAGAAATAGAAGTAGGAAGAGCAGAAGGATACAGGGGGATGGAGGAACTGTCCACAGACACACACACATGCAGTGCATACTGAAGCTTGTCAACCTCCTCTACCCACATCAGCCAAAATAAGTCACTTACTCTTAAAACACTAGGACTTGGATCCTAGACTCTTTCTAATAATGTCTTTATCACAAGCCATGTAAATGCTATATAATTAAGAGAAGCAGTTTTAGAAATAAAACGTTTCAAGTTACCAAATATAAGACGAAAAATAGGCACTGGACATGGGAATTTAAAAAGCAATTAATGAAAATAAGAGATGTGCATATGTCCATACCTAAAAGTCAAAGCTGAAATTTCACCATTACAGCCATAATCAGGTTAAAAAAAAAACAACAAATTTCAGCTGTCTCTCACACTAGCCTAGCAATTTGGGAAAAAAAAAAAATAGATACTCTCCAGAGAAAACGTCAACTAACATTTTGATCTGTGTTACCAAGAATGGATGATGTCACTGAGATTCTAAGGCATAAAAAGAGAGACCTAAGACATCCAAGAACTTCACTGCCACCTGACTCTTTGGAGGACAGTTTGACTTTCCCAATACCCACCCACCAACACACAGACACACGCTCACAAAGGCACATACCCCACAAGTTCCAGGATGTGCCCAGAACCATGGTCACCACAGATTAAGACAGCAGCATTTGCTTTCACTCCCTAGAGCAGCAAGATCACTGAGAACATGTCAAGATGCTATGTGGATAAGGAGAAGCCAAGATAGAAGCATGTTGGCAGTTCACATTGGAGTTGAGTACTAATGTTACAGACTTTTAAGTAGATAGAGTGGCTGGGTTTAAATTTAGAAATTGCCCTTTCAGGAGCTGCTGGGCAGTGCTGACTTTCCATGGACCCTCCTCCCAGCTTCCACTGCTACTTTCTGGTCTTCCATTTACTCCCTAGACCTGCTTCTGGGTTGCCTATGTCTCAACCTGCCTGCCTTCTATAACCTGCTACCCACCTGCCTGCCTGAGTCTCAGCCAAGGTCTGTCTGACTCTGGGCTCCTACAACTGCATGTGCTGTTTCTGTTTCTCTGTGTGCCCACCAAGCAGTTCATGGGTCCAGAGACTTCACTGAAGACTAGGGGTGGGGGCCACACACAGGGTCATTTGCCCCCTGCTAGGCCCCCTTCTTTCCCCTGTGTCTGCTCCTCCCACTGTGCTTCCGGGCCAAACCAGCCCCTCTTCATCTTTCTGAGTCAGCCCTTTGGAGGCCCCATCTGCTACTTCAAACTGGCTGACCAACACATTTTTTCAAACAAATAGATTAAATCTCCCTAAGAAGAAATCCCATAGTTAACATTTTTCTCTTATTTTTTTCTGAACTTTCCTTTCATGTTTCTCCAGTGAGTACCCAAACATCATGTCCTAAGAGAGTTTTTTGCTGACCACCCTACCCCAAAGCTTCCTTCCTCCCCGCTAACCACCCCCTCTCCTGCCCTCATCACCTTCAATCTCCATATCTGGATTTATTTTTATTCAAGGTGCTTACTACTCTCTGATGCTATTTTATGTGTGGTTATTGCCCCATGAGGCAAGACCTTTGTCTGACTCACAGTGATACCCTAGAGGCTAAAAGAGTACCAAAACACTGTAGGTTTCAATAAATAAATTGTCAAATGCTGATTATTTGAAAGTCCATTGTATTGGGCTCATGTAACCTAGTAATGAGCTAGACCATCACACAGTTCATGATTTAGTATGGAAAAAGAGACAGACACTCATGTGCAGTTCAGTCACTCAGTCGTGTCCAACTCTTTGCAACCCGATGGACTGCAGCACACCAGGCTTCCCTGTCCATCACTAACTCCCAGAACTTGCTCAAACTCATATCCATTGAGTCAGTGATGTCATCCAATCATCTCATCCTCTGTTGTTCCCTTCTCCTCCTGCCTTCAATCTATCCCAGCATCAGAATCTTTTCCAATGAGTCAGTTCTTCGCATCAGCTGGCCAAAGCATTGGAGTTTCAGCTTCAACATCAGTCCTTCCAATGAATATTCAGGACTGATTTCCTTTAGGATAGACTGGTTGGACCTCCTTACAGTCCAAGGGACTCTCAAGAGTCTTCAACACCACAGTTCAAAAGAATCAATTCTTCAGCACTCAGCTTTCTTTATAGTCCAACTATCACATCCATACATGACTACTGGAAAAACCATAGCTTTGACTAGACGGAACTTTGTTGGCAAAGTAATGTCTCTGATATTTAATATGCTGTCTAAGTTGGTCATAACTTCTCTTCCAAGGAGCAAGTGTCTTTTAATTTCATGGCTGCAGTCACCAGCTGCAATCACTATGAAGCCCAAAAAAATAAAGTCTGCCGCTGTTTCCATTGTTTCCCCATCTATTTGCCATGAAGTGATGGGACCAGATGCCATGATCTTAGTTTTCTGAATGTTGAGCTTTAAGCCAACTTTTCCACTCTCTTTCACTTTTATCAAGAGTTTCTTTAGTTCTTCTTCACTTTATGCCATAAGGGTAGTGTCATCTGCATATCTGAGGTTATTGATATTTCTCCCGGCAATCTTGATTCCAGCTTGTGCTTCATCCAGCCCAGCGTTTCTCATGATGTACTCTGCATATAAGTTAAATAAGCAGGGTGACAATATACAGCCTTGATGTACTCCTTTCCCAATTTTGAACCAGTCTGTTGTTTCATGTCTAGTTCTAACTGTTGCTTCTTGACCTGCATACAGATTTCTCAGGAGGCAGCTAGGGTGGTCTGGTATTCCCATCTCTTGAGGAATGTCCCACAGTTCTACACAGTCATACATGCATGTGCAGTAGGTGGTGGGAATGTGTACCACAGGGACCCAAAAATGGCAAGTTAGTTTGGTATGGGTGAAGGAAATAAATAAGAAAGGTCTTTCGATAGGAGAAGACTTACGGACTGAATTGAAAGAAGCCCAGGACCTCAATGAAAAGTGAATTCTAGGTCGACAGGGCTGTGTGCACAAAGATATAGCGATATGTACTACCTGCAGCACAGGAAGCTTCAGTGGCAGGCACAGGGAGTGTGCAAGAACGTCAAGTAGAAAACTTTTCAGGATGGAATCTGGTGTTCAGGGCCAAGCCAGTGTATCCTAGGCTTTGACTCTGAAAAATCTGGACTCACCAGGTCATATCTGCCTGGACTTCTATATCTTAGCCCTTAGACTTTCTCTTAAAATATATTGAGATTCTTTTCTTCTTTCGTTACTATGGATTCCAATCAAGGCTGTCATGTTGCACACCTCCATGGGGCACTATTCATGCAGCTGCTCTGATTCACTTCTTCCTCAATTCTTGACAGTCGTTTTTTTTTTTTTTTTTTAATTGAAAGTAAAGCATTGTAATTGCTTTAAAATGTTGTGTTGATTTCTGCATACATCAACTTGAATCAGCCATAGGTGTACATATATGTCCCCTTGCCTTGAATCTCCCTCCCACCTCCCATCCCATCCCACTCCTCTAGATTGTCACAGAGCACCAGGTTTGAGGTCCCTGGGTCATATAGGAAATTTCTACTGGCTATCTATGTAAACTATGGTAATGTATATGTTTATCTTCCTCACTTCTTATCTCAAATACAGATAGTCTTGGGTCCACTATGTTACATAAAAATGTAGTAGAAGATGAAGGCAAAAGCACCATGAATAAACACAATGTAAAATATAAGATAAAATAATAATAAGTTCCCATATGCCATACACGCCATACCTTAGTTCACTGACCAGGGATTGAACTCATGCCTCCTGCAGTAGAAGTGCTGTGTCTTAATGACTGGACCACTAAGGAGGTCCCCCAAATACTAAAATTATCAAAGGAATTTTTTTTTACTATTAAAACTCTGAGAATAGGCAAAAATAAGTGATAAAATCCTTCAGATTTTATTTTCAACAAAATGATATTCTATTCTAGCACCATTTAAAAGTCTTATAAGATAGCGGTAATTCTACCATTAGTTACAGAAATAAACATGGAAACTTTCAATACAAAAACCTTTCCACTACCCTACATTGAGAGGTATAAAATTTTATCTTCTTGAGAGATGATGTCAGCAAGATGGCAGAAAAGGAAGCCCCAGATATTATTTCTCCATGAGATACTGACTTATCAATGATTCAGGAACCTTTATGAGATCTCAGAAACCTGTACTCCCAAGAAAGCACAAAACCAGAAACAGTCTCATCAAAATGGGTAAGAAAAAGCCATTGCATTTCATCCTCAACAGGTCTTCCCTGGCACAGCTTAGTGTGGTCAAGAGAAAACACCCAACTTGTGGTTCAGGAGGGAAAGAGGAGAGTAAAATGTAGAGTCAACATTCTGACTTTTCAAGGGGCTACCT
>NW_011494940.1:3444367-3444621 GCF_000754665.1 Bison bison bison
AGAGCGCTAGTGGGGAACTGGCATGAACAGGATGCCTGGGGACTACCAAGAACAATAGAGAGCTTGGTGGCTTCTCACTGCAACAAAGAACCTGCAAAGAAACACCAGAGAGAGCAAGCGATCATGAGCTCTAGAAATATAAATAAGCAAACCTCTTTAATTGGGGGGGCTTCCCGGGTGGTTCAGTGGTAAAGAATCTCTACCAAGCAGGAGAGGTGGGTGCAATCCCTGGGTCAGGAAGATCCCCTGGAGAA
>NW_011494940.1:3444721-3456307 GCF_000754665.1 Bison bison bison
AGAAGGACATGGCAAAGCACTCTAGTATTTGCTATTGCTAAATCACTTCAGTGTGTCCAACTGTTTGACACCCTATGGATTGTTACCTCACCCAGGCTCCTCTGTCCATGGGATTCTCCAGGCAAGAATGCTGGAATGGGTTACCATTTCCTTCTCCAGGGGATCTTCCAAACCCAGAGACTGAACCTACATCTCTTATGTCTCCTGCACTGGCAGACTGGTTCTTTACCACTAGCATCACCTGGGAAATCCCATGGACAGAGGAGCCTGGTGGGCTACAGTCCATAGGGTCTCAAAAGAGTCAGACACAACATAACGACCAAACAACAGCTCTAATTGGGAAATTATATACATCAATCCAGAGAAGATGCATCCCAGAAAATGTTGGAGAGGTCTCCAGATTCTCTAGACAGGATGACTGGGGAAGATCTCCTGTATGAAGCCAGTCTGTAGAGACTAGGACAGGTGGTTTTTGTTTTTGTTTTTTAATGACCAAATCCCAGCAAAAACAAGGTATAGGAAGAAGCAGGGAAGCATAGCTCAATCAAAGGTGCAAAACAAATCTCCAGAACTGATCTTAAAGAAAGAGAGATATATCGACTACCTAAAAAGGAATTCAAAAGTTAGCATGGTGAAAAAAAAAAAAAAAAGTTCAATAAGAGAACACAGATAAACAAGCAAATGAAATAGGAAAATAATGAATGAACAAAATGAGAATACTAGCAAAGAGGTAGAAACTACTTAGAAAGATGATAATGATGACCCCATATGCGAGACAGCAAAAGAGACACAGATGTAAAGAACAGACTTTTGGACTCTGTGGGAGAAGGCGAGGGTGGGATGATTTGAGAGAATAGCACTTAAACATGTATGTTATCATATGTGAAATAGATCTCCAGTCCAGGTTCGATGCATGAGACAGGGTGCTCAGGGCTGGGGGCTGGTGCACTGGGATGACCCTGAGGGATGCGATGGGGAGGGAAGTGAGAGGGGGGTTCAGGATGGGGAACACATGTACACCCATGGCTGATTCATGTGAATGTATGGCAAAAACCACCACAATATTGTAAAGTAATTAGCCTCCAATTAAAATTTTTAAAAATGCAAACCATAAAAAAACAAATTCTGAAGATGAAAATACAGTAACTGAATTGAAAACTTCACTGCTGCTGCTGCGTTGCTTCAGTCGTGTCCAACTCTGTGCAACCCCATAGACGGCAGCCCACCAGGCTTCAATAGCAGATTCAGTCACGTACAAGAAAGAATCAGTGAACTTGAAAACAGGTCATTTGTAAGTGTCCAATTAGAGGAGCAAAATGATAAAAATTTTTTAAAAGAAGAAAAGTGAAGAGTATTTAAGGAACTGATGGAATAATGTCAGATGTACCAATAAACACATTATAAAAGTCCCAGAAGAAGCTAATTGAAAGGGGCAGAGAGATTATTTGAAGAAATAATGGCCCAAAACTTCCCACATTAGGAAGAAAATAGACATCCAAATTCAATAAGCTTAATGGACTCCAACTAGAATAAGCCTAAAGAGCCCACACTGAGACACATTATAATCAAACTATCAAAAATAAAAAACAAACAGAAAAGAAATGAAGACAGCAAGTGAGAAGTGACTCATTATGTACCAGGAAGCTCCTAAAAGATTATCAGTGACTAAGCAGAAACATTACAAGCTAGAATAGAATGGGGTGATATATTCAAAGTGCTAAAATAAACTGCCAACCAAGAATACTGTATCTGGCAGAACTGTTGTTCAAAAATAAAAAAGAAACAAAAACTTTCCCAGGTAAACGAAGCTGAGGAAATTTATCACTGCTAGACCTGCCATACAAAAAAATGCTAATTCACGTTGAAATCAAAGGACACTAAACAGCAACATGGAAGCATATAAAAATATGAAGTTTTCTATTGAAATATAAAATTCTCTAAATACGTTAACAAGTACAGAATGCTATAATACGGTAATGTATTAGAATAAACAAATTAAGCAAAGTTGCAGGATACCAAAATCAATATACAAAAAATTAGTTGTGTGTCTATACACTAACAATAAACAATTTAAAAAGGAAATTAAAAAAGAAATCCCAATTACAAGAGCATTAAGAGCAATAAAATATTTAGGAACATTTTATTTAGGAATAAAATATTTTGCCAAGGAAGCAAAAAAAAAAATGTATACACTGAAAGCTATAAGAAGATTGCTGAAAGAAATTAAAGACAATGAAAATAATGGGAAGACATTCCATATTCATGAACTAGAAGACTTAATATTATTAAAGGGATTCCCTAGTGGTTCGGTGGTAAAGAATCTGCCTGCCAGTGCAGGAGACGTGGGTTCAATCTCTGGGTGAGAAAGATCCCCTGGAGAAGGAAATGGCAAACCTCTCCAGTATTCTTGCCTGGGAAATACCACAGACAGAGGAGCCTGGCAGGTTACAGTCCATGGACTCACAAAAGAGTCGGACACGACTTGGTGACTAAACAAAAAAATATTGTTAAAATGTCTGTAAGACCCAAAGAGATCTATAGAGATTCAAAGCAATCTCTATCAAAACTCCAATGGCTATTTTTGCAGATGTAGAAAAAACAACCTAAAATTCATATGGACTTTCAAAGGAACCGACATAGCCAAAACATTCTTGAGAAAGAAAAACAGAGCTGGAGGCTTCATACATCCTGAATTCGAAATCACTTTACATAGCTGCAGTAATCAAAGCAATATGGTAGTCACATAAACACAGACATATAGAGTGACGTAGGAGAACAGACAAGCCAGAAACAAACCCTATGGTACACAGTCAAATGATTTCCAACACAGGTTACATGACTACACAAATGGTAAAGAGTAGTGTTTTCAACAAATTGTGCTAGGAAAACTGGATATCCACATGCAAAAGAAAAAAATTGAGCCATTACCTTATACTATATATAATAATTGAAAGTGAAAGTCACTCAGTTGTGTCTGATTCTTTGCAACCCCATGGACGATAGAGTCCATGGAATTCTCCAGGCCAGAATACTAGAGTGGGTAGCCTTTCCCTTCTCCAGGGGATCTTCCCAACCCAGGGGTTGAACCCAGGTCTCCCACAATGCAGGCAGATTCTTTACCAGCTGAGCCACAGGGGAAGCCCAAGAATACTGGAGTGGGTAGCCTAACCCTTCTCCAGGGAATCTTCCCAACCCAGGAATCGAACCAGGGTTCCCTGCACTGCAGGCGGATTCTTTACCAACTGAGCTATCAGGGAAGCCCATATAATAATTAATTCAAAGTAAATTAAAGACTTAAATATAAGACCTGAAACTATAAAATGCCTAGAAGACATAAGGGAAAGCTATATGACACTGGATTTGACAATGATTTCTGGGATGTGACGCCAAAATCATACATCACCAAAGCTAAAATAGACAAATAAGACTACATCAAACTATTAAACTCTGTGCAGCAAAGGAAATGATTAACAGAATCAAAGGCAACCTACCAAATGGGAGAAAATATTTGCAAACCATGTACCTGATAAGGGTTATCTAGAATACCCAGAATATATAAATAATTCCTAAAACTCAATAACAAACAAATAACTTGATCTTTAAAATGAGGAAAAGGAGCCTTCCCTGGTGGTCCAGTGGCTAAGACTCTGCACTCCCAGTGCAGGGGGGCTGAGTTTGATTCCTGATCAGGGAACTAGAATATAATAGATCCCACATGCCACAACTAAAAGATCCGCATGCCCGCAGCTGAGAGCTGGCACAGCCAAATGGTTTTTAAAAAGTAAAAATGGGCAAAGGACTTGAATAGACATTTTTCCAGAGACAATATTAAAATAGACAACAAATATGAAAAGATGCTCACTATTACTAATCATCAGGGCATCAAAACTACAATGAGATATTACCACCCCTCAATCCATTAGGATAACCACTATAAAAACAACAACAAAACTACAAGTGTTGGCAAGGATATAGAGAAATTGGAACTCTCGTTCATTGTTGGTGGGAATGTAAAATGGTACAGCTGCTATGGAGGTTCCTCAAAAAATTAAAAATAGAATTACCATATGAGTCAGCAATCACACATCTATATACTTTGCATATATATTCAAATGAATTGAAAACAGAACCTTAAAGAGATAGCTACACACTTGTATTCATTACAGATTATTCACAACAGCCTAGAGGCAAAAGCAAAGTAAATGTCTATCAATGGATGAATTGATAAAGAAAATATATATATATATATATATATATGCAAAGGAATATTATTCAGCTTCAAGAGAGAAGAAAATACTATTATATGCTACCATACAGGTGAACCTTGAGGACATTATGCTAAGTGAAATAAGCCAGTCATAAAAAGACAATTACTGGGAGAGATAACAATAACCTCAGATATGCAGATGACACCACCCTTATGGCAGAAAATGAAGAGCTAAAGAGCCTCTTGATGAAAGTGAAAGAGGAGAGTGGAAAAAGTTGGTTTAAGCTCAACATTCAGAAAACGAAGATCATGGCATCTGGTCCCATCCCTTCATGGGAAATAGATGGGGAAACAGTGGAAACAGTGGCTGACTTTATTTTTTGCGCCTCCAAAATCACTGCAGATGGTGACAGTAGCCATGAAATTAAAAGACGCTTACTCCTTGGAAGGAAAGTTATGACCAACCTGGACAGCATATTAAAAAGCAGAGACATAACTTTGTCAACAAAGGTCCGTCTAGTCAAGGCTATGGTTTTTCTAGTAGTCATGTATGGATGTGAGAGTTGGACTGTGAAGAAAGCTGAGCGCCAAAGAATTGATGTTTTTGAACTGTGGTGTTGGAGAAGACTCTTGAGAGTCCCTTGGACTGCAAGGAGATCCAACCAGTCCATCCTAAAGGAGATCAGTCCTGGGTGTTCATTGGGAGGACTAATGTTGAAGCTGAAACTCCAAACCTTTGGCCACCTGATGCAAAGAGCTGACTCATTGGAAAAGACCCTGATGCTGGGAAAGACTGAGGGCAGGAGGAGAAGGGGACGACAGAGGATGAGATGGTTGGATGGCATCACCAACTCAATGCATGTGGGTCTGAGTGAACTCCGGGAGTTGGTGATGGACAGGGAGGCCTGGCATGCTGAGGTTCATGGAGTCGCAAAGAGTTGGACATGACCAAGCAACTGAACTGAACTGAAAAAGACAATTACTGAATGATTCTCTTTATATACGGTATCTAAAATAGTTAAACTCCTAGAAACAGAAAGCAAAATGGTGGTTGTCTGGGACTCGGAAGAGCGAGAAAAAGTGTTAAATGGATATAGAGTTTTAAATCTGCAAGATGAAAAAGTTCCAGAGATCTGTTGCACAGCAATGTACATACAGTTAACACTATTGTACTGTATATCATTAAGATGGTAAATTTTATGTTATGTGATTTTTACCACAAGGAAAAAAGTATGAAAAATACTGTCTTATTGGTAATCAAAAACAGGCCCATTAAAATGTCAAAAAAAACGCTTAAATACTATTTTCTTGCCTTTCCATCTAGCAAAGAAAAATCACCAATGACAGCAACAGGCAGTGAGTTGACTAATCCTGGCTGACTGACACATTCATTGCTTTAATTTTTTGGAAAGCAATTTAACAATACCCAGAAAAAAATCTTTAAAATAGCTTTACTATTTTATGCTTTGAGGATACAATTTCATCCTCTCTCCTAATTTATTCCTTCCTTCATCGATGAATATCTATATTTATTACGTTCCAATGAGAGGACATAGCACAGAAAAAAGAGTTATGATCCCTATCTAGGGATCCTGAGTTACAGCGTGGAGGCAGAAATTTAGCACTACAAAGTAGGTATACAACTGGCCATTAAACTCTGTAAGAGGGAAATTAATCTAGTTTGTAATCCATAAGGATTAATTCAAGTACCCCAAAAGAGGGGCAGGATGGCGGTATGATGACATACCAAAATGTTCATTTCAGCAATATTAATAAAGTATGAGAGTTGGAAATGTAGATAGAAGGGCTGCAATGTAAACTACAGCATAGGTGTTCACAGGAATATTATCCCAATCACTTTTTTAAAAGTGTTTCAATGGCCATTTGGGGTTTTTATTAGAGCTGTTCCCAAATATTTCAGTGCTCTTCCTCCTGGACACATAGTAAGATTGCACTAGTTCACCTTTTCTGAGGTTAGCATGACCATGTGACTTGCTTTGATCAATGAAATGCAAGTGATGTTTCCTTTCTAGGAAGATTTTAAAAGCCAGTGCAAGAGTGACCCCATTCTCTTATTTTGCTTTGGTAATTGTGAATGCTTGTGTCCAAACGGAGCCTCCATCAGAGTCATCATGTATCCCTGAGATTCCTGAATTTGAATGAGTAAAGTCTCCCTGTTGATCCACACTAGATATGTAACAAGAGCAAAAATGAAATCTTTGTTAAGTCACAAAGATTTCAGGAGTTGTGTCACCACAGTATCTAGACTGATACAGTATCTCTACTCCATCAGAAAGATGCTAATTACACTAAATGGTTAGTATAAAAGAATACAATAAAATTATATATGCTATATCTATATGTTACATTTTATTCCTAGAAAAAAGACTAAAAGCATATACCCCCAAATATTAATAATGATTATCTTTTGATGGATAGGTAGGAAATTTTCCTACCTCTTTGTTTTTTAAATAGCATGCATTCATAGATTATCTCTAATGGGTAAAATAACATTCCTTAAAAAGCATGGAAGTCACACAAAAAAAGTTCAGAACAGAACTCTATCATTTAAAATTTGCGAACTGAAAGTTTTTCAGAAGGAAGAGATTATCCCTTCATATCAACATGCCCCCATGGAAAATGGGAGCTACTGGGCTGATGTTTTAATTTATGGAGTATATATTTATGCTTATCTACAAATTTACAACCTAACTCTATGTGTCTTGTATCCTATGGTAACTAATCTCAAACCCTAGATATTTTTTGTCGCTAAAGGTCTTATTTCTTATCCTTTCAAGATTCCTAGCTCAATACCCAAGTTCTATTCAGGCACCCAAATCCACATCAGCTATAAAGAAACCCAATTAAATCTTACTTTATTTAGAGAATACCATTGAGTTGTTTTACTAAAAAATAAGTTAAGTCACTGGTCAGGAAAAAAATGACTCTACTTTGGCTGTAGAGCCTATGCCCCAGGGAATCTGATTTCTACTGCATTCTCCCTGCCCCTTCACCATTAAGATAATGATATTGTTAACACAAGATGTTTCCAATTAAATTACAATGGCTTAAACAAATATTCTGTTCCACTTATCTTACATAATGGTACATAGTTTACATAATGGTTGAAAGATCTCTTCAGATGCAAAACAAAACCTACATCTTTATCAAAAACAAAAAGAAATCAGCTATAATTATGAAATGTTTTCTATTAATCATAAAATTCATCCTTTTTTCTACCTACAAGAAACTCATACAACATAAAGCACAAATCTATACCATCATCAACCATGTCCATGATATGATCAACATGATACCTGCTCTCCTTGGGTTAGTATTTGCATGATATATTTTTCCATCTTTTTCTTTTTCAAAACTTAAACTCTCATGGTCATTGTCTTTCAATTGCAACATTCAGTCCACTACATGTAATATAATTACTGAAATATTAGGATTTTATCTACCATTGTGTGCAGTACTTTTGTCCCAATGTTCAAATTCTCTTTCTCCTTCATTCCCATTGGCTTATTTTTGACTATTTTGTTTTCAACCTATTGGCATGGAAATTATATACTCTTACTACTCTTTAGGGGTTATTCTAACAATACAACATGTGTCATTAACTTATCAAAGACTAATATTGATTGATATTTATATTTCTTCCAAGATAATGCAAAGACCTTGAAACTCCTTATTTTTAATCCTCTAGAATGACTGAGCAGAGAAGGCAATGGCACCCCACTCCAGTACTCTTGCCTGGGAAATCTCATGGACCGAGGAGCCTGGTAGGCTACAGTCCATGGGCCGCTAAGAGTTGGACACGACTGAGTGACTTCACTTTCACTTTTCACTTTCATGCTTTGGAGAAGGAAATGGCAACCCACTCCAGTGTTCTTGCCTGGAGAATCCCAGAGACGGGGGCACCTGGTGGGTTGCTGTCTGTGGGGTAGCACAGAGTTGGACAGGACTGATGCGACTTAGCAGCAGCAGCAGCAGCAGCACCCTGAGGCAAGCCAAGGTGGAGGGTTAGCACCAGCCCTGGCATCATGTTGCTTTGGCAGTAGCTCCAGGTAAAGGCTGGGCTTCCCTGGTAGCTCTGGTAAAGAATCTGCCTGCCAGTGCAGGCGACAAGGGTTTGATTCCTGGGTCGGGAAGATATCCTGGAGTAGGAAACTGCAACCCACTCCAGTATTCTTGCCTGGGAAATCCCATGGACAGAGGAACCTGGTGGGCTACAGTCCATGGGGTCGCAAAGGGTCGGACACAACTGAGCCACTTTCACTTTCTTCACTTGATAGAGGCAGAGGGCATCCTGAGTGTCAAGAGTTGGACACGTCTTAGTGACTGAACAACAACAATATATGTACAGTATATATTTGTGAAGAACAATTTTTAGCATTAATTTCTGAGAGAATAAGGATTTCTCTACTTAATTCTATCAACACAGCAGACTGAAGGAATTTTGGGGCACAATTAATTTGTAATTGAGGAGAATCTCAAGGGTCATCTCAGATCAAGGAGACTGACACAGGTTTAAAATGAGTCTCTTCTACATATTTCCTGTTTTATTTATTTGAACTTTCCTCTCAGCCTTGACCACTGACCTTGTGAGTTTTCTCACAAATTTAAGTACATTTTCATGCTCTACTCCATTACCAGACAATTTCCTTAACCAAACCACTCCAAGACTTAGTGGCTGAAGACAGCAATCATTTTATTATCTTAGTTTTTATGAATTCATTGCACTCTATTAGGAGTTTTTTAGTTTTGTTTTTGGCTGGGGTTGGAGTCATGTTTAAACTTGACTAGAACAGAACATCAAAGATGACTCACTCATGACACATTTGATACCAAATATTGGCTGGTTGAGAGACATGGACGGTAGCCTGCCTGGGAAAGACTGAGGGCAGGAGGAGAAGGGGGCAACGGAGGAGGAGATGGTTAGATAACATCACTGACTCATGAGTGATGAGTTTCAGAAAACTCCAGGAGATGGTGAAGGACAGGGAAGCCTGGTGTGCTGCAGTCCATGGGGTCACAAAGAGTCAAACACGACTGAGCAACTGAAAAACAACAAATTGCCTGGTTGTTCTGCTGGGGGCAGTTGACTAGAGAGGGTACACAAGTCCCATGCTGAGCTTGTCACAGCATGGTGACTTGTCTGAGAGGGAGGGTCCCAAGAAAGAGGAAGTGGGAGATGCCAATCCAAAGACTAAACCCAGAATTAACAGAGCATCATTTCTGCAGTGTTCTCCTGGCTATGCAGTTATAGCATCAGTCCAGATTCAAATGGTTGGAAAACAAATTCCCCTCTTGATGGAGAGAGTGACAACAGAGTTTTTGCCATTTTTAATCCCCAACTGGTTTTTGGAGCCACAGGAATTTTTCCCTGCTCAGACCCTACACTGAACCAATTAGGTTGTCATTAAATCTGGTATTCCAGTAGCACCTCTTTCACCAATTTGGCCCCTGTCACATTAAGTTCTTCTGCTCCAATATTGTCTTCTTTCTTTCTCTATTACTGCCTTTTAAAAAACTGAAGTATAGCTGATGTACAATATTATATGTTATATGTTACAGGTGTATAATATAGTGACTTAGAATTTTTAAAGTTATACTTCATTTATTGTCATCATAAAATAAATATGGCTGTGTTGTACAATATATCCTTATACTAATAGTTTATTTTTAAATTATTTTTGCCTTTTTTAAATCAGAAGTTGTGAACATCCCAAGTCAGAGACTACATTCCTTTCACCTTACTTACCATTTCAATATTAAATAAACACAAGGGTTTCCCAGATGGCGCTAGTAGTAGAGAACCCACCTGCCAATGCAGGAGACATAAAAGATGCAGGTTTGGTTCCTGGATTAGGAATATCCCCTGGAGAAGAGGATGGCAACCCACTCCAGTATTCCTGCCTGGAGAATCCCATGGATGGAGGAGCCTGGCGGGCTACAGTCCATAGGGTGGCAAAGAGTCAGGGACTTAGCACACATGCATGCACAAACTCAGGCAGCCTGAAATGCCATCTGCCTTCTCCCTTTAGACTGTTGCATACAGTCTTCCCTCCTTAGCTTATGGGGGCCTATTCTTCAATGTAGATGTCACCTCCTGTCCAAATTCTAGGTTACAGTCAACCACTTCGCCCCTTGGACTCTGCACAATTTCACTCGTCATTTTTTCGTGTATTTTGGATATAACTCAAATGTCCCTCAGTCTCAGTCTGTGAGTACAAATGTAGTCACGAAAGTGACAATACCTGACTTTTGTTAACTTGGCAGCCTTTTTTGCACTGGGAGGTGCAGAGTTGTCTTCCTTCCTACCCCAGAATGAGCCTTCACCTCCTGGTGCTGCAAAAACACTGGAGTGGGTTGCCATTTCCTTCTCCAGTGCATAAGAGTGAAAAGTGAAAGTGAAGTCGCTCAGTCGTGTCCGACTCTCAGCGACCCCATGGACTGTAGCCCACCAGGCTCCTCCATCCATGGGATTTTCCAAGCAAGAGTACTGGAGTGGGGTGCCATTGCCTTCTCCGCCTGGCGCTGATGCTGTCCAACCATCAGTGACTTGTGTTTCAACAATCAAAAGCCGATCGCAAAATCCCAAGATCCGGCCTCCAACCGATCGGCACAGTGAAAGGGACACTCGGGTCTCCCGTTAGATTGGTAAGTGTAGGCTTTTTGCCAGGTGGGCGTCTCTGCCCACAGTTAGTGCTTTGAACTGCAGAGATGCTTAAGTAGACTGGGAACTTAATTTTAAAGCCGACAACTGGATAAACACCAGAATAAACAGCAGAAGAGATGGATGTCTGACCTGGGACAGAGATGAGCTGGCTGACACCACTAGGACACTGAACCCGTTTCCAAGTTTCCTGGCAGCCACGGCGTAAAGGGGACACCTGCTAGCCGACGCTGTTGTTTTCACTGTCAGACACCAGGGCTGCCAGATGCTTTCTACAAAATCCTGGGTGCATTTGATGCGTCTTTATCAGAAAGCTCAAATACCTGCGAACCTGGGCCCCCTGCCACACCCAGGAGAAGGCAGAGGAGCGTGCTGCCAGAAGCTACTTCTGATGGGGTCTGGTCTGGGGAGAGGGACGTGGGCCGGCGCTCGTCTTCCCCTCCTGGTGTCCGCTGGCACTCGACTCCGGGTGTCCAGGCAACACTTCGAGCGAGCAGGCCATCAGGCTTTTCCTTTCCTCTTGAAGCAGGAAAGGAGGAGATGATGGTCCTCAGGTGTTTTTTTTTTTTTTTTCATTCAGACAGCGGGCTGTGCCTGCAAAGGGGCGTCGTCCGCGGAGGTTGCAAAGACACCATCGCCTGCTAGACTACCCTGCCCTGCCCGGTACCCGCGTACGGTCCCTCCCTGCATTCCCGTC
>NW_011494940.1:3456407-3459461 GCF_000754665.1 Bison bison bison
GGGGGGGGGGGAGCCGCAGGCATCCGCAGAGTCGGGATTCCCGGCCGGCGTATAGGGCTGGCTTTTCGGGAGGGCGGGGTTTAGGCGCGCAGGAGCGGGAGGGGCGGGGCCTCGTGAGGTTGGCCTACGGGGCGGGGCCTCGTAAGTGGGTGGGCGGGGCTGCGGGACCGGGAGGGGGCGGGGCTGTGGCAGCCGCGGCTTAGGAGCGAAGGGAGGGGTGGGGCGCGGAGGGGGCGGCTGGCCGCCGGGAGGGAGTGAGTCACCTGATCGCTCCCCGCGCGGCCCGTCGGGCTCGCTCGCCGCCGTCAGTCGGGCCGCGCCGCGCCTCGGCTGTGGTGAGTGGCTCTCCCGTCCCGGGCGCCGTTCGCCGGGAGCGTTCGGCGCGGCGGTGGCGCGCGGTCGGGGCCGTCGGTGGTCTTCGGGCGGATCCGGGGGTGGCGGCGGAGGGGAGGACTAGGGGCGGCGGCTCACTGGGTCTGGGCGGCGGGCGCGGGGGGCCTCTGAGCGGGGCCCGCGCGGGGCGGCTCGGGCTCGGGCTCGGGTTCCTGGAAGGGGCCGCGTCCGCCGGAAGGGGCGAGCGGCCCCGCGCGGCGCCGCCAGCGCCGCTGTTTACGGGCCGGCTCTGTACTTTACCCGGCGCCGCGGGGCTGGGGGGGGCGCCCTCCGCCGCCTCCCGGGCGCACCTCACCCCCGCCCTGATGCCGCGCGCGGTGTGCCCGGCTGTGACACCTCAGCAGCGCCCGCACGGCCGGCCTGGCTTCGTATTGTTCTCCCGCCCACCCTCGGCCGCTGCGGCCCGCGAGCTGTCGGCCTCCCGTCTGCCCAGCCTGGTGGGGGAGAGCCGGGGGGTGTAGGTGGCGCGTGTGATCGCGGACTCAGAAAGGCCGAGTCGGTGGCTGGAGCACAACCACCACCTTGAGGAGCTGGCTGGGTTTCGCCAAGACTGGTTTGGGGGGAGCCCCCAGGGGATCCCAGGATCCCCTCCCCACCCACCCCCCCCACCCCTTTGTTGGGAGTTTTTGCTCAGCACGCTGTAATCAAAGGCTCCCACAGTCGGGTGAGAGTGGGAGTTGCTCGTAGAGACGCCAGCTTTGTGCGTGTTTCAGGCGAGTGCCGTCGCTCGCGCGTCCTTGCGCGGCAGTTTTGTGTCATTGAGTAGAATCGTGCAGAAAGGCTTTTGTGCAAAGTGAGCGTTGGGTTCGGGCTGATTCCGAGGTAGAGCGTAGTAGTCATTGTGGAAGAAATTGCGTGGGGGCGGGGGCGGGGGGAAACAAGCTGCGAGGTCACTCTCGGAGGAACAAAGGCTGTTTTGTAGGGACGCCTTGTCTTTTGGGCGAGAATTCTGTCAGTATCGGGTGTGGAGGGCTAGATCTTGGGTTCCTGTGTTTTGACACTCCTTGTAGCCAGGAGGGGTTTGCCTTTCCGGCTGCAGTTCCGAATGGTAAAGGGGGTGGAAACACCCGGGCGTGCGAGTGACGGAGCGCGGTTGAGCGCTTCACATGGTCAAGCAGAGAAGTGGGAAGAGGCCGGCTGGCTTCTTCCTGGTCTTGGGTAGTGGTGCAAGGGCTGGCTGGACTGGAAAAGGCTTCCTATTTCAGCCTTTGGAGTAAAGAAAGATGTTAGTCGTTCAGTCGTGTCTAACTCTCTTGTACCCCGTGGTCTGTAGCCCACCAGACTCCTCTGTCCGTGGAATTCTCCAGGCAAGAATACTGGAGTGGGTTGCCATTCCCTTCTCCAGGGGAATCTTCCTCACCCAGGGATCGGACCTGGGTCTCCCACTTTACAGGCAGATTCTTTACCGTCTGAACCACTAGGGAAGCCTGGGGACGGGGCGGGGTGGGGGTGGGGGAGACACCTGGTGTCAGCCTGCTGTAGGACCGCCTTGGTTTAAGTGATAGCCTGGCATCGTGCGTGATTGTTGTTGTTTAACCTATAGCCGTGTCAAGTGCTTTACCATTGTTTGTTGGCTCGCAAGGTAAATGACTCCTTAAAAAGAAAGTTGGGCTGCTGAGTCATTCGCCCCAGCCGGAGAGGTAATTAGGAACAGCTGGTGCCGGTACGCTCATCACATGCCTCCACTATAAAAGGCCAAGGAGCACTCCAGAAGGGTTGCCTCAGAGGCTTGAAGCTGGGGTTGTGTGTGAGTGGATGCAGGTAATCAGTGGGTGAGGTGCCAGCACTCTTAGGAAGCGGCCAACTAATGCTGAGGTGGTGTTTAAACACAGCAGCCTCGTGACCTACTGCCTAAGAAGTTTGTGCCAGTGAGAGCTAAAACAGAGGAAGAAATGTGCAGCTAGGAGTCACCTCCCAACAGTACTGTAACAGAAATATTCATTTCTCTTACTGCACTCAGGGTTTTTTTTGTTTCCCTGTGGTTTTGCTGTTGTGTGGTGTATACATCTCAGAAAACGCGCTTAATCTGTCCTTCATAAAGATTTAGGAGAACGCCGAAGGAGCCTGCCTCTTGGTTTTTCATGGACCGTGGCTTTTCAGGCACACAGTAGTAGTTTCCGGTGGCGGAGAGGAGAACGTGGGTGGAATTAACAGGTCTCTTTGGGTCAAGTCTAGAAAGTGCTGACTGATGGAAGGCAAACCATATGGCTGTCTGTCTTATTGTCTGAGGAGTGATGACGCTGGTGTCTTTCCAAGTTGGATCATTACTTCTTGCTTTAAAAAACGCCCGAGACCCAAGCATACAGTCCCCGTTGTCTACAAAGTTTAGGGATGGGGAATGTGAATCTGGGAGCAGCTGGCCCTTATCTGTGGTCACAAGAATGAATCTTTTTTCTTTTTGATGGGCTTTTATTTAAGATATTTTGTAGTGGAAAATGGTCCTTTACGTTTGCAACTAGAAGAGATTAGAAATCATGAATTTTTTAGGGATTTGGGCTTCTAAGGTGGGTGCCAGATGATTCATTTGGAAGAAAACAATAAGCCCTTGGTTTTTTTTAAAACATCACTTCTATAAAATAAGAAAGACATTAATCTTCAAGGTACAGACTAACAGTAGTACATGCATGTTTTATAACGTAGATTTTTTGCATGCCCCCCCCC
>NW_011494940.1:3459561-3505238 GCF_000754665.1 Bison bison bison
ACCCCACCGTTGGGAACATAGTTTGTTAACCACTGCCAATAGTACTCTTTCAACAACTAGGGTTTGTTTTTTTTTTTTTTAAACTTGTGATTTCCTCTTAAAAGCTATCATTCTTTCAGATGTTCTTAATTAATATAAATTATTTCACATGTGGTTTTTTTTAAAATCCTGTATATTAAAGATTTAGAAGCTTGAGGGTACATTTATTTCATCATTACACTGTTGATGTTGAGAATGGAAAGAACAAAAAATGCAGAGTTGCCCATTACCTATGATACCATGTATTTTGAATTTGGAGACAAGTCAGGAGGTTGGTTTGTTTCATGGATAGGATCTGAAGTGTAGTAATAAGTGAAAGAGTATAATGGGACCACCGGAAAAGAATCTGCACGCTGCAGTATAATTTGTATGTAACACATTCTTTGAACAATTACTCTGTGCTGTTACTCCTCAAAGTCTGCATTTTTAGGGGGCCAAGTTTACAAGGGGCCCCTTTAACAAGGATTAAGAAGACTACATATTGAGCAGATCACTTGGAAAGTGGCATTTCTCCCCTTAGAAGAATGTGATTTACTCAGAAAATCAGCCTTCTAGGCATGCTGGGGGATGGTGAGTATTTACCATTCAGTTAAAATCTTGTAGGCCATATGCCTTTTGCACTCCTGTACTGTGAGAAATGATGTTGAGAATAATGGTCACAAAACCCCTTAAAATGGCCAGTTGTCAGAGATTCTCATCACAGTGCTTATCCTCTCCAAGACTTAGGTTTAAGGAATTATCTCTTCCTCCCAGCTTTCTGACCAATGTTCTGTTAATGGGAGAATCGTCCTAACCCTAAACTCGATTTTCTGAGGCTTCTACATAGGAGACATAAGAGACGCAGGTTTGATCCCTGGATTGGGAAGATTTCCTGGAGAGGGGAATCGCAACCCGCTCCAGTATTCTTGCCTAGAGAATCTGCATGAACAGAAGAGCTGTACAGTCCGTGGGTCACAAAGAGTTGGACATGACTTAGTACACGCATGCACTACTAAATGGTGTATTTTATGTGGTGGAATGGATGACTTATGAAACTATTTTAATTAAAAAAAATATGCCAAATAAGGTAATCTGCCCAAGCCCAAGGTATGGGTAGTTTGAGCACTAATTGCCTGGATCCAGGCCCCTTGGAGAAAGCAAACGTTTCATGACTGCAGATAAAATAGAGCCGTACACCCACCGTGAAACCTGGGCTTCTGGCTGCCATAGTATTGACAGAACTGAAGTGGTGGGTCTGATCACTGTACAGTTGACAGAGAAGCAGTAAGCAGAGTTACTGCCAGTGAGTCACCTAAAGCCAGACTGCTGAAGGTCAAGTTCTTGCTCTGTTACTTCCTGCCATGAAGCCTCAGACAGGTTACTTCATTTAGTCGTGTCTCCTTTTCTCATCTGTAAAATGGAATGATGATAATATAATCTGCGTCATAGAGGTGGTTGCAGATTAAGTACATTAATATGTGTTAAGTGGTTAGAACAGTGCTGGCTCCACATTAAACATCAATATGGTTGGTTGTGATCGTCTGTTCTTTAGTTCATTGAAATACTTGGTTACAGTCCTGTCTTGTCGCCTCCTTGAGCTGCTTTCAACCATTGATCAGAGGAGAGATTGAAGAGAAGCGCGTGGGTGTGCCACTCGTGGCTGCTACTGGGAAAACAGCTCAAGTGAACATCCTGACAAATCGCTAGCAGCATCTCAAACAGAGACCACTTCTGAGGGCAAGGAGCACAGGACATGGCTTTTTATTAAAGAGATCAGCCGATTAAACAGTCTCAGCCAAATGCTCTAGAGGCTGTTATTACAGTTAATTGGAATTGGCTTTTTAATAAATGAAAACACCTGCCATCCTGCATCTAATCTATTTATTCCTCCCCTTATGGTTGAGGACGCTGTGGTCTGGCAGGTTAGTAACCTGTCCGGTCTCTTCCTGCTTATTAACATCAAGACAGAACTGATTTATTAATATTGATTCTCATTTACTGCTTGTATGTCGTGAACATTTGCAATGTAAATTTACCTGCCAGTTAGTTACATCTAGGTGGTGTACTTTTTAAAAAATGACGTCCCTGTATTAATATAGAGAGGTATCCATGATGAACAGTGGATGTATTTAGCACATAGCTTCTTGCATCTATTAGTAGTTCAGAAAGGTCATGTCAAAGGTTTTGAGCATCCTTTTGACTAGAATGTGTCAGTTTTTTACTGATAATGATATATGTCTTCTATTTTGTCTCCATGGAACATTTAATGTGGTTTGGCTGTGTGTGTTCAGTAAACTGTCAGATGCTGCATTGGTGGTATAATGTGGATTCATTTTAGTTCTGTGCTTTGGAAATTGGGAATTTTCGAAAGAGTGAAAGAAAAAACAGTGTTTGCTAAACTCTTAAGTTACTTGAAATGTGTACCAAATTAAAACTCTTGATCATTGAGAATTCTGCTTTCTGTTTCCCTCATGGGTGTGAGGATTGAGGAAGCAGCTGGATTTAAATCATTCTTTTAGTTCATCTCCTAAGATAGAAAGAAAATTTATCTTGTGACTTCTTTGTCCTTGTAATTGACTTAGGATTAGATTGGGCAAAATATAATTTGGGTTGTCTGGCTACTATTCTCCTTTAATATGATCACTCCTCTAGAACCGATCCTTTGTGTTATTGAGGATCAGGGCCAGTTTAGAGAATATTAATAGCATCATAAAAATTGTCCCCAAGCAAATGTAAGGAACAAAGACAGAGCAGCTGCCAGGATCTTGGTTGTTAATGACTGTCCTAGAAGCACAGCGGGCATGCCATGGAGTCAGCGGGCTGCTGGCTCCTTTCTCAGTACTGACACTGTTTAGAGAATGTTACCTCCATGCAGCTGAAGCTCTGTGCAAGTCATGGCCTTTTAAAAAATAAACATAAGTCATTTTCTTCGGAGAAGGCAATGGCACCCCACTCCAGTACTCTTGCCTGGCAAATCCCATGGACGGAGGAGCCTGGTAGGCTGCAGTCCATGGGGTCGCTAAGAGTCAGACACAACTGAGCGACTTCACTTTCACTTTTCACTTTCATACGTTGGAGAAGGAAATGGCAACCCACTCCAGTGTTCTTGCCTGGAGAATCCCAGGGACCGGGGAGCCTGGTGGGCTGCTGTCTATGGGGTCGCACAGAGTTGGACACGACTGAAGCAACTTAGCAGCAAGTCATTTTCTTAATGGCTTAGGAAACTTAGTAATCAAAGGATATTTTTGTAAGGAAATAACAGTCCCCCAGGTACTATCTGGTAAAGTCATTTTTACTTTGTCATTTCTTAGATTGGATCTTAGTCATCGTGGTCAGCTGCACTCCCATTTCCCCATCCCCCATTAAAGTCAAATTACATTAAAAAGCACTTTATATGATGGGGTCATTTTTTCCATTTGTTTGTTGCCTGGACGTTGGCAGTATCCCACCTCTAAGGTTATAGACTAACCATGGTATGTGTATAGAGAATGTCTTGCCTTCTCCTTCTGCCTTCCTCTTCCCCAACACACACACTGATCTCTCTCTTTATTGACTGGTCAGCCTCTAGGATTCACAAAGGAGATGTTTTTGCCTAAGGAGGTGACCTCCTAGGACCCTGTTGGAATGATATGACCCATCCACTTCACTTCCTACTTGCTGCTATCTTCATATCCTTAATACCTTATTCTCCTCTAAAGTGTGCCAGCATCTTTTGGAATTTAGTTAAATCAGTGAGGAGACGTACTTGTCCTTCAGAGAGTTTGCTATAAAATGGGCAGCTATAAAAGATTTATTAGTCTTTCAATGAATTGATTAGGTTTCAATGATTAGGTTGTCTTTTTGGAGTAAGTGGGGTTTGGTAAGATCAGTAATTTCATTTGATCAGTAATTTCATCACTGATTTCATTAGCATTTTGCACTGAACTGTATTATAAACTGTGGTTGTCAGATCTTGGTCCAAGACACTTTTCATTTTCAAAGTATCTTGTTGTTCAGTCTCAGTTGTGTCCAGCTCTTTGTGACGCCATGGACTATAGCACATCAGGCTTCCCTGTCCTTTTCCATCTCCTAGAGCTTGCTCATGTCCATTGAGTAGGTGATGCCATTCAACCATCTCATCCTCTGTCGTCCCCTTCTTCTTTTGCCTTCAGTCTTGCCCAGCATCAGGGTCTTTTCCAATGAGTTGGCTGTTCGCATCAGGTGGCCAAAGTATTGGAATTTCAGCTTTAGCATCAGTCCCTCCAATGAATATTCAGGATTGATTTCCTTTAGGATTGAGTGATTTGATCTCCTTGCAGTCCAAGGGACTCTCAAGAGTCTTCTCCAATACCACAGTTCAAAAGCATCAATTCTTCGGTGCTCAGCCTTCTTTATGGTCCAGCTCTCACATCCATACATGACTACTGAAAAATATCTAGTGTCTCTTTATTTACTGTTTTTCTGAGGAGTGTTCCCAGCATGGCCCAGGACTCTCCTCTGCTGCTGCTGCTGATAAATCACTTCAGTCGTATCCGACTCTGTGTGACCCCATAGACGGCAGCCCACTAGGCTCTCCCGCCCCTGGGATTCTCCAGGCAAGAACACTGGAGTGGGTTGCCATTTCCTTTTCCAATGCATGAAAGTGAAAAGTGAAAGTGAAGTCGCTCAGTCGTGTCCGACTCTTAGGACCCCATGGACTGCAGCCTACCAGGCTCCTCCATCCATGGGATTTTCCAGGCAAGAGTACTGGAGTAGGGTGCCATTGCCTTCTAGATAGGATTTATTACTAAAATTAGAAAGGGAAGTAAGAAAAAAGCCATTGCTCTTTTAATCAGTTCTTTCACACTCAGAAGTGACTTTTGAAGTAGAAAAGCATTTTTGCTTAACTGAGTAGAGTTCTCTGCTTACATCCCTTCATTCCTAGTTGTCATACCAAAGGAGGTGCTGGGTAGGGCTGAATCTGGAACTTCCACCAACTTTGCCTGCTTCCTTGTCTCTTGGACTGTTGCAAGTACAGTTTAAGCTCTAATGTATTTCTTTGGTTTTTGCGTGTGTGTGTGTGTGTGTGTGCTTGTGCGAGGCGGGCCTTTGAGGTGTGCCCGTTGTCACTGGTCAGATGCATTGCCAGCTCCAGGCCCCGGGAGGGCTGGGACGCCCCTTCCTCCCTGGCACAGGTTGGCAGCAGGGCTTCCTCCCTGGCGCAGGTTGGCAGCAGAGCTGACCAGTGGCAGAGTCACCCAGATCCTGGCACGCCTTCCCGCCATTGGTTCTGAGATACCAATGGTATCTCAGGGTGTGGAAACGCCCTCCCCTCTGCTACTGAGTTAACTCTGACCAGCCCTCTGATTTCTGGAGAGTAAAGAAGAATTGTGTCTTCAGGTTTCAAGGCACTTTGCTCTCTTGTTTTCCTGTGCATTTGTTGTTCTTCCCAGCTTAACACACACAAAGGCATATTCTGGTGCTTGTAGATTGTAGGGTTGCTACACTCATTTCAACATTCGGGATATGCCTGTCTGTTAGGCATTGGATTTCCATTTCATTTATGAAACACATATTTATGCTTTATATGCCAGGAACTTTTCTAGATATTGGCAGTGTTTTCAGAGATTATAATCTGCAGGGCAAACCATTACTGTAGCGTGTGTTCATTGCCAAAATAGCAACATGTCAAATGTGCCTTGAAAATGTAGGGTAGAAGAAGCATAAGTTTTGGGAAATTTAAAAGGCCTAGGAATGTCAATGATGAGTGCATAGTTTAGGGGAGGAAACAGCTTGTTTTGATAGCTTTTTTGAGAAGAGTAGAGAAGAGAGAGCGGTTTTAGTAGGGGGAGGTTGGGTCAGAAAGATGTGTCTGTGTGTGTATGTTTTTAAAAGTAAGGTCAGTGAGAAAAAGTTGAAAATGCAGGATATATGTTTATTTTGCCCACGGCTAGTTCCTCTTAAGGTTGCAAGATGACTGCCACAAGTTCAAGTGTACACGTAAGTATGACTAAGTTTCTTGGAAGAAGCCTTTTTTTTTTCTGTGATGTCTCTCTATCAGTGATAAAAGCCTTTCCCAAAGACCTCATAGTAGATGCCACCCCAGCCTCTCCTCTGTTGAGTCAGCATTGCATAAATTTATGTCTAAACAAGTCAGTGTCAAGGGAAGGGGACCACAGTGACTGGCTGAAATGGATTGTGATTCGTCTTAGGTTGGGACTAGGGTTTGTTACCCCCAGAAACGCACGCCCTCAGGTGGAGTAGACTTGTAGGCACAGTCAGGATTTGGTTAGAAAACGAGGGGGGCGAATGATAGCTGGATGGCCCGCAGGGTCGTGCTTGCCTGCTACTTATACCAACACTACAGGCAGACAGGTACTTTTTTTTTTTTTTATTGGAGTATATTTGCTTTACAATTGGAGTGTATTTCTGCTGGACAGCAAAGTGAATCAGCTGTATGTACACATATATCCTTTACCTCTTAAGCCTCCCCTCTCCCCCAAGCCCCACCAGTCCACCCTTCTAGGTGGCCACAGCGCACCGAGCTGAGCTCCCTGTGTTACACAGCAGCTTCCCACTAGCTATCTGTATTACACGTGGTAGCATATAGAGAAGGCAGTGGCACCCCACTCCGGTACTCTTGCCTGGAAAATCTTATGGATGGAGGAGCCTGGTGGGCTGCAGTCCATGGGGTCACTGAGGGTTGGACACGACTGAGCGACTTCACTTTCACTTTTCACTCTTATGCATTGGAGAAGGAAATGGCAACCCACTCCAGTGTCCTTGCCTGGAGAATCCCAGGGACGGCGGAGCCTGGTGGGCTGCCGTCTGTGGGGTCACACAGAGTCGGACACGACTGAAAGTGACTTAGCAGCAGCAGCATATAAATGTCATTGCCACTCTGTAGACACATACTTCTGAGTAGAGAGAGAATATGTGGTTGTCTTTGGATTTGGGGTTTTAGGTGATTTTCTCCCCCTCTTATTTCCTACTATGATCAAGTATTATTTTTACCATCAGATCACATAAATGTTTTATTTTTAAATGTTTAACTTTTAAAGTTGTGAAAATTTGCCCATTCTACCCCAAAAATTAGGTGTAGAAGGAATATATTTCTTTCGGTCCTCTGAACAGTTCTACAGTTCTCTGTGATCCTCCTCCTGCTTGCAGGGAAAGGAGAATACATAAGAGTGTCTTGTAGCTTCTGATTGTATCTAACCCAAGAGGAACCACTCTCTCTCGGCCTCTGTAGGGCACGCCCACCTGTGATGTCTGTGGCTGTCGTGAGTGGTGAGGCTAATCCAGCTTGGGTAGTTGGTTCATTGCCTGAATCGGCCAGGACCCTTTGGAACCCACGTCCTTGAATCTGGTTACAAACAGATCCGTCAGTCCCTCTTTACACACTCATTCTTGTCGGAGGGAAAGCTGTCCTGTGGTTAGCTTGTTTGTCATACCTTTCAAACTTCAAAAATAATTCCCCTTCAGTTTTGCAGTGTTTCTGTTACACTCTAAACTGCTCCCAGCACTCTGATATATGTTCAGAGGACTTGGTTTCCTTCTTCTCAGTCCCCTTTTTGGTGCTTTGTTTGGGCTTCCCTGGTGGCTCAGATGGTAAAGAATCCGTCTGCAATGTGAGAGACCTGGGTTTGATCCTGGGTTAGGAAGATCCCCTGGAGAAGGAAATGGCAGCCCACTCCAGTACTCTTGCCTGGAGAATCCGCATGGACAGAGGAGCCTGGTGGGCTACAGTCTATGGGGTCGCAAAGAGACACGACTGAGCAACTAAGCACAGCGCACAGCACAGCCCTCCCCATAGGAAGGGCAAACAAGCAGCATAAGTAAAGAAACACTTAGTGTTGTAAATTCATCAAATAGAGAGTAACTGTTAATAGGTTTTTTTTTTCCTAATTGAGAATAATGAATAGCTGTGATAGATGGTTAGGGGAGGCTTCTGAAATGGTATTACTTTTTTGGGTAGAATTTAGAAAGACAGTACTGCCGAAACACTTTCCATCTCAGATGAAAAACAATAGTATTTGCCTAGTCAGTTGTTCCTCAAATAATATTTGAACTGAGGAATATTTTAGCTTTTTTAAAAATAGGCCTCAAATTAATATTACTTAGCTGACTAAATCTTGGGATTATATGTTGGAAACTAGCTCTTTAAAGGCTAGATGGAAAGCCTACAGCTTGATGTTTTCCATTTTAGAGATGGTAATTTTGACTTCCAAGTTAACATCAATAATGAGAAACAGATTTTAAAATTTTAGTTGTAGCTATGTTTATTGAGATACCTAGCACTGTACTGCCTACCAGGGATTAGTGGATTAAGTTATCTTTAAATAAAGCATTTCAATTTAGTACCTCTACTAAAATTAGAAAGTTTCGTATCTGTGATTCATATTGTAATTGCTCTACTGCAGCTGCAGTGGTGGTTGGTGGTGTTAGTTGCTAAGTTGTGTCGGACTCTTGTGACCCTGTGAACTGTAGCCCGCCAGGCTCGTCTGTCCATGGAATTTTCCAAGCAAGTGTGGGTAGCCATTCCCTTCTCCAAAGGATCTTCCCTACCCAGTGATTGAACCTGGGTCTCCTGCATTGCAGGCAGATTCTTTATGGACTGAGCCACCAGGGAAGACCTACTGTAACTGTTGCCTTATATAATTAACATTGTTACTTAATGTTTTTTTCTCTTAATCTGTTTTTTTTTTTTTTGACTCAGGTTTATTAGGAGTCGGGATGAGAAGGTGTTTCTGGAGTGGTTGGGAATTTCAAGGGCCCCTTTTCCGTGGTTTGCTTGTGTTTTCAGTTGCTTTGCATACTATATTTGTCAAGTCTTAGACCTACAGAAGGTCATTCTGACCGAGGTCTAGTTTTAAGGTTTTCACTTCCTCTAGGCAATTAGAAATAATGTAAATCATGGCTATAATTTTTACAGCTTGAAAACAAATGCCGTGAATATTTCATTATGAGTGTAGGACAGGAACACTTATTATTCTGTATTGAAAGTAACTTTTGGTGAAATATCTCTAGCACTGTGTCCTTCTTTTAAATTTCTATGGCTATTTCATTGGGTATAACTTGACTTTGGTTTAAGTTCAGCCTAGTTTAGCGTCAGATTCTTTTTAATGATCTATGAGATTTTTAATGATCTATGTGATTCAAGAAGTGTTGATCAGAAATTAATAAACCAAATATTGCATAATAAGGGGAAATGTCTACTCCCTAAATGTCCTTTTAACACGCAGAGGACCCTTGAGGCATTTCCCTCTATTCTTTGTATTCTTCCTTCTCACTTTTACCCTTGTCCTCAACACAGCATCACTATTTAGATCATGTAATATGAATTGAAATGTAATATTTCAATTACATTGAAGAAGACCTTTTTAACCTTAAGATACTACCGTCTTGGGACTTCAGTTTCCTCATCTGTAACGGAAGTGTGTTGTATTGGATGAATGTCATCTTTTAGTTGGGAATTCTTTGGGTCTATGAGATTATCCATTCTCTTGAGCAGACTTGTGTAATCTTAATACTTTGTTTTTATCTTGTTGAGATCACTAGTAGGCTTACTCATTCTTTCATTTTTAGAGGTTCCGGAATCTCTGTGTTTTGTAGCTTAACTTTTTGGGTTTGTAGAACCTTGGAAAATGTAGTTTTCTTTTGGTCACTTGCATAAAGTTGGGAATAATAACGATAAGTCTTATGCCAGGCACTGTGCTGTTAAAAGCAGCCAACCATTCAGTCCTTGACGTAAGTGTTGGTGTTGTTTTCCTTATGGGGAACCTGTAGGGTGAGGTTAAGATCTTAGAGATAACACTGTTGGAGATATCTGCATTACCTTAATTATATCCCACTACTTGTTCTTTCCAATATCATGCTGCTGGTGGTGCTAAAATTGATTTTCTTATGCATTTCATAATTCTTTGTATTTTGTGTGTAATACTTTATCTTTTTCAAAGACCTTTGGGACGCACAGAGGGCAGGGACTCCCCGCTTAAGTCACAAGGACGCACATTTGCCTGTATTCACAGAGCTAGACTGGACTTGATGGATCTTTTCTTCTTATTTTCCTGTAACAAGGTCTTTTCCCACATCAAAGCATCTTTTAAAATTTCTATGAAATTTAATTATTTTGTAATTACTGTGGAGATATCAATGGAGCCTGATTTAAAACAGTGTTTTAGAGTTACCCATGAATTTTCCGGTCAGTGATAAATCAGTATCTACTGATGACTGGAGAAAATATCCATTATAAAGGAGGAAAAAATAACTGACATTCCTTGGGAGCCCTAAAGACAACTGAAATGGAACTGCCTTTTTTTTCTGAAGGCACATATTTTTGTTTATAGTTTGTTGTCTGTTTGAACATTTTTCTGATTCTAAAGTAATATGTGTTTATAGTTAAGAATTTGAAGGCAGAAACAAGGAAAAATTACCTAAATGTAACCATTGTTAATATTTTGATGTATATCCTAGCTGGAGGTTGAGGAACCAAGGTTTGTGGACATGTTCAATGTGAGATGTCTGCTAGACACATACAGGTAGTAATTTGAGCATGCGGTTGGGTACGTGAGTACAGAGTTCGAGAATAGGTGAGATTAGACGAAATGTAAATATCAGAGTATACACCAAGTCCATCAGTGATCATGTCTGCTCTGTGGGTCTGGATGAATTCTCGTAGGGAGTGTTAAAAAGAGAAGGAGCGATGGGAGGACCAAGTCCTGGTTCCCCAGCACTTAGAGCCCTGGAGGAGAGGGGGAATCCACCAGGTTGACAAGGGGGTGTTTGTGAGGCAGTGAATCAGAAGGCCGTGGTATTCAGGAAGCAAAGTGAAGAAAGGATTTCAGGGAGGGAATGATCAACCTGGTCAGTGTTGCTAAGATGCTATCTGAGAAGACTCAGTATTTCCCATTTGGTGATGTGAAGGCCGCTGATCCTCACAGAGTAATTCCCAGGGAGTGGAGGGGAGAAGGCTTGATTTTAGTGGGCTCAAATGAAGAGAGAGAGGGAAGAGTTGGGAGACAGTGGGAATATAAATAGTTGTTTTTTTTTTTTTTGAGTTTTACCATAAAGGCCTGCTCCCCAGGTGGTGCAGTGGTAAAGACTCCACCTGCTAATGCAGGAGATGCAAGAGATGCAGGTTTGATCTCTGGGTTGGGAAGATCCCCTGGAGAAGTAAATGACAACCCACTCGCATATGCTTACCAGAGAAATACCGTAGACAGAGCAGCCTGGGGTGCTCTAGTCCGTGGAGTCGCAACGAGTCGGACACAAATGACCACAGCACAGCAGCACTATAAAGGAGAGCAGTAAATTTTACTGTGGTTCGAAGGATGTGTGGAGGGTCAAGAAATTTTAAGAGCCACTGCAGTATTTTTGTATAACAATGGAAATGTGTATTTTTCTTTTTCTCATAATTTTCCTTGGTGAGACTACAGAAGGTTGTCAATCTTATTGGTCTCCTTAAAGAATCAGCTCGTGGTTTAGATCATCAGTGTTATCAAAAGCAGCTGCCAAATTTTGTTATGTGAGTGGTTTTCTTGGCAGAAATAAAACAGCTTTCAGAGAATCAGTGCTCTCAGTTCAGTCGCTCAGTCGTGTCCGACTCTTTGCGACCCATGGACTGCAGGACGCCAGGCTTCCCTGTCCATCACCGACTCCCAGAGCTCGCTCAAACTCATGTCCATCGAGTCAGTGATGCCATCCAACCATCTCATCCTCTGTCGTCCCCTTCTTCTCCTGTCTTCAATCTTTCCCAGCATCAGGGTTTCTTCCAGTGAGTCAGTTAGGCAGTTTAACAGCTTGTTTCCCTGAAGGATACCCTTAAATTTTTAAAGAATCTATTTGAATTAATATCTTTGTCAATATGTAATATTAAACAGTATGTATAACATTGTTCCCAAACAAGAAGAAATCTTATTATATTTTTCTTCCCTGACTATCTCCTAGTTTTGTCAAAGTAATCTAAGATTTTGGTTAAAGATAGATTTTTCTCTTTATCAAATTCCTTTTCTGTTTGAGGAATCTTTAAAAAGTTGCAATAAGCCTTACAGCTAAGTTATCAGCAGTTTAGACTTTAACTGAGTTTCACTGTTTTTTTATTTTGTTTATTGTCTGTTTAAACATCTTTTAGGTTCATGTTTTTACAAAGTATTACATGTTTTTGATTTAAAAACAATAGATTTATCGTAAAGCAGTCTCGTCTATCGCACACCTTATTTGGCTTCAGAGATAATATTCGTCTTTACCCGTTTCTGCTATTTAATGTTCTTTGGTGGTTACCTCTGTTTTTTGTTTATGCCCTCATTATATTTATGAACCTAAGATGTTATCTGTTTGCAGATAACAGTATTTAAGGCAGTATCTTTTGACTCAGTATACGTCATAAAGAAATACTGCTTTTCCTTTGGGTTCTGTCTGATTCTATCTCTCACCCTGTCCCCTTTATTTGTCAAGGTTAATAATTACATTTCATTTAATAACCATGATTAAGTCTCCCATTATTCTGAAAAATGAAAACCAGTTAGCAGTGTTCATGTTATTATACCTGTGTCAATATTGAGCACTGGAAAGCTAAGTAACATGCTGTTACGTTTCTCTCCTTACAGTTTCAAGGTCACTCGATGCCACTCAAAAACATTTATTTTTTTATTGAAATATAGTTGATTTACAATGTTGTGTTAGTTTCAGGTGTGTAGCAAAGTGATTCAGATACACACACATTCAGATTATTAAATTTTTTTTATAGATTATTTGAGAATTTTGAGTACAGTACCCTGTGCTATATAGTATATCCTGGTTGGTTTTCTGTGTAGTAATGTGTATATGTTAATCTCAAACTCCTAAGTGATCCCTCTCCCTGCCCCTCCTTTCCCCTTTTGTAAGCATGCATGTTTTATATGTCTATGGGTCTGTTTCTATTTTAATGTAAATTTATGTGTATCTTTATTTTAAAATTCCACATATAAGTGATATCATATGACATTTGTCTGGCTTACTTAGTATGATACTATTTAGGTTCATACTTGTTGTTGTAAATGGTATTATTTCATTCACTTTTTAAGGCTGAGTAATATTCCATTGTGTGTGTGTGTGTGTATGTGTGTATACACATATATAGACCACATCTTTATCCGTTTATCTGTCGATGGATATTTAGGTTGCTTCAGTGCCTTGGTTATTGAAAGTAGTGCTGCAGTGAACGTTGGGCTGCATATATCTCTCTAAATTATGGTTTTCTCTGGGAAAAAGATTGTCGGATTGTATGATAGCTCTGTTTTTAGTTTTTTAAGGAACCCCCATACTGTTCTCCACAGTTACTATATGAATTTACATTCCCACCGACACTGAAGGAGGGTTCCTTTTTCTCCACACTTTCTTCAGCATTTATTATTTGTAGATTTTTTTGATGATGGCCCTTCTTACTATTGTGAGGTGATACCTATTATAGTTTTGATTTGCATTTCTCTTTAATCATTTGTGATGTTGAGCATCTTTTCATGTGCCTCTTGGCCATCTGTTTGTCTTCTTTGGAGAAATGTCTGTTAGGTCTTCTGCCTGTTTTTTTGATTGGGTTGTTCGTGTTTTTGATATTAAGCTGTATGAACTGTTTGTGTGTTTTGGAGACTAATCCCTTGTTGGTTGCATCATTTGCAATGTTTTTTCCCGTTCGTAGATTGTCTTTTCATTTTGTTTAATGTTTCCTTTGCAGTGCAAAAGCTTTTAACTTTCATTAGGTCTTATTATTATTTTTTTTTATTTCCATTACTCTGGGAGATGAATTAAAAAAGATATGCTTTAATTTTTGTCAAAGGGTGTTCTGCTTGTGTTTTCCTCAGAGTTTTATAGTATCCATTCTTAAATTTAGGTCTTTAATCCGTTGTGCATTTATTTTTGTGTATGGTGTTAGAGAATGTTCTAAGTTAATTTTACATTGAGCTGTTCAGTTTCCCTAGCACCACTTACTGAAGAGACTCTTTCTTCTGTCTGCTTTGTCATAGATACTGAAGAGACTCTTTCTTCTGTCTGCTTTGTCATAGATTAATTGACCATAGGTGCATGGTTTATTTCTGTGTTTTCGCTCCTGTTCCATTGATCTATATTTCTTTTTTTGTGCCTGTACTGCACTGCATTGAATACTGTAGCTTTGTAGTGTAGTCTGAAGTCCGGGAGCCTGACTGCTCCAGCTCTGTTTTTCTTTTTCAAGGTTGCTTTGGCTATTCAGGATCTTTTATGTTTACAAAAACATTTCTAACATCAAATTCAAATAATCACTGACAATTAGGGAACACTGGTATGTGTCAGGCGCTCCTAAGGGCATTAGGTATATTATTTCATTTGATCCTCCCAGCAGTCGGACAGGACTAAGCGACTGAAGAACAACAACGTGACGTACTATTCTTGTCCCTTCTCCCCCTCCCTCCAAAAAAAGGAATTGTTAGAGGTACGTAATTTGCCCACTGGCAGGGTTGTCCTCCAGTTATAGAACACTGTTCCGTGCTGTCCGCCTCTGGTGATCTCTAGAGCAGACAGCGACCATATTTGCAAGGTTCTGAGAGAGTCAGTCTTAGGTGTGCCCTCTGATGACTGATCTCTAGTCCCTGATGGTGCAGTCTTATAGATGTCTGGGGCAAATACTTCGAAAGCGGTGTAGGAACGAAGCCCCTTGGAAGAGGCTGAGTGAATTTGGGAATTTTACTCCTCAGGGGGAACTGTTGGAAGTTTTCACTCTGCTTTTTCTTTTCATTTTCCCTTTGAGTATCTTACAGGAGTCCTAAGTTAACTGGCATAGTAACTACTGCACCTCCCTTTCTGCCCATCAGTTGCCTATCTTAGAACACCCATAGTTAATGTCATATTTCATGATGAAATACTGAACACTTTCATTACAGGGGAGTAAGGCAAGGATGCCCTTTCTCACTACTCTCACTACCAAATCATTGCAGTAAGGGCAAAAAAGTGTGAAGATGGAAAGAAGTAAAACTATCTCTATGCAGATGACATGACTGTGTACATAGAAAATACTAAGGAATCTACAAAGAAACAGATCTAATAAATGAAGTACGGTTGTGGAGAATTCAAGGTTAATATTTAAAAACATCAATTTTATGTCTATACTATCGAAGAGAACCAGAAAGTGAAGTTTAACAAACAAGTCCGTTTATAGTAACTATAAAAAAAGAAACAAAAAAACTTAAGAATAAGTTTAACAAAAGAGTACAAGACCTCTTTCCTAAGAAACTTGAGAATAGTGCTGAGAGAATTAAGGAAGACCTAAGTAAATGGGGAGATATGCCATGTTCATGCCTCAGGAGACTCGGTTTGTTAGATGGCAGTTCTCCCAAAATTGTTGTTTAGATTCACTGCTATCTTGATCAGAATTCTGCTGGCCCTTTCAACTCGAGAAGAAGATAGTCCAGTTAAAAATGGACAGAATAATTGGACAGACATTTCACAGAAGAAGATATACAGATGGCTAACAAGCATATATAGAGATGCTCAACATGATCAGCCATCAAGAAATGCAAACCAAAGCCACAGCGCTGCTGTTGAATTGTCCAGTCGTGTTCAACTCTTTGCAGCCCCATGGGCTGCAGCAGGCCAGGCTTCCCTGTCCTTCACCGTCTCCTGCTGTACCACTGTATATGTTAGGATAGCTAAGATTAAAAAGACTGACATTATCAAGGTTGGTGAGAATGTGGAGCACCTGGAGTTCCCACACACTGCTGGTAGCAAGAAAAGGATACAATTACTTTGGAACAGTGTTTAGCATTTTCTAAGAAGTTAAACAGAAACTCACCATATCACTCAGGAGAAGGCAATGGCGACCCACTCCAGTACTCTTGCCTGGAGAATCCCATGGATGGAGGAGCCTGGTGGGCTGCAGTCCATGGGGTTGCTGAGTCAGATACGACTGAGCAACTTCACTTTTACTTTTCACTTTCATGCACTGGAGAAGGAAATGGCAACCCACTCCAGTGTTCTTGCCTGGAGAATCCCAGGGATGGGGGAGCCTGGTGGGCTGCCGTCTATGGGGTCACGCAGAGTCAGACATGACTGAAGCGACTCAGCAGCAGCAGCACCATATCACTCAGCTTCTCCACTCATAGGTATTTAGTTACCTAAGAGAAATAAAGTATACGTCTGTGAAGATGTTCCCTGAAGCTTTATTAGAGCAACCCCCAAACTGGAAACAGTACATCTTTATTACGGGCTTCCCAGGTGGCGCTAGTGGTAAAGAACTTGCTGGCCAGTGCAGGTAGATGTATGAGACACAGGTTCGATCCCTGGGTCGGGAAGATCCCAGGGAGGAGAGTAGGACAACCCACTCCAGTATTCTTGCCTGGAGAGTCCCATGGACAGAGGAGTCTGGTAGGCTACCGTCCGTGGGGTGGCAAAGAGTCAGCCACGACGGATGTGACTTAGCACACAAGCACACGTCTTTATTACAATAGTGCATCCACAGTTAAATGGATAAACATATGGTGGTGTGTACATATAATGGAATACTGTTCAGCAATAAAGAACCCAAACATCGAATGTACCCATCATGATTGTCATTAAACTGAGTGAAAGAAACCGAAGGCCAGAGTACATTCTGTTTACGTAAATAGTATGTGTTATTCTGTTTACACAAAAATCTTGGAAAATGCACACCGATCGACAGTGATGTAAAGCAAATCATTGGTTACCTGGGACCAGGGGACCAGGGAAGGAGAGACCTCAAAAAGGCATATGGCATTTTGAGAAGGATGGAAATTTATCCTGATTGTGGTGGTGGTTTCATCCACACATACAAGTATCAAAACTCACTGAATTCTGTATTTTAAATTTAAAACTCATTGAGTTCATTCAATGTAAATCCTGCCTCTAAGTTGGTAAATAAAATAGTGACAAGTGCATGGTAGACAATACATAATTCAGTAAATACGCCCTATTGGTATGAGCCAATTCTAGTTGCTAGTTCTTGTTTTCAAAACGCAGTTATACTCCATCGAGATATAACAGTCCCATTAACAATCGAATAGCTGCCACATATGTTACACACATCAGAGGCTTCATTGTTTCTTACATTTGCTGTAGTAAGAGGATATAACAGAAGAATCTGCTGCTCTTCTTTTGGTTCTGGAACTTGGATTTCCTATGTTCTTTCTTCCTTTGTTGTTGTCCTTGAGTCTCTAAGGCATGTCTGACTCTGTGACGCCAAGGACTGCAGCATGCCAGGCTCCTCTGTCCTTCACTGTCTCCCAGAGTTTCCTCAAATTCATGACTTTGAGTCAGTGGTGCTATTTAAGCGTCTCATCCTTTGCTGCCTTCTTCTTCTATATTCCCCTTCCAATTAATTGAACATTATGGTTAAATGAGAATTGTCCAGAAAGTAGTTTTTATTTGAAGTCTTACTGCAGATACCTTTAGGAACTGCCCACATTCCTGTGTAAGTTGATTATAGTGATCATTGTCATATCTTTCACTCCAAGGTATCATTTTCAAACATTTCCAGGCTATATTCTTCTTAAATGTATGGACTGTCTTTTGTGTGTGTGTTTTCATGGCACCAGTCTGCTGTATGGCACAGGTAGGCACTTGTAGAAAAAACAGTTGTCATCCTCAAGTGAAAGATGAAGGATGTGTGGATGATGGTCCTTCTCTCTTGTGAGTCCTTGGTGTTAGGTTACTTCCCATGCCCTTCTACACTGAGAATTAAACAACCAAGTTGTGAGACTTCTCACTGAAGTGAATAAAGTCCAGCTCTTCTGTGCACAGGGAACTCCATCTTCATTCTGAATTTCTGTTCTGAAGCATTATAGATCTGGTTCCATGATGGAGTATTCACCTCAGGATTTTAACAGTTTGTATATTTTTTTTAGATAAATTACCTTAAAGTTATTAAAATATGGTAAAGCCACAGGAATTTGTTTCATAAAAAAAAATGACTTGGAAAGCAAAATATCAAGAGGTGACTTAAAATTTAAATTGTGTACTGAGCAGAGAGCAGAAGTTATTTCCAAATTGAGATGCAGGAAGCTTTAAAATGCCTGTTCATCCTTTATCAGCATTACAGAATGAATCAGCAATTTGCTCAGGTCAGTGAACCTTTGTTTTGAATTATAACAATGGTTTCTATTTCTAAGAACATAGAAAAATTCAGGTATAAGATAGGAATCTAAATTTGGAGTTAATAAATTCACAGAAATTTAGGCCCGGAAGACTCTGTGGGGATGTTATAGCTTACTGTTTATGTTTGAAAAATGTCAGAAGGTGACTGAGTGTGCCATTCTTGGCTAATTTAGTCATTCCTTAGTTAATGTTACTTGGTAAAAATAGATTACTGACCACCTAGATGGTTTTCAGAATGAGGAAAGTTGAATTTGAATTTCAGAATAACTTTATGTAGGGCTCCACGCTAGTGAGGCCAGGGTCCGGGTAGTTGTATTTCTGACTCTGGAAAAGCTATCCAAGGACTTTTCTCTGAGTACTTGGCTCAGCGCATTGTTCCTCTGTGTGTTGGAGTGGCTGACTGTGCTGTGTCTGGAAGATGAAGTTAGACGATCTGCATTTTGGGTTTATACTAAAAATGCCGTCATTCATCAGAAGCAGGTACCTGCATTGGGCCAGGTACTCTGTTACAAGCTTGAGCTGTGACAGAGAACAGGTCAGGCAAAGTGTTGACATTGAAGCTGAGACCTAACAGGTGAGGAGTTGGCCAGCTGAAGAGTAGAAGTCCAGGGGGTGGGGACAGCATGTGCAGAGGTCCTGAGGCTGGAAGGAGCTTGGTGCCTGTGGAGTGGGAAGGAAGGATGGTCAGGCTGGAGAACAGCGAGAGAGGGAGACGAAGGCTTTGAGGCAAGGCTGGATTAATGGGCAACCCGACCATGCAGGTCTGGAGGACATGCTAAGGATTTAGAATTGATCATAAGGAATTTGGAAGACATTGTGGGGTTTTTAGCAAGGGAGCTATAACTTTGATGGAGGGGAATAAATTGGAGGGGATCATGAGGGGATTCGGGGGACTGAGGCTTTTGTTATTTTTATTATTATCATCGTTAACAGCTGCTAATATTTAAAATTTGTTGGCTTTGGGCCAGACACTGTGCTCAACCCTTTACCCTAATCGTCTTCATGTAAACCTCACAACCCTCACTAGGTGCTGTTGTTAATCTTGTTTGAAACCAAGACCCAACCCAGCAAGGCTAAGCAGGTTGCCAGGGCCACATAGCCAGTAAGGGGCAGGGCTGAGATCTGAATCCAGGTGCTGTATGATTCTAGACCCTGTTCTGATAGCCAGTGGTCTTATGTTTTCAGTTTGTGAGGTCATGGTCCATTATTGGTTCTTAAAATTTGAGTGGATCACAACTGGATTTTTTTTTCTAATAGAGTAGAAATTAGACTATGTTGCACTAGTAAGGATAAAATATTGCTCTGTGAACATTTGTGTCACTTTTTATTTTACATAATTATATTTGTACATGTGTGAGCTTGTGAGGCCTTGCAAGAGGATAAACAGCATTTGTCTAGGCAAGAGCCAGTGTGGCTTGGACTGGAGTTGTGGCAGGACAGATGGACACAGGTGGGTCTTAGCTGCAAGGGACAGAGGCACCAGGGCTTGGGAGGAGACTGGACCCCAGGGCCAAGCGTGGGAGGTCTCAGGGACGAGGCCCAGGTTTCTGGGAGGAGTCAGGTCAGTCCACTTAAAGGGAGACCTGACCCTTTTAAGAGGCATCATCCCAGGTGGCTGTTTGACTCCCTGATTTTCTAGCTTCTCTCAGCTGCAGCTGTTGGAACTTGGTGTTGGCATACGGCCCAAAGCTGTAAGCTGGGCATGAATTTATGAGGTAGCCTGTCAGCCAGAACTGCCTGAACAAGGGGACTGAGCCAAAAATAAACTCTCTCTTGAGGCGAGTAGTGAACAGACTAGTTGGAGCAACATGTAAATGGTTGGATTACATGTGGGCTGACAGCAGCTCTGTGGGGATTGGGCCTCGCTTGTTTTAGGTCAAAGTCCCTCTCCGTTTATTCTGTGTTTGTCAGTGTCTTTCAGTATAGTTTTTTTTTTTTTTAATTCAGGTAAAATTGGTATATAAACATTATATACCAATTATATATATATAACCTTCAGGTGTTCACCATTACAATTCCACATCTGTATACATTACAAAGTAATAACCACCAAATGTTACCATTCATCACCATACATACAGTTGACGCCTTTCATCTATTTTACTCATCCTGAACCCTGTTCCCTTCTAGTAAGTAAAAGTGAAAGTGTTAGTTGCTCAGTGGCGTTTGATTCTTTGTGACCGCATGCCCTGCAGCCCGCCTGGCTCCTCTGTTCATGGAATTCTCCAGGCAAGAATACAGGAATGAGTTGCCATTTCCTTCTCCAGAGGATCTTCCTGACCCCAGGGATTGAACCCGGGTCTCCTGCGCTGCAGGCTGATTCTTTACCGTCTGAGCCACCAGGGAAGCCCATTCCCCTCTAGTAACCAGCAGTCTAGTCTCTGTGTATATGAATTTTATTTTGTTTTGTTTGTTTTCTTTAGACTCCATATATGAGTGAGGATCACACAATAGTTATCTTTCTCCATCTGACTTATTTCACTTAACGTTATACTGTCAAAATTGGAAGATTTCATTTTTTTATGGCTGAGTAGTGTAAATGTACATCATATCTTTATCCATTCATCCGTTGATAGGCATTTATGTTATTTTCACATCTTGGCTATGATAAATAATGCTTCATTGAACATGAGGGTGTGTATGTTTTATAGTTGGTGTTTTCATATTCTTTGGATTAATACCCTGAAGTGGAATGGTTGGATTATACAGTAGTTCTGGTCTTCATTATTTTGAGGAATTTCCCCAGTTTTCCATGGTGGCCTCACAGAATATGAGGGTAGGATTTATGTAGTTTTATATCATCATCAGGGCAGATGATAGGACAGAATAAGAAGGCTGGGGACTTGTCCAGGGCCACTGCAAGGCGCACGGTCACTGTTGAATCCGGCTTGGCTGGGGAGGTGGACAGTCTTGGATAAAGTGGAAGGCAGTGGTCCCTGCAGTACCACACACACGAGATACACAGTTTCATTGAATGATAGCTCCTCCCACTACTCTTAACAGTTCCTTATATTGATAACTGAAATACCAAGACCAGTTGCGAAAGGGCATTTACTACCCTTTCAACGTGGGCACAACCCGAAAGTCAAGTTAGTCCTTGGACGTGGTTTTTGAGTTGCCATGATTTCATGCGGTATGCTGAATCAGTAAATAAATGATAGGTTGTGATCCTTGACCTTGGGAAAAGTTTAACCACATAGTGAGAGATTTTATTTTCATTGACTGTTTCTGAGGAACTTAATATTTCAGCTATAATGAGCACCTTAAAAATGAACACATAAGTAGAATAGAACTCATAGATGCATGTCTTGTGTGGTTACTGAGACATCGTGTCTTTGAGGTGGAATTCACCTATGATTGGGGCTTCCCAGGTGGCGCTGGTGGTAAAGAACCCGCCTGCCAATGCAGGAGATGTAAGAGACGCTGGTTTGATCCCTGGGTTGGGAAGATCCCCTGGAGGAAGAAATGGCAACCTACTCTAGTATTCTTGCTTGGAGAATCCCATGGACAGAGGAGCCTGACGGGCTACAGTCCATAGGATCGCAGAGACTGGGACACAACTTTGGGCCTAGTCTGTCTGGATTTAGTAGTTTTTATTTCTCCTTTCATTTTTGTTTGGCCTATAGCAACTGTGAAAACAGTAATGTTTATTCAGTCATGTAACATTTGAGGACCTTCATGTTTTGGGACATGAGTAAGGTTCAGAAGAGGAGCTTGTGGTCCCTGGGTCAGGAAGGTCCCTTGGAGCAGGAAATTGCAGCCCACTCCAGTATTCTTGCCTGGGAAATTGCATGGACAGAAGAGCCAGGTGGGCTCCAGTGCCTGGGTCAGATAGTCAAGACACAATGTAGCAACTAAAGTGTCCTTTTTTTGGGGGGGGGTGGGGCTGGGTCAGTTCAGTTGCTCAATCCTGTCCCACTTTTTGCAACCCAATGGACCTATAGCCCACCAGGCTCCTCTGTCTATGGAATTCTCCAGGCAAGAATACTGGAGTGGGTTGCCATTCCCTTCTCCAGGGGACCTTCCTGACCCAGAGATGGAACCCAGGTCTCCTGCACCGCAGGCAGATGCTTTACCGACTGAGCCACCAGGGAGGCCCGTAGTTGTTCGTGTGTGTGTTGGGTATATATATGCTCAAAAGCTGTTTGGAGGCTACTCTGTATTAGTATGGGCCTCCCAGGTGGCACTAGTGGGAAAGAACCCGCCTGCCAATGCAGGAGACGTAAGAGACGTGGGTTCAATCCCTGGGTTGGGAAGATCCCCTGGAAAAGGGCGTGGCAACCCACTCCAGTATTCTTGCCTGGAGAATCCCGTGGACAGAGAAGTCTGGTGAGTTACAGTCCATAGGGTCGCAAGGAGATGGACATGACTGAAGCAATTTAGCAGGCACGCATGCTCATATGTTAGTATGTGTTTTTAAAAACATACATTTTTGATAATCTTCCCTTTTGTTTTAGCATTTTGAGAAAACCAAGAGTTCCTCTGTGTGGTGAACCGTGTTGTTAATGATGGAGTAGTCCTATTTGTTACCTACATTTTATAGTGTTAAGTAAGACTTGTTATGTAAAAAGATTAATTACTAAGACTTGGCCTGGCAGACCTGAGTCTTTAAATCAAGGAAATCCTGCTCCTCTTCGTGTTGGGAGGAGCTTTGCCTTTTGTAGAACGCATCCCTTGTTCTGGAGCGCCACGCCCTCCTGCCTGCCGTCAAGTGTTGGGAAATGGGGGACGCAGAGCATGTGAAGTGCTGTCTGCCTGTTCCACCGTTTAGCCCAGCCCAGAGTGGTACCTCTGGTGACCTACACGCACCCATTAATGTCTTAAAGCAACAGATTGGGATGCCACCCAGAAACTTCTCAGCCTTCCCGGTTTGCTCATTGGAGCTGTTTTCTTTGTATTAAATGCCTCATTTCAGAGCCATAAAATCCTTGCTTCAAAAGGTCTTCCCCCCCTTCACCCCAAGAATATGTTTCCTATTATTATAAAAATTGCTTATCAAAAATCTCTATTAAATGAAGTGAAGTGAATAAATGCTTCCAGGCTCTCAGGAGCCTTTTTTCTTTTAAAAGATTTATTATGTGTAACATAGGCAAATCCCACTCCAGTACTCTTGCCTGGAAAACTCCATGGACAGAGGAGCCTGGAGGGCCCTAGTCCATGAGGTCGCAGAGAGTCGGACTCGACTGAGCGATTAAACAGCAGCCACGTGTTGATGGGTACCTGCTGGGGCCGCCAGGACAGACCTCTTTCCCAAGCCGTTCCATGAGTGACAGCAGCCTGTGTCTCAGCAGGGTTGACGACCGTCAGAAGCATGCTCTCTCGGACCCTCCCGACGCCGCCCCGGACGCAGAATGTGGCTGGGTGAGAACGCAGTGTTCGCCTACGAGTCGTCGGTGCACGGCGCGCACGTGCTGCGCTGCCTGGACGAGCAGCGGCGGAAGGACGAGCTGTGCGACGTGACGGTGCTGGTGGAGGGCCGGCCCTTCCGCGCGCACCGCGCCGTGCTGGCCGCCTGCAGTGCCTACTTCCACGCCCGGCTCGCCGGCCCGGCCGGCCCTGAGCCGCGCATCACGCTGCCCGGAGAGGTGGGAGAGCTCGCCCCGCGTTCATGCAACCAACTAAGTCTCCCCTGGTTGATCCCGTTAGGGCAAAACCCCGTCTTCCCCGTCATCCCTTGCCCGTGCTTCTGCAGCCGCACATTTAACTTGCTTTGTAGACATCCTGGCATTTTCTCTGTCAACTGGTTTACTTTATTTTTTTGGCCGCACCTCAAGGCAGGTGGAATCATAATTCCCCCACCAGGGATCGAACCTCTGTCGCCGGCAGTGGAAGTGCAGAGTCTTACTTAACCCCTGGACTGCCAGGGAAGTCTCTGAAATGATAACTTTGGATGTTAGTTACTATCTGTTGGGCTGTTGAATAGCTCGACCCTCTGTTACGTTTTAATGAAATGCCTCACCAGTGGATACGGGCATTCAGAGAGGTCGCACACCTGGGCGGGACTCCCCCTTTGGACCTTTTCCTGTGATGGACATCTGTGACAGGGATTAGGGTCCTCCCAAGCCTGAGTTTGGCTATGACCGACCTGCCCTCATGGACGGGGCTGAAAGGGAATTACTGGGGACAGCCTCCCTGTGCTGCTCAGTTTTATTGTTTTAACTATGAGTCCGAGTTGCCAGATCTATTCGTTTTTCAAGCCGGATGTTTTAGAATTTGGAGGAAACCTAAAAGATTATGCATTCCAGCCTCCTCATTTTGTCCACACGTGGCTGTTAGGTACTCCAGAAGGGTTCTCTCCCTTTCTTCTTTCTTGAGATTGAGATGGTGCTTGGGTAGAAGAAAGATGATTTTGTGTCATATTTATAGAGCCTTGTTCTTACACACCTTTCCCCCCAAGCCTGTTATGGAGCTCACACACCTAGACACTTAGGTTCTTGTTACCATCCTACCTCTAAGAGACGACTCTTAGGGCAGGAGTGCTGGGTACACTGGCCGTTTTAACAGTTTGTTTGGCTTCATTAGTGACTACAACTAGAAGAGTGCTGAGCCTTGTGCATTGGGACACACATTTTGTTCATTGTTAAATTGTATCTGACAATTTGTGACCCCATGGACTGCAGCAGGCCAGGCTTCCGGGTCCTTCACTGTCTCCCAGAGTTTGCTTAAACTCAAATGTCCATTGAGTTGGTGATGCCATCCAGCCATCTCATCCTCTGTCATCCCCTTCTCCTCCTGCCTTCAATCTTTCCCAGCATCAGGGTCTTTTCAAATGAGTCAGTTCTTCCTTTCAGGTGGCCAAAGTACTAGAGTTTAAGCTTCAACATCAGTCCTTCCAATGAATATTCAGGACTGATTTCCTTTAGGATGGACAGGTTTGCTCTTCTTGCAGTCCAAGGCACTCTCAAGAGTCTTCTCCAGCATACATTAGAAGTTGTTAAAAGGAATTTGGACAAAGTATGTAGAACCTGTCTGTGTACAACAGGTTTGTGTGGGCTGTTCTGTGATGACACTGAGTCTACAGTTCAGCTTATTGCTGGCCATGCATACATACATCCATGAAATGGTAGCTATAGGTTGTCAGTTCTGTGGCGGAAGTTGGAGCAAATAATATAATACTAAGGCAGTGGCAAGAAGGGCCAGCTATTGGTCAGCCGTTGTTCTTTAACAAGTAGCAACACATATGCTAATCGAGATATCCTCATTATGATCTGTAGTTTCAAATTACTTAAAAAGACTTTCCAAGCAGAAAAAAATTTGATTCCTGTATATGGAAGGAAAGGTATCTCCATGCACGTGTGTATGTATGCATTCATTCATTCTAATTTGAATATAAGATACACATTTTCAGATATTTGAAGTGTCTCATCATAATGACAGATTGAAAAGATCCTTGTGTAGCTGTCTTTAAAGCCTCTTGATTATTTTATTTAAAAATTCCCAGTTGAAACATTTATTGAGATCATTGTAAATTCACATGCAGCTGTAAGACATAAGGCAGAGAGCCCCTTTGCTGCACTCTGCTCAGTTTCTTCCAATGGTAGAGTGTTTTTGCGAAATTGTGTATCACAACCAGGATTTTGACAGTAATGCAATTCACCCGTCTCAGGCTTTCCTGGTTTTACTTGCACTAAATTGAGTATGCTGTGAAATTCTCTACAGTTTCATTTTCTGGATGGGTCCATGTATCCACTGCCACGGTAAGGAAACTGAACAGTTTCAGCACCCACCTGAGAATCCCTTGTGTTGCCCTTTTGAAATCCCACTCACTCCCTTCCTGGTTTCCGTCCATACTCCCTCACCCCTCCCTCCATTCCTAATCCCTGACAACCACTAATCTGTCCTCCTTTCTTAAAGTTTTGTCATCTGAAAAATGTCACATAAATGGAATCATTCAGTAGGTGACCTTTTGGGATTGGCCTTTTTCCTCTTCCCGTAATTTCTCTGAGATTTACCCAAGGTTTAGGCATCCTCAGTGTATTCTTTTTTATTGCTGAGCATTCCATACTGTGGGTGTACCGGTTTTTATTTAGCTGTACACCTATTGAAGGAAATCAGGCTAACTCCAATTTTGGGCTGTTACAAATAACATTGTACTGAGCGCTTGTGCAAGATGAGTTTTCATTTTTCTGGCATAAAAGAATAGGAGTGCAGTTGCTGGAACATATGGTGGTTGCATGTTTATAAGAAACTGCCAAACTGGTTTGCAGAGCAGCTGCACCATTTTACGTTCCTACCAGCAATGGGTGAGTTTTCCCGTTTCTCCACATCTTCACCAGTATTTGATGTTGCTATTTTTATTTTATTGTTTTAGCTATTTAAAAGCTACTTAAGTATGCCCAGTTTAGCAGGTGTTTAAGAGGATCACAGAAAAATTACATCTTGATCCCTCTTATTGGAATTCAGTGTTTTAAAATTAATTTTTGTATTTTGAGTCTAGAATGAAGCTTTCCATGCCCTCAGTAGGGGTCATCTCTCCCTCTCTCTGCAGAGGCAGGTTCAGTGTAAATGTACAATTTTGAGCTTAAAGGTTTTATTAGCTAGAGTCCTTGAATTCTTTGCTGAGACTGTACTAGGCACAAGTTTTAGGTCTTCACGTAGATCACTTTGTAAATCTGAATCTTTAAAAATTTTATTAGAAACTCTAAGATAATTGATAGGTAGCCATTTACTGTCCACCATGGTTAGGAATACTTTCATTGCTTTAGCTATACTGTTCTCCAGCATTGAATATTCCACTTTAGTAGTTGATCACGGTTGAGGAGTTGTTTGGAATATGGTAACCACGCAGATCTAGGATGGCAGCAGACCCCAGCACTCGAAACAGGGTGTTGAACGTTTATCCATGTTGCTTTATTCCATAGATGCCTTCTTTCCACTAATGCAGAAAGTTGTGGTAATGTTTATATCTTTATCTCATATGAGTAAATCATACTCCACGGATCATCATGAGTGGATATCTATAAAGTGGAGGGTGTGGTCCCAGTGAACAGGATGTGAGAAGCAAGCTTTGCTAGATTCCCTTAGCTTTACATTTCTGAGAGGAATATTTTTTTCTCACCAAATTAAAATCCCTGTTTTATAAGTATCACTAAGAGGTTTTCATCTTGCCACCCTGCTACTTCTCTCGTCCTTATCTGCTAGACAGCTTTTTATGTGATGTGTTTGTTTTTGTTTTGTATATTAACAGGTGACAGTTAAAGGATTTGAACCTTTAATTCAGTTTGCCTACACTGCTAAACTGATACTCAGTAAGGACAATGTGGATGAGGTGTACAAGTGTGTGGAATTTTTAGGCGTACCTGATATTGAGGAATCCTGCTTTCAGTTTCTCAAATACAAGTTTCTGGACTCCACTGCAGACCAGCAGGAATGCCCCAGAAAAAAATGCTTCTCCTCACCTTGCCAGAAACCAGATTTTAAGTTTTCTCTTTTGGACCAGAAGGATTTAGAAATTGATGAGGTGGAGGAATTTCTGGACAACAAAAATGTCCAAACCCCTCACTGTAAACTGCGTAGGTATCAAGGCAGTGCAAAAGCGACTCCTCCTCTGCAGGACAGTGCCAGCCAAACATGTGAATCCATGTGCTTAGAAAAGGATGCTGCCCTGGCTCTGCCGTCTTTATGCCCCAAATACCGAAAATTCCAGAAAGCGTTTGGAACTGACAGAGTCCGAACTGTGGAGTCCAGCGTCAAAGACATTCAGGCTGCTTCTGTTCAGCCTCACGAGCCGTCGGAAAATGAGTGTCTAGGAGGAATCCAGGACTGTGCAGACTTGCAGGTGATTTTAAAATGTGAAGAAAGAAAGTCAGCGATGGAACATGAAGAAGCCAAGAAGAAAGATCCCGCTTCCCAGGGCTCATCTGGAAAAACAGAAACAACTCCCTGCCCCCCCAATTCTGCAGACCCCCACAGGTTCTACTCTCTGTCTGTCTTACACACGTACGACCAGTACGGTGACTTGAATTTTGCTGGCACGCAGAACACGACAGTGTTAACGGAAAAGCCTTCGTCGGGTTCCGATGTGCGAGAAGAGAAGGCTTTCGGTGAGAGTCCAGATGTGAAATCAGACTCCGGCCCCAGGAAGGAGAGTGGCCTTGCTGCAAGTGATCTGAGCAGCGTGGAGCGAGAGGTGGCAGAGCACCTCGCGAAGGGCTTCTGGAGTGACATCTGCAACACGGACGCTCCCTGCCAAATGCAGTTGTCACCTGCCGTGGCCAAAGATGGCCCAGAGCAGAACTACCCCCAGAAGCGGTCTGAGTGTCCCTGGTTAGGCATCAGGATCAGCGAGAGCCCTGAACCGGGCCAGAGGACTTTCACGACCTTGAGTTCTGTCAGTTGCCCTTTTATAAGCACTCTGAGTCCTGAGGGCTGTTCCAGCAGCCTGGAAATCGGAACTGATGACTATGCTTCAGAGCCCCAGCAGGAGCCTTGTCCCTACGCTTGTGTGATCAGCTTGGGAGACGACTCGGAGACGGATACCGAAGGGGACAGTGAGCCCTGTTCAGCCAGAGAACAAGAGTGTGAGGTGAGCGGAAAAGGAGTGTGTGCTCAAGTCATTGACCACCGTTAACTGGGCTGACTGTGTCTGCTCCTGTTGGGAATGTGATCTGGCTCAGGGAGGGAGGAGGAAACCCATACTCAGTTAATTATACCACGGTATGATACATACCAGGAGTGGGTGATGAAGTTGGAAGGACTGCTGTGTTCCTTTATTTCAAGTAGGTGTATTTTGTTCTGTTAAGCAGGGAGTGGATTCCCACACTGGCCATGTAACTGTTTAAATCAAGTGCCAGGTCCCGAGAGGAAAAAGAATAATGATTCTCTAATCATTTGATGATTAACTCCTGGTTAAATACAGCATATATTCAGTCTTATTCACTGCCACAAGGACGTCTAGACGTGGGACTTAGTCACTTAGCAATGACTTAGCAATGACCAGTTGCAGGAATGTGGCTTCCGGTCCAGAGTTTTCTTTATACTAGTTTCTCATAGCTATAAAATTTTTTCTTAGTTTTCCTTAGTCATTTCATCTATTAATTTAAAGAATGTCTTAATAATTTAGTATGAACTACATGTATCCAGTTTGTTATTAATCACACTAATCTTGATCTGTGAACTTTGTGTATAAATGTTGGTATTTGATAGATGCTTTTTTGTAAAACTTGACTATAGTTCCAGTAATAATAAAGGTTCGTTAGTTCTTTATCATACTCTTTGGTTTTATACCTGTTAAAACAGGTATAAAATAGTTTGAAACAATGAAGAGGTTTTTTTTTTCCCCCTTGGCTTTGGAAGGAAGTGTTTCATTATTTAAGAAGTAATATGTAAGCATGAAGTTATATATATTGATTTTTGTATGACATTTGTAAATGCAGTGCTTGAAACTATGACAAAGTCTTTAAATGAAACATTTAAGAAATTTTAGAATATTTTATGTAACTAATTTCTGTAAGCTTGAAAGACTTAAGTAGAAACTGACAAATGTTTCATTTCTTTTTGATAATTAAATTTTCCCACAGTATTATTTTTTAAAGATTATCTTATTATTATTATTTGAAATTTAAATATGTTGAAAATGACTGTAAAATATTCATAAGGTTTTTCTAACCATTTCTGCATTGGCAAGTAAAATGAGTTATGTGAAACTGCCATTTTTCTGACAGAAAAATTTTCAGAAATGCTTTAGAAATTATTGGTGGTGTTATACACAATATTAAGTCGGTGCTACACAGTAATAGAAGTCAAAGAACAAAACAGAATTTTTTTAGTTTGGGTAAAAATACGTTTAAAACACTTTAGAAAATGCCTTAAAGATCTCTGTGGGGTATTGACATGCCCTAGTAAAATAATTTAAATTCTGTTTTTTCACCGTAAGTACATTAATATTTGTGTTTATGATGTTTGATTTGCGAAAAAAATCTGCTTCTCAATTTCTCTTCTAAACCCTCTCGAAAATAGAACAGAAATAATGAAGGAAAAAAAAAGAATGTATAGAGATTGGAGATGATAGAGGGTTTTTTTTTAAGTCTAAATAAAGTTCCCTGGAAAACATAGATGCATATTTTCCTCTTCCTAGATTTAAGTAAAACCAAAAAATGCAGCAATAATTGCTAATGTTTATTTCACCTTCTAGGTAAAATTGCCATTTAATGCACAACGAATAATTTCACTCTCTCGAAATGATTTTCAATCTTTGTTGAAAATGCACAAACTGACTCCAGAACAGCTGGATTGCATCCATGATATTCGGAGAAGAAGTAAAAACAGAATTGCTGCACAGCGCTGTCGCAAGAGGAAGCTTGACTGTATACAGAATCTTGAATCAGAAATTGAGAAGCTGGTGAGTCTAGAAGTTTCTTCTTATTCTGATTCCAACAGTTCATTCTGTCTTTCTTTTTTATAAGGAAATAGCTGTTTCAATTCCTAAGTCAGATATAATGTTCAATTATTTTAAAATTTGCCAATTAATATTAAAAAAATAAACTATGTGACATTTTCAGAAAAATAAGGAGATGAAAAGCAATGAGGATTTTCATAATTTTACCTAAGCAAGTATTTTGTGTATATAGTGGGATACTGTCATATGTAAGTTGAACTATTTCTATGTGTCTTTGTAAAAAGTGATTTATAGATTAAAGATAATTTCACTATCTAATTCTGGTGGTTGAATAAAAATGAAAGAAATGATAAAACACTTTAATCTCTTTGTGTTGTGCTTGGTGTCTGTAAATATGTTTCAGTTGTTGGTTTTAATGAACCAGTAACTTGTTTTGGTTGATAGCAAAGTGAACCAGCCAACTTGAATCTTTCATCTAAGGGAAAAATTCATGTGCTAATATAAATATAAAATTTTAATACCTAATGAGATCCTCAGGGATAAGAATGCCTACTTTGTTACATCTTATTTTTTATTCTGACATCAAAACACAAATTAACTAAAAAATGGATTAATTTTCACCAGTGTTTTCTTTGTACGGTAGTGGTTGGTACTAACAGAAGGAAGCGTTGTGTGAAGAAAGATAATGGTGCAGGCCAGCTAGAGCTAAAACCCTGGTTAGAGACGAGAGCAGAGACAGTGTCTAGATGAGGTAAAAACGGTCATTGAATGTTCTGTTTTCTGTGTGTGCACGGTGTCACTAAGTTGTGTCTGACTCTTTTCGACGCCCTAAAATGTAGCCCACCAGGTTCCTCTCTCTATGGCGTGCTCTAGGCAAGAATACCGGAGTGGGTTGCCATGCCCTGCTCCAGGGGATCTTCCCCACCCAGGGGTCGAACCCACATCTCCTGCAGCTCCTGCATTGCAGGTAGATTCTTTCTGTCTGAGTTACCAGGGAAGCCCGTGTAACTCTGGGTAGGCTATGTCATATCTTTGTCCGTCAGTTTTCTCCTCTGTAAGATGGGATAATACCATTTCTTACTTTACAGAACTGAGTATTCATTTATGAAGATTATTGTTGTTTAGTCTCTAAGTCGTGTCCAGCTCTTTTGTGACCCCCATGGACTGTATGTAGCCTGCCAGGCTTCTCTGTCCATAGGATTCCCTAGGCAAAAACACTGGAAGTGCAGTGAAGTGAAGTGAAGTGTCTCAGTCGTGTCTGACTCTTTGCAACCCCATGGACTGTAGCCTGCCAGGCTCCTCCATCTGTGGGATTTTCCAGGCAAGAATACTGGAGTGGGTTGCATTTCCTTCTCCAGTTTATGAAGATTAAATGAGCTAATACATCCAAGTCTTTAGAAAAATGCCTGGCACATAGTACTCAGTAAATATTACTTTCTTCTTCTTATTGCTGTACTATTATTTATCAATTTTCAGTTTTCTCTCCCTTGATTGTTCCTTTCATAATGTCTCTGCCTGCTCTGTAGACTCCGGGTTGGGACCTCACTGTTTATATTGCCTCTCATTATAGAAAGATTCCTTTCATGTCATTGGTGGAATAACTCTTGGTTAATTTTCAGTAGAAGGGAATATTTGGTTTTCCCATGGTTCTTAGGAAACTTTTGTAGTTGCTTCTAAGAGTAATAGCCTAATAGACTGTGGATGGATCAGCACGTGAAAAAAAGTATTTTGATTACAAAACGAATAATGATTTGAAAATAGTATTTTTAAGGTGGGTCAGTGAGATGAAAACCATGTGTGAAGCATGCTTCTGCTCAGTTCAGTCGCTCAGTCACGTCTGGCTCTTGGTCTGACTCATGGACTGCAGCACTCCAGGCCTCCCTGTCCATTACCAACACCCGGAGCTTGCTCCAACTCAACGTACTTGGACTCGGTGATGCCATCCAGCCATCTCATCCTCTGTCGTCCCTTCTCCTCCCCCTTCAGTCTTTTCCCAGCATCAGGGTCTTTTCCAGTGAGTCAGTTCTTCACGTCAGGTAGCCAGAGTATTAGCGCTTCAGCTTCAGTATCAGTCCTTTCAGTGAATAATCAGGGTTGATTTCCTTTAGGATTGACTGGTTTGATCTCCTTGCAGTCCAAGGGACTCTTAAGAGTCCTCTCCAACACCACAGTTCAAAAGCATCAATTCTTTGGCACTCAGCTTTCTTTATCGTCCAACTCTCACATCCATACATGACTACTGGAAAAACTGTAGCTTTGACTAGATGGACCTTTGTCAGCAAAGTAATGTCTCTGCTTTTTAATACGCTGTCTAGGTTTGTAGCTTTTCTTCCAAGGAGTAAATGTCTTTTAAGCATGCTTCAGGTGGTCTTTATATGCTGGGAAAGCCAAAGGGAGATGTTAATTTGAATGTCCTGTTGGAATCTGTCAGTAACCTTTGAAGAAAAAAAAAGGTGGATATTTATTTGGTTGATAAATTGATGGTATTGACTTTTAATCTTAATTTAAAATTTGATAGTATGTTAAAGGTTAGGTATTAATTCAGTATTGCTTTTACTGTAAGAATTGAATATCTATAATTTACAAACCAAAATCATGACTTTCCTTTTGCCAATAAATAGAAGATCTTGAGCAAAGTTCAACAGTCATTCACCTTGTTAACGTGTTTGACTTACAAAGCTGTCATCTTTATAGGATTCTTCTCAAGGTCTATGTTTATTCTTTTCTGTAAGATGAAATCAGAAGTTAGACAATATGTGTCTCTGATACCATTGTGGTCTCAAACAAAGGTAACCTTGAAGTAAACTTTGCTTTTTAAAGAAAAATAATAAGTTGCTAAAGTGTAATTTCTCTTAGAAGAAATCAGATATTGATTGATATCATCTTATAAGTGATCAGAAATCACAGCATTCACAGAGTTCTGGAACTCGGGGTTGACATGATCACACATTGTTTCGTTTCACTGCCCTCGTCCAGGATGATGGTGTAGGAGTCAAATGACCTCACCTGTCTTTGTGAAGGGGAAGTGTTAGTCGCTCAGTCATGTCCGACTGTATGCACTCCTGTGGCTTGTCTCCAGGCAAGAATACTGGAGTGGCTAGTAGCCTTTCCCTACTCCAGTGGATCTTCCCAACCCAGGGATCGAACCCAGAGCTCTCTGCATTGAAGGCATTCTGAGCCAGCAGGGAAGCCCAGTCTGTCTTTACTATTGTGAATTTGGTCGTGAAGATTATTGTATTAAAAACAACCCTTTTCTGGTCACAGTCTAACTACTGCTCTAGTCACATGGGCACTGCCATCTCCACACCCTGCTGTGGGCCCTCTGGGGCCTTCCCGCTGCCACTCTGTGAGGCCCTTGAGCAGCGTGTCTTGAAATGTGACCTGTGTACAATTGGCATCAGAGTTACCCAGGAGTCCACCTTCAAAATGCTCCCTCTGGAGCCCCATCCCAGACCTGTGGGAGGGGCCCAGGAACATGCATTCTGCAAGTTTCCAGTGTGAGTCTTTATTATGCACACTAAGTTTCTAGAACCTGCTGCACTAGAACACAGACGTCAGATGGAGGCTTTGGAGTCAAACAGCTGAAAACTCTGCCTGGCCCCTTGATGGCTTTGGAGAGGTCGTTGCCTCTCCAAAACCCAATCCCCTCATCAATAACAAGGAGATAAGGGTAGTATCTCCCTCAGGTCTGGTGCGAGGATGAGATTCAGCTAGAGATGGAAGGCTCTTTGTCCTGCCCCACACATGTTCAGGGCTCAGTAAAAATTAGTAGTTATGTTTTCTGCGAGTATCTGCTTTTCATTCATATTAAATGTACTGGGTACCAGGGGAATCAAAGATCAGTGAGACATAGCCCTTGCCAATAAAATGCTTGGAGTCTCATAGGGAGCCCGCTTAATGTGTTTTCATTTGTTCTTGAGAATCATCTTCCTCCTCCCCATCTAAGCTTGCAGGAAAGTTAAATGAACAGTGTGGTAGACAACCACATACTTGCGGTGGATTCACCAGTCACTGACATTTTGCCATCTTTGCTTTCTGCCTCTTCCTGTGGGTCCTGGTCTCTGTCTCTCTGGCCAGGTCTGTGTCCCCTGCTCTGCTTGGTTGGTCTGTGGGTCTTTGTCCCTCTGTCCCTGTTAGCCAGTCTTGGATTCTTTGTAACTACAGTTGGGTGATCTTCTCGCTATACTCCCTGTCCGTCTTTATGGCTCTTGTTTTGTTTTCTGAATCATTTGAAACCTACCACATTATGACATTTCACCCCTAAATGCTTAAATATGAATCTTCTAAAATGACATTTTTTGATATCTTTATCAAATATATTTACCAATATCTTTGTCATACCTGAGAAAATTAATAAATCTTAAGTAACATATGTAGTTCCTATTCAAATTACCCTTATTGTCCCTAGGCATACTTTATATACATTTTTTCTTTGCAAAGTAGGAGCCAATTCTCACATGTTTTTAGTTTTGTCTTTAGTCTCTCAGTCTAGAACAAATCCTCCCTCTTCTCCCTCCATTTTTTTTAATTTAAAAAAATCTTTGTTTTCTAGGAGAGTCTAGTTGATTAACAGTGTTGTGTTAGTTTTAAGTATAGCAGTGAGTACATGTCAATCGCTTGCTCCCTCAGTTGTGTCTGACTCTTTTCGACCCCATGGACTAGAGCCCGCCAGGCTCCTCTGTGGGGATTCTCCAGGCAAGAATGCTGGAGTGGGCCGCCGTTTCCTCCTCCAGGACATGTCAGTATGGCTGAGTAATATTCTAGTGTGTGTGTGTGTGTGTGTGTGTGTGTGTGTATATATATATGTAAGAACTGAGTCAAATGCATTCCTTTTTATGGTGAGTAATATTCCATTGTGTGTGTGTGTGTATATGTATATATATAAGAACTGAGTCAAATGCACTCCTTTTTATGGTGAGTAGTAGTCCATTGTGTTCCATTCCACAACTTCTTTTATCCATTCATCTGTGGATGGACATCTAGGTTACTTCCATGTCCTAGCTATTGTAAATAGTGCTGTGATGAACATTGGGGTACCTGTATCCTTTTCAGTTATGGTTCCCTCAGGGTATATGCCCAGTACTGCCCCCCTTCTATTTTCTAACGATAATAAGTTTTTTAAGAGTCTAGGCCAGCGTTCTCATGAAATGTCATACTTTTAATGTTTGTCTGATCATTTCCCCTTGGTTTTATGTAACTCCTTCCTTCACTCTTTGTATTTCATGTAAACTGTGAAAGTGTGTGTTCATAGATCGAGATTAAACATTCATACTGGGTCACCTGGGGAGACACCGTGTCAGGATGTTGTTCCACTTGAGTGCACGGGGGCAGATCATCTCCAAATTTTTTTTTTTTTGCCTTTGTGATTGTTTTCTGTGGACTGTTAATTAGGCACTTTGTGAATATCTAGTTCCCCAACACTCCTTTGTCCTTTGATTTTAAGCATGTGATGATGGCCTTTACAACGGGGACTGCAAAATCGGGATTTTTCCAATTTTGTTATTCCACTTACATTTATTGGTATTCCTCTTTAAAAAGAACTTTCCTTCCCTCCTCTTTTTCCTCTGTCCGACCACATCCTTTTAGTATCACAGTGGACTCATGGATTAATCTTTTTCTAGTTTAATTTCTTAGAACTCATAATAGCCGTTGGTCTTCTTGATGTCAGTGTTTTCCCGGGCTTGCCGGGGAGAGCCAGCCTCCTCAGCCAGCTGGTGCGTGCTGTTGACACGACCCCGTTGGTGTGCCTGTGCCATTTACAGCAGTGTCTCATAGGTTTGCCTTGCATCTGTGTGCGTGCTCAGCCATGGTTGACTCTTTGCCACCCTGTGAACTGTGGCCCACCAAGCTCCTCTGTCCATGAGACTCTCCAGGCAAGAAGACTGGAGTGGGTTGCCATGCTGTCCTCCCGGGGCTCTTCCCGACCCAGGGATCAAACCCAAGTCTCCTTTGTCTCCTGCGCTGACAGGCGGATTCTTTACCACCTGGGTAAAGCCTTCTCTTTACCTGGGATTCTGAGCCACCTGGGAAGCCGCCTCTTGTTTAGAGATGAGGAGCCACCCCTTTCTGTAAAAATCCCTAGTCTCTTATAGCAGGTATTAGACTCCAGAATGCATGCTAGCTGCTGGAGAGTTGCTCCTTCTATGTGTGTGTGAAATATGTGTTCATTCAGGATATACATCATGCTTCAGTAAACAGGGGCTTTCCTGGTGGCTCAGATGGTAAAGCATCTTTCTACAATGCAGGAGACTGGGGTTTGATCCCTGGGTCAGAAGGATCCCCTGGAGAAGGAAATGGCAACCCACTCCAGTACTCTTGCCTGGAAAATCCCATGGACTGAGGAGCCTGGTAGGCTACAGTCCTTGGGGTCGCAAAGAGTCGGACATGACTAAGCGACTTCACTTTCACTTTCAGTAAATAGAAGTATGTACCTTGCAATAGAAAAATTTAGTGTTTCTTACTCAGTGCAACGTTTTTCAAAGTCTTAGATGGCCCTGAAATATTTAAAACCTGACTACCCATAGTTGGAGTCACCCGCAGTTTTGTAGGAAAACTTTATTTATTTATTTATTTTTTTAGGAAAACTTTAATATAAAACCACAGCAGTACTTTTGTGTAAAGCAGGTTTCTTTTTTAACCTTTTAACTATTTTAGTCCCGAAAGAGCATCTATTTAAAGGTTGGCCATTGCAGATGGCTACTGTGAAGCAACCTGTCTAAATGTTAACTGGCAACATTTAACAGCTCTGGCTCCCCTGAAGTTGCCAAAGAGCAGAAGCCAGGAGATTTATCATAGATTTCACAAGAGAAATCTTTGACCCTCTGTCAACACTTATTTTCTCTTATGTTATAACCAGCTTGATGATTTGGTTTTCTAGGTCATACTAGATTAGGCGCAGTGCAGTGGTAGAATCGGAAGGATGAGGTGGCACAATGATAGGAAAAAAGACACGCTGTCCGCAGTGACCAGTGATGGCGGACATGGTGGCTGGGACTGGGAAAACCTGACCAAAACTTCATGGTAGGCTTTCTTACAGGGATAATCATTTAACATGAAAATAATAACAGTACCAATAGGGGTAATAATTGTGCTCAGTCGTGTCTGACTCTCTGTGTCTGCACAGATTGTAGCCCACCAGGCTCCTCTGCCCATGGGATTTTCCAGGGAAGAATACTGGAGCGGGTTGCCATTTCCTCCTCCAAGGGATTTCCTGACCCAAGGATTGAACCCGAGTCTGTTGATGTCTCCTGCATTGTCAGGCAGATTCTTGACCACTAGCGCCACCTGGGAAACCATGGTGGCTCAGTGGTAAAGAACCCACCTGCAGTGTAAGAGATGTGGCAGGAGCCTTGGGTTCAGTTCCTGAGTCAGGAAGATCCCCTGGACAAGGAAATAGCAACCCACTCCAGTGTGTCTAGTAAGTCCTGTGGAAAGCCCACAGGGTCGCAAAAGAGTTGGACACGATTTAGCAACTAAATAGCAATAATAGTAATTAATAAACACAATTCCCCTCCCCCTCCATTCTTCACATGTCAATCACTCACGTACTAGCTTTCTGACTCTGGGCATGTTAAAATCTGAACCCCATCTGTAAAATGTGTTTGATAGTCCTGAAATCAGCAGTCATCGTGAGGGTTACATAGTTGAAATGGTATGTTTGGAAACATCTAGCACAGTGTCCGGCACAGCTAGTGTCCAGTCGTGATTGGAATCTTTGGCGTTACGATCACTTCACTCGTGCTTTTGCGGAGGTTGTATTTCATCCCCAGAGTCTGCAGGGGTTTATCTGCAGTCCACAGATCCAAAAAACTCTGAAAACTGTGCAAGTCTGTTGCAACTGTTTTGGCCAAAAAACTGACACAAGGCTAGATCAGGGTACCCAGTTGTTATGTATCCTACTTTGTCTATTGATGCTTTCGTGTGTCTTATTTAGAAATGGGAAGGTGCCTGAGAGTGGGGTGCTGCTTCAGATGCTGCTGGAGGAATTATGTGTGCATGTATACTTTGTCTCTAGAATCTGAGTACTTCTGAACTCCAAGATATGTGTAGGCCTGTTAGGGATGAGGGCTTATGAGCCTCAGGATTGAGTATATTTTTGAATGGAATTGGCAGGAAAAATTCCCCATGACCTTACATGATGAGGAGGTGCCGTGGATATGAATGAATGCACACCCTAGCCATGTTGACGAGCTCATCAACACAGCTCACCGTACTCTCTTTCTCGCCTACAGCAAAACGAAAAGGAGAGCTTGTTGAAGGAGAGGGATCACATTTTGTCCACGCTGGGCGAGACCAAGCAGAACCTGACCGGGCTCTGCCAGCAAGTCTGTAAAGAAGCGGCTCTGAGTCAAGAACAGATACAGATCCTTGCCAAGTACTCAGCCTCCGACTGCCCGCTCTCCCTGTTAATTTCCGAGAAAGGCAAGAGCGCTCCTGATAGTGAGCTTGCGTTACCCTCGATCCTGAGTCTGTCTGAAAGGCCTGCGGCTGGACTGCCTGCCGGGGAGCCCAGCCTATGTTACCCCAGCACCAAGGGCGGCGAGGCGGGCGGTGTGCGGGGCCAGGAGTCCCAGACGGCCACCAGCACCCTCTCAGAGACGAGGGAGCCCTGCCGCCAGAGCGGGGGCATCTCAGACTTCTGTCAACAGATGACCGACAAGTGTACTACTGATGAGTAAACGCACCTCCGGCTATTTCCTACTGACATCTTGACATTGTCTTAAAAGCCTGATATGGCCACCTGTCTCTTGACAGTATGGTTTGTCTTCCCTCGTACTTTGCTGTTAAGGGAATTCCTTTGATATCAGCCTTGACTTTTCCTTCATTTCCACAGGAGGGGCAGAAATGATCTGCTACCTGGATGCTGAAAACTCCCACATGGAAATGCAGTAAGGCTTTGAAAGAAAGAAAGAAAGTGAAGTCGCTCAGTCATGTCTGACTTTTTGTGACCCCGTGGACTGTAGCATATACCAGGCTCCTCTGTCCATGGGATTTTCCAGCAAGAGTACTGAAAACTGCTCAGTTTTAAAGAATAACAGCTATTAGTAATGATTCTTCCCAGTGTTCAAAGTAAACAAGAAAGTGAAAAACTGTAGTGAATCAGACAACAGTTAAACAGGTTGAAACCTCTGCAGACACTTCCTGCTCTAAAGAAGTAGCCTGCAAAAGATTAATCATCCGGCCTTCTTACAACATACTGGTTTAAAAGAAAATGTTCTTCCAAGTAATGCTGACAGAGTTCCATGCTACTGAAAAGTGAGGTGTCACCACCTCGGGCACAGTGCTGTAGGCCTGAAGTGGGAACACATAGAGACCATCTTGCCTGAACCCTTGCGTGTTGCTCTTTCAGCTCTCGCTGAAAGTGGAGACTGGTTGGCCTGTAGCTGTGATTCTCGGCTACGTTGGAAACAGTTAGGAACCCCGGGCAGGAGGCTGGCCTCTGGCAGAGGCTCCTGATCCTCCTCAGTGTCGACTTTAAGAGTCGTGGCTGCATCAGCAGTAGATAAGTGTCATTTCCCTCTTTTCCTCTTCATCTCTTCTACATCTGGGTCCAGCATGATCTTTCTGTTTGCTCACATTCTCGTCCTTTTGAAGGAGAAATAAAACTCAGGACACAGTGGCGTGAGCTCCTGTGATGGCAGCCTTGTCTTAGCCTCCCTGGAATCCTGGAGTGCTCACCCGGGACAAGGCTGGGGGCCTGCCCGCCAGAGGCCACTCATACAAGGGAACCCGCTGTTGCAGGGAAAGATGGCCTGCATTTATCAGGAGTGGCAGTTCATTTCCCATCCTGTCTCTGAAGGTCTGTGGTTTCTTTGTAAAAAGCATTACGATAGATCAAAATGTGTCCACAACAACCATGTAGGTTTGTGAGATAGGCTAAAAACATAATTTTGTACCATTGTGTGAATTTGGAAGCCAGATTTAGTCTTGCTCTCCTCCCCAAATCTAGCACGTAAGGGCACACCCATCATTTTGGACTTGGGCATTTTAAAATCAGTCTTTGTGTTTATTCAATCCTGTTTTAAGATAGTTTTCTAATAATCTGAACCCTTATCCCATGCCATTATGCAATGGTTCTTAGGCATTCTGCTGTTATAGAAAGCTGTGGACCTGTCAGTGATGAAAGCAACATTGAATATTTGCATTCAGAGAAACGTTTGCAGAATCCAGTTTGAAAGGGTACAGAAAGTAATTTTTAGAGTTTGGATTGGAAAGTACTTCATTTCACTGAGGTTAGACACCTGACTTGTGTAGAGTGCATCTTGAGTCTGGCAGAGGGCTTGTGTAGTTAACGTGTAGGAATGGGTCTGAAGCCAGTAGGCCTGTGAGGCGACGTGGGGACCAGGCTTCCCATTTCAGAGTAATTCGTCTAATGTTACCCTTTTTCATGGGGGCCGGTGTTGCGGGAGCTATTGCCACTATCTTTTCAGTGGTTTGTATGTTATTTCTATTATCAGCTTAGCTGTTGTAGGAAAAAACTAGTTGGACTTGTTTATTTTCTAGAGGCTTTTATAAGTACACCTAAGAATTTGTCAGGGAGAATATAATTCTATGATAATGAATCCCATACTACAAAACAGTGATCAATGGTGTATGCGTGTGTGTGTGTGTGTGTGTATTCTTCCATCTAGCTATTTCTTTGATACTTGTAATTTTAAATTCAAAATATAAAATAATATAAAACCTTTTCTGGTTTACAGTGTGTAAAATCTTACCCAAGCCGACGGACTCCTTCATTTCCTACCTCAGTGTGCACTCGGCTATTTTTCGCACCAGTCTGTGTATGTGCAAATGTCAGTCTCGTACTTTAATTGCTACTGTAAATAACTGCTTTGAAAGATTACTTCCTATTTTATGATGAAACCTAGCTGTCTCCAGAGTTTAAATACAGTTTTTAAGGCACTTGGATTAAATTTCTCGCTACATATAAACAGTTTAGCATTAAGGTTTATTTTAATGATATTCTAATTATTGGCCAAGTGTATTATTTCATAAAATAGAGCATTACTTTTAATAACCAGCATGTAATACAAGTAACTACACTACCTCATACCTACATGATTTTCAAGTTGTAATCCAGAGGAACAGAGAGATAAAAATTTTTTATCTTTGTCTTTTGGCCATAAAGTGGGGAAGTTTTTTATATATTGCATAGCATTACACATTTATGCCTATTTTAACATTAACTTCTAAAGACGTTTTTTCTAAGAAAATTTGTTTTAAATTGATTTTTTTTTGATGCTGCCGAAGACAAATGACAGGATTATGTGTATACAGTGTATATCTTTTCCTTCATGCAGAACTTTGCAAAGGTGATTTTCAGTTTGTATATGGTGTATTTACACGATTATGGTTCCTTATTTTATGAGTTAGCCTTCTCACTGCTTGATGATTTTTAAAAGCTGTTAGGTCTAACTCAGTAAAATAACCATACCTTAAAGTGTTTCTCATTATTTGAATCCTGCAGCTGTAGCAAATAATTTGTTAAGTTGCTATATTCAGAACAAACATGGATATAAATCTAAGTACTACATCTGTACATCTTATAATTTACTATAGCTTAATGCTTAACTAATTTAAAATAAGGAATCAAATATATTTGACACAGTAGACGATACAGGTTGCATGTGGACACTCAGCCACATTAACAACTTGGAGGAAAAAAAATAAAAAAATGGCAATGTTATAATGAATTCTCAGGTGAACTTTTTTTTCAGTTATGAAACATCTATTTTGAATTTGTAAATATTTTAACTGTTTTATTAAAGCATGTAATAAACTATTCTTTGAAACCTGTTGGGCAGAATGAAAATTTAAAGCCATAATGGCAAAAGATGGCATACTGATTGTAAAATAAACAGAAATAATAACAGCTATTGATTTTTTTTGTATCTTTCATAATATAATTTTCTAACAATGCAATAAAACCACTAAATTTATATATCAATATCCTATCAAGATCATGTTTCATTAAAGGTGAACTTTCATAGTATTTAATTTACATTTTCTTCCTATTGTGCTTGCCCAAATGTAGCAAAACTAGGAATGTTAAATGTTGGTAATAAAATGACAGTTCAATAAAAGTCTCGAAAACTGCTTCTGATCGACTAGATTTGTACATTCCATTTCCATTTTCTCACCTCTCATACGAATTTACTAATTTTGGTCTTTTGGTCAGTAAACAGTATGGCTCTGGCATCTGTATGAAGGGGTCTTTTTCATTAGTTGATTATCATGCCTGAAAAGAAGGTTCTCAGCAATCACCAGGTATTTAAAGAAGCACAGGTTTTAACCTTGTTTCTGATTTAATTTTAGTCTTCGGCTAGAACTGTAGGGTTAAGGGGTATCTCTTTCAGTCCTCAGTTTTGAAAAATTTATCTGCAGGATCAAATCAACCATGTTACATTCAACTTCTAACCAGGCCTTTGTAATCATGCTTTGGGCAGCTGCTCAGAGTTACCGGCAATCCAGATCAAGGTCTGCTGGTCTAGTTATTTTGTGAGTCTCCTCTGCGTGTAATGTTGCGTGGTAGGTGGAGGCTTAGTTTTGACCTTAGACATTGACTGTTTCTGGGGGAGAGACTTCACCATTGCATAATACCTTCATGTGCTCTTATGCTTCCAAGGGGTTTCTGGCACCCAGGATGGATTGAGTGAGAGCTCCCCCTAGGGGCTTGGAGGCCACATCCCTATGTGAACAGGCATATTCAGGTTGGAGCCTCAGAGATGAGTAGGCTGCCCCTTGCAAAGCAATGTTTAGAGCTAAGAAAGTTGCCTTCCCAAGGATGTTTTCTCCTTTACATGGATGTAAGCAATCCAGAGGCACCTAAAGACAAGCCACTTTGGATTATTGAGGGACCAGCCTTGGATCCTTGGTCCTGCATACAGACTGGAATTGGGTGGCAAGCGTAGGGTCAGTGACACTGGCCTGGCGCTGCCAGTTAAAAGCTAGAACCTTACCAGCACACTGTAATGCATTGGGACCCAGCTGCCTTGAAAAAAGCAGGAAAGCAGTGCACATGTTTCCCAGTTCTAACAGCCCTGTGAAGTCCTTTCTGGAAGTCGTGCCTTGAGGTTGCCTGCCCAGGCTGAGGGCTCATGCTGCTGGGCTGTGCTCGCAAGGCTGTTGTGCTCTTGGTGTTGCGCAGGGCCCCTACAATCGTGCTGCTGCAAGTTCATTTATTCCATGTTGCACACATTTTCTAAGGTCCTTTTGCTGTTTTGCAGTTGTTAAGTCGTGTCTAACTCTTTTCAACCCCGTAGACTGCAGCACGCCAGGCTTCCCTATCCTTCACCATCTCCCGGAGCTTGCTCAAACTCATGTCCATCAAGTCAGTGATGCTGTCTAACCATCTCATCTTCTGTTGCCCCTTCTTCTCCCGCCTTCAATCTTTCCCAGCATCAGGGTCTTTTCTGATGAGTCGGCTCTTTGCATCAAGTGGCCAGAGTATTGGAGCTTCAGCTTCAGCGGCAGACCTTCCAGTGAATATTCAGGACTGATTTCCTTTAGGATGGACTGGTTGGATCTCCTTGCAGTCCAAAGGAGTCTCAAGAGTCTTCTCCAACACCATAGTTCAAAAGCATCAATTCCTTGGCACTCAGCCTTTATGGTCCAACTCTCACATCCATATATAATCACTGGGAAAACAATAGCTTTGACTATACTGACCTATTTTGGCAAAGTAATGTCTCTAGTTTTTAATATGTTGTCTAGGTTTGTCATAGCTTTCCTTCCAAGAAGTAAGTGTCTTTTAATGCAGTCACCATCTGCGGTGATTTTGGAGCCCAAGAAAATAAAATCTGTCACTTTTTCCACTTTTCCCCTTTCTGTTTGCCATGAAGCGATGGGACCAGATACCATGATATTCACTTTTTTGAATGTTGAGTTTTAAGAGAGCTTTTTCACTTTCTCTTTCACTTTCATCAAGAGGCTCTTTAGTTCCTCTTTGCTTTCTGCACTTGAGTGGTATCATCTGCATGTCTGAACTTGTTGCTATTTCTCCTGGCAATCTTGATTCCAGCTTGTGACTCATCCAGTCTGGCATTTTGCATTATGTGCTCTGCATATAAGTTAAACACGGTGACAGCCTTGACGTACTTCTTTCCCAATTTTGAACCAGTCCATTATTTCATGCCCGGTTCTACCTGTTGCTTATTGACCTGCATACCTGTGTCTTAGGAGCCAGGTAGGGTGGTCTGGTATTCCTATCTCTTTTAAGAATTTCCCACGGGTTTATTGTGATCCACACAGTCAGAGGCTTTAGCATAGCCAGTGAAGCAGAAGCAGATATTTTTCTGGAATTCTCTTGCTTTTTCTGTGGGCAGGGGTATTTCTGTCAGCTGAATTTAGGTCCATAGGCAGTAGAATCTGGCAAGTGGGCACTGACGAGGAAACTCTCCGGGGTACTCGTCATCTGCCACAGCCTTTGGGCACACTGGGTATGTGTTCTGGGCATGTAGCTGTGCTAATGGTTGGATATTGGCTCAATTTCAAACCAAGTGGCACAAATACGTGCTACTGTTGTGTGTGTCATGATTAACTCTGAGTCACTTTAGAGTCTTGGCATGGAGCCATTACCACTTCTGAGTCTCCAAAGGAGTGCTGTTGATCCTGTGAAGGGTGACCCACACCTCTGCTGAGGTCCTGGCACCTATGGCTTAAAGATGCCCACTGAGCCTTTTCAAAAGCTCACAGAGGCAGTTAGAACCCCACAGAAAGTCATATTTTACAAGTAAAATATAAGCCACAATGACCGTCCAAATTCAAAAGGCTCACAGTCTGGTTTAAAAGCTCTTACCCAAGCCACTTGCGCTAGCTACTGTGAAAACCCACTGGGCCCAGTGCAAGCCCCCAGGCAACACCAAAGTTAGATCCCCTGGCCCCCACTGTGCGCCATGGTGCCGTGAGGTTCCAGATCACATGGGTCCTCACCACCCAATTCTATTCTGATTGTGGTTTCTCAGTATCTCTAAACACTGCCCTCCGCCCACCCCCCTGCCACGCCCCCACCAAATATTTGGTATCTGGGGAGGATTTCATAGTCCCTTCCTGGGTGATGAGCAAGTAGCAAAATAAAATGAAGGAATGGTGGGTGGAAAACCAAAAGGAAACAATAAACTGTAGTTGAAGATGTAGCTTAGAGAGAGATCTGGGTGTGAACTCCGGGATGAGGCACGTTTGTGTCATCAGTTTGTTCCCTGTTGGAGGAAATGAACGTTTCCCTGCTCCTGGTTTCCACGAAGAGAGA
>NW_011494940.1:3505338-3525436 GCF_000754665.1 Bison bison bison
GAGATTTTGAGAGATTGTCCTCTAAGCAGCAGCACACCACCCGCCCTGCCTCTGCTTCATCTGCATGGCTGTGCAGTGGGGCTGAGCACAAGACGTGCTGCACACGTATCCCAAGAGGAAGAAGGTCCATGCCCAAGCGGAGAAGAGCCAGTTATTTTTTCCAAATTCATGAATCAACTCCCAGCTCTCCAGAGATGGAAGGGGTAAAGAGGTTAACGGATGATCTCCCAGAAACCAGAGCGTAGGAGATTAAAGGGGAAATGTGGGAAGGAATTATCTGGAGGCAGTGACTCTGGTGACTTTGGAAAGCTTACACTATTACTGGGTGTGTACTCAGTCGTGTCGGAGTGTTTGTGACCTTATGGAGAGCTTACAAGAAGAGAAACAGCAAGGTATAGAGAGAAGCAGGCCTCAGTGAAGGTCATGAACTCACGTTTCCAGCCTCCCCACTTCCTCCTCTGCTTCTAGAGGCAGCTGTAGGTTCAGGGTTAAAAACAAAGTATTACCTTGTGCTTAAGCCCAAGCACTTCTTTTTCTCCCCTTCACCTCTGTTATCTACACTGTTGTAGGTTTTGGACGTTTATTTTCATTTTTAATTTACTTTTTATTCTGGCTGCACTGGGTCTTTTCGTGGTGGGCAGGGCCTTCTCTAGTTGTGGTCCAGGGGCTTAGTTTCCCCATCAGGGACTGAACCCACGGCCCCTGCACTGGGAGGTGGGGTCTCAACCACTGGACCACCAGGGAAGTCACTGTTCTAGAAGTGTAAGTGAAAAGAAAATGGAAAGGATTTTAAAAACTGATTGTCACATATCCTCTTTTCATTTAGAAAGAACTCAGACAGTAACAGAGAAGGCAGTGGCACCCCACTCCAGTACTCTTGCCTGGAAAATCCCATGGATGGAGGAGCCTGGAAGGCTGCAGTCCATTGGGTCGCTGAGGGTCGGACACGACTGAGCGACTTCACTTTCACTTTTCACTTTCATGCATTGGAGAAGGAAATAGCAACCCACTCCAGTGTTCTTGCCTGGAGAATCCCGGGGACAGGGGAGCTTGGTGGGCTGCCGTCTATGGGGTCGCACAGAGTCAGACACGACTGAACGACTTCACTTGTTCTTGGGCTTTTCAGCAGACACTGTTTCCCTTCTCCCCTTTTAGCTTCCATTTACTCACTGTCTGGAAAGCCACTGTTTCCTAAACAGTTAACTTCCTTCTTTCTGGAGACTGGACCTAAATAATTTTCTGGATACTGTCTTGTTAGGCAGGTTTCTGGTGTGATATTAATCTCTTTCGAGGCAAGTCTTGCAAATAATACCCAGAGCACGATTAAATATGGAAATATTCACTGTAATTTAATCTTTCTAAAATAATACCTCTTTGATCCACCTCAGAAACTTTGAGTCTTTTTGCTTTGGACTATTAATTTCAAAGAATTATCTTTTGTGAAATCGCTAAACTTCTGTTTGGTTTGCTTTGATTTAAACGATAACAACCTTAAATGAACAGGACCACTACCAGTACCTTTGAAATAAATTTTTCTTTTAAAAAAAAAAAAAAAGGAATTTTTTTTTAACATTGTGTTTCAGGCTTCTTTGAGATTTTTATTTGCTTTTTTTTTTAGAAGACCTCATCTACTGTGCTCAACATCTGATATTTGAGGTGTCTGTTGTGGTAAATTTAGTCTGCCAAGAAATCCTTTGTACCATGCCTAGAAATTTGGGTATCTGCTCAGACAGCCCTGTTTTGGCCCACCAGACAAATTAGTATAACCTGAGAGGGCAGCTTGGTGTGGAATCAAAAATGGAGTTTGAAACTGACAAGAATGAGGAGTGGAGCATGTATAAATTAAAAGAGTTCAAGCTGCTAAGATAAAGTAGGGGAATTTGGCTAGTCCAAGCACTTCGTAGACGGGCCTTGTGTTTGCTAGGGTCTGGCAGACCTGAGAGCTGCAAATGTGTTTTAAATAGGCTAAAAAGGAAGTATGCACTTAAGGACTAAAGGAATTGCACAGATTTAAGTAATGACTCAGGCAAAAGTCCAGATCTTTTCAGAAAGAAGGCGATGGGGACTGAAGGAACGTGGGCCTGGAGTGAAGACACTGAGTTTTTAAGCCAGGTTCTGACACTTCATTACTGAGCAGCTGTAGGGGAGTCCACTTGATTTCTCCTGTAGCTTCTTCATCTGTACATATGCCGTACTGGGTCTTCTGGCCCTTGAGACCGAAGTCGGATTGACTCAAACTTTCATTCATATTCTTTTAAAGTCCTAGTCAGCTATTTGACACATAGTGAGTGAATACTGTCCTTAAATTGGGAAGGAAGGGTGGATTTCTGGAGAGTGAACGTGGATATTTGTGGTGCGATTGGCTTAGAGTCTCATGGTGACTCTGAATTAGGTACTTCAGTTCAGTTCATTTCAGCTGCTCAGTCGCATCCGATGTTTTGTGACCCTATGGACCACAGCACACCAGGCTTCCTGGTCCATCAGCAACTCTTGGAGCTTGCTCAAACTCACGTCCATCGAGTCGGTGACGCCATCCAACCATCTCATCCTCTGTTGTCCCCTTCTCCTCCTGCCCTCAGTCTTTCCCAGCATCAGGGTCTTTTCTGATGAGTCAGTTCTTTGCATCAGCTGGCCAGAGTATTGGAGCTTCAGCTTCAGCATCAGTCCTTCCAATGAATATTCAAGGTTGATTTCCTTTAAGACTGACTGGTTTGATCTCCTTGCTGTCTTAGGCAGTTTCTTCCATCCAAATAGTTCACCTTATTGTTTCTTGTGCTATATTTTAGACATTGTTGATAAAGTCATTAAAGTCAATAGCTTCCTTTAATTTCACCCAAATGAATAAGTAAGCAGGTAAGTTAAGTAAGCAAACAAAATACTCCCTGGGTATGGGATTAAGAGGTACAAACTATTATATATTAAAATAAACTACAAGGATATATTGTACAGCAGAGGAAGTATAGCCAGTATTTTATAATAACTGTAAATAGAGAATAACCTTTAAAATTGTGTCACTCTATTATATACCTATAAAATATAATATTGTACATCAACTATACTTCAGTAAAGAACTGCCTCTGGCACTAGAGCTGAATGGGTAGAGTAGGCTTTATTGCAATTTGGGGGAATATATTTATTTCAGTTTAATATAGACAGCTTCAGTGTGAACACTGTGATAGCTCCATCTTGAGGTCTCCCCCTCCCCTGGGGGATTTTCACAGCCTGCCCAGCTTCATGTGGGGTCTCGGCCTCATAACAGCTCACCGACTCTTGCCTCTTCCCTTCTTCCCCCGATTGCCCTGAGGAGCCCACATGCAGCTCTCTCCTCTCTCAGTCTCCAAGGATGGCTTTGGACCATCTCACTTGCAAACTCCGACAAGGGCTCAGCAGAACAGTGGGGATTTCGTGAAGCAGGACTGTCTCTTCTAGAAGGCAGCTCATTCATTCATTCAACAAAATCCTAGTAAGCTCCAGGAGGAACCACTAAACACTGTTTTGGCTCCAGGGACCCATGAGAGAGAGAGATGAAAATCTGTATCCTCACCAAGTTTACATTCTAGTCCAGACAAAGGGACCAGAAGCAGAAATATAAAGCATTGAGTATATTAGAAGGTGAAAAAGGCCTTGAGAAAAATAAGCACAGAAGCAGAAGAGCAGAGTGGGAGCTTTGTACAAGCTGGCAAAGGAAAGTCATCTGAGAAGATGCTATTTGAATAAAGAACTGAGGGAAGTTAAATGAGCTTTAGTTGGTTATACTTTGAAGATTATTTTTTGACTTAAGTTATGAAGTAAAAAATGGAGAAGAGATCAATCTTGCATGGCTATAGTAAGAATCAAATAAAACAATGTTTGGAATAATTCCTTTTAGAAAACCAGTTAGTACATAAAATGAAAGTTTCTCAGTTGTGTCCGACTCTTTGCCACCCCATGGACTGTAGCCCACCAGGCTTCTCTGTCCAAGGAATTCTCCAGGCAAGAATTCTGGAGTGGGTAGCTGTTCCCTCCTCCAGGGAATCTTCCCAACCCAGGGCTTGAACCCAGGTCTCCCACCTTGCAAGTGGATGCTTTACTGTCTGAGTCACCAGGGAAGCCCAATTAGTACATAGCTAGCATATAATAAATTTTAGTCTTATTATTACATAGAGTGGTGCCCTCTAATACAGTACCTGCTAGCCACAATAAGCTGTTTAAACTTATGTGAATTCAAATGAAGTAGTAATAAAAATTCAATTTCTCAGCCTCACTAGTGACATTTCAAGTTCTCAACAGCCACATGTTGCTGCTGGCTGCCACTTTGCACAGTGCAGACACGGACCATTTCTATCCCTGTAGAAAGTTCTATTGCATACTGCTAAATATAGAGTCTAACGTTGATACATCAAGGAAAATGCAGTCTCATATGTAACAGGAGTGTCATGGGACATTGTTGTCTTAGAATTTCAGCTCAAGCCTCATAGCTGAGGACAGTGGGAGACATTGATCCCACATATTAAAGAGAGATGTCAGCATAGACGCATTTGTACAGGGCTTACTGCTCGCATGTGTGTGCTCAGTTGTGTCTGACACCTTGCGACTCTGTGGACTGTAGCCCATCAGGCTCCTCTGTCCATGAAGTTCCCGGGCAAGAATACTGGAGTGGGTAGCCATTTCCTCCTCCAGGGGATCATCCCGACGCAGGCATCGAACCTGCATCTTCTGCATCTCCTGCATTGGTAAGCAGATTCTTTACCATAGAATCGCTTGGGAAGCACCTCCAGGGTTTACTAGCAGAGGCCGGATGAGAATTTTGGCCAATCTCTGGTTTCCAGTCTAGATAAGAGAAGCCTCAAGGTCCATTGAGAGACTAGATTCTTTCAGGTGAATTCATCAGAATGGAGGCTGCTGTGGGGCACAGAAGGGGAGTTTCTGATCCTCCCAGTTCAGTGAAAGGGGGCCTACCAGGAGAACCTCACCCAGATGGGGTGTCTCTGGAAGGGGAGGCCAACATTTGCTCCCGGCTGGATGCGTCTGACCCGAGATACTGGTGTGTTTCCCCCTGGGTTGCTCTCCGAGGCAAGTAAGAAAGGGTTCTTAAGGAACCTTGTGGTGCCCAGAGGCCAAAAGTATGAGATGAGCTCAAGGGGCCGTAGACGCAGGAACATAAAGTACCAGATCCTCGTTACCCTTCCTGCCGTGTTGGAACCGTTGCGGAATTTTTGAGCGGTCCCCGGCACCTGGCTCGTCCCTTTCCTGTCCCATGTTAGAAATCATGTTCTTCTCCTTCCCTGTATAAGGAAATGACACGTATCCCACCCAATCAGCAAATGACTCACAAGCTTCCTACTCCATTCCTTTGTTCCCTGGCTACCAAAACAGGCAGGTGACCCACATTTGTCATGGGCTTCCAGGTGGCGCTACTGATGAAGAACCCATGTGCCAAATGCAAGAAACGTGAAATGTGGGTTCGATCCCTGGGTCTGGAAGATCCTCTGGAGAAAGGCATGACAACCCACTCCAGTATCCTTGCCTGGGAAATCTCATGGATGGAGGAGTTCATGGGATCACAAAGGGTCAGACACAACCGAAGTGACTTAGCACACACACTCCCTCACCACTGGAAAAGCTGGCCTGCTCACAGTGTCTCCTGGTCTAATAAACTCTGTTCTCCTTTCATTCTGTCTTGTGTCTGGAAGTTCTTTTCTGACCTGTGCACAGAACATAAAAACCTGATGTGTGCTCTTAATAATTTGCAGTGGGGAGCCGGCCATCTGTGTGATGGGAGAGGCCCCGCGTCCTCAGTGGAGAGGTCTAATGATGGGGAGGCCAGCTGAGCTGCAGGAGAGGATGGGCTGGGCAGAGAGAGCAGGGCAGCCTGCCCTGTTACCACAGCGGGGCCCGCCTTGCTGCCAAGTGTGTGCCATGGCAGGTAAGTAGGCTGAAGCCCTGTAATGACGTGCCTTCATCCTTCATTCAGTCGCTCAGTCGTGTCCAACTCTTTGTGACCCCATGGACTGCAGCACGCCAAGCCTCCCTGTCCATCACCAACTCCCGGAGTTTACTCAAACTCATGTCCATTGAGTTGGTGAGGCCATCCAGCCATCTCATCCTGTTGTCCCCTTCAAAAAAAAGAAAGAAATGTCGTCCCTCATAAGGGACAAGACGTTTGTACAGTGAAGGCGAGTGTCAGATGGAGCAGTAATTGTCAGATGTCGCGTGGAAGGTGCCTCACACATGTCCCTGTGGGAGATCCCTGAGGGGACCACAGAGATGCACCCCCCCCCACCCCCAGGGGAAAGCTGCTGTCTGGTTGCCTCCCTGGATGAAACAGATCAACAGTATAGAGAAAACTAAAAACAGGGGCCAAGGAGGAGGAACGGGAGCCAGGGAGTAAAGAAGACGCCATGTGTCCATTCTGGGGCGAGTCCCAGAGCCGGGAGGCAATTCACAGAACCGGACGAGCAGGGCTGTGGCGTTCCCCTTGTCCGAAAGGGGCAAGCGTTCCTCTGAGCCTGCCGTTTGTTGCAGGGCAGCTCAGCTGTTACCAGATCTTCAGGTTTTCTTTTCTTTCTTTTTTTTGGTGTAAATCATTTTGAAACTCTTTACTGAATTCATTACCGTGTGGCTTCCTTTTTATGCTTTGTTCTTTTGGCCGCAAGGCACGTGGGGTCTCAGCTCCCCGACCAGAGATTCAGCTCACACCTCGTGTGCTGGAAGGTGGTCTCAACCACTGGACTGTCAGGAAGTCCCCAGATTTTCAAAAGAAGCCAGACTGCTGGATTTTGGTGTGAAGCTATGCCATTTTTGAAACACAATGTACATTTTGAATAGATTCTGTTCCGGGTTTTTGAACACCTGAAAATAAAACTATTCTTTGAGTCAAAAACAATGGTACAGTTTTGAGATTTGCCCGAGCTGCCACCAGGGGGTAGGGAAGAGACGTCGCATAGTATTACAAGTGGTGGAAGAAGAGCAGATGTTACAGGACTGTCTTTTCTGAATCTGGCCCATTTAATGCACCAGGTATGTACAATATTTAACTAAAAGATTTAGTTTTTATTTCCACATCCGGGATATATCATTGCACAGAGGCATTTGCTAGTAAAGCGTGCAGATTTTCTTCTCTGTTCCCTGATTGAAGTCTTGCGGTCTGACTTTTCTCTCCATCTACCCTTCATGGAGCTGGTTTCTGGGAGTCACTCTTAAATGATCTGTTCTTGCTTGCTCTTCTAGCCTCCACCATCCAGCAGGGACTCGGGCTGCCCACAGATTCTCTGACACTCCTCCATTGACAAATGGGATCTGTGTCATGGCCCCTCTTCTTGAACCTGGGTAGACTTGTGGCTGCATTCACCAGTAGTTCGTGTCAGTTGCTCAGTCGTGCCCTTTGTGACCCCATGAACTGTTTAGCCCCGCCAGGCTCCTCTGTCCATGGAATTCTCCAGGCAAGAATACTGGAGTGGGTTGCCATTTCCTTTTGCAGGGGATCTTCCCAACCCAGGGATCGAATCCTGGTCTTCTGCATTGTGGGTGCATTCTTTACCATCTGAGCTACCAGGGAAGTCCAATAGAACTCATTCTATGAGACTTCTGGAACCTAGCTCTCAAAAGGACATGCAGCTCCTAATTTTTTTTTTTTTTTAAATATACCAGAATACTTGTTTTTGGAACCCTTGGTCACCATGAACAAGCCCAGATATTCAAGGCCCTCAGGCTGTGAGGAGGCCCAGGTCACACAGAAAGACCCTATGTTAGGCATGTCCATTGATGGTACTGGCTGGATCCAGGCTCAGAGCCACAGTAAAGAAGCCTCCAGATGACCCTAATCCCCAGTCATTCAAGCCATATCCAGCTGTTTGAGTCTCCCCAACTGAGATCTCAGATACCATGGAACAGAGACAAACCATCTTTGTCCATGACTCACAGATTCCATAGGATTTCCCAGGTGGCACTAGTGGTAAAGAACCTGCCTGCCAATGCAGGAATCATAAGAGGGTTCGATTCCTCAGTTGGGAAGATCCCCTAGAGAAGGGCATGGCAACCCACTCCAGTATTCTTGCCTGGAAAATCCCATGGACAGAGGAACCTGGTGGGCTACAGTCCATGGGGTCACAAAGAGTCAGACTCGACTGAAGCAACTGGGCAGGCACAGATTCCATGAACACAAAGAAAAATTATAGTTATGTCACAAAGTTTAGGGGGTGGTTACATAGCAATAGATAACTGGAATGAATGCTAGAATATCTGGACTCTAGACTCCAGCTGCCTTCCTGAGATTTACCCTCAGGTACAGAAACTGGGGATCCCACGTGGTGCTAGTGATAAAGAACCCACCTGCCAATGCAGGAGACATGTAAGAGATGCGGTTTGATCCCTGGGCCTGGAAGATCCCCTGGAGAAGGAAATGACAACCCATTCCGGTATCCTTGCCTGGAGAATCCCATGGACAGAGGAGCCTGGCGGGCTACAGTCTATAGGTGTCACAAAGTGTCAGACATGACTGAGCATCCATGCACACACAGACACTGAGGAGGGATTGCAAGGAGCCAACCAGTGAAGTTCTGGAAGGTGAACAGGAAACTGTTTTAAGGGGGCTGGAGAGGAGTGTTCTGAGCCTAGATGACCACGCCTGGGAAAGCTGAGGGGCGAGAGAGCACCTGGTTTGTTTGTAGACCTGAAATGTGTATCTAGCATGACTGAATGCTGTGTGTGTGGTCCCTGTGATGAGGATTCCAGATTGGAGGAGGGGCGCGCGATGAGCCAGGAGAGGGCTGAGAAGAGTCCAGGCCGTGATAAGTACGTGATGGATCTGGAATTTATCTTAAAGACAACAGGAAACTTCTGAAAGACGTGATATGATCAGTCCTGTGTTTAGGAAGTTTGCTTTGGCCATTGTGAGGAGAGCTGATTGTGGAGAGAAAGAATGGAATGGAGGAGATGGATAAGAGACCATGGCTATAGTCAGACAAGGGATGATGGTGGGCTGGACTAAGAAAGTCTGGGTTGGCAAGTAAGCAGGAGCCAGATGCATAAAACAGGTAGGGAGATGAATAAGAGACCAGGGCTATAGTCAGAGGAGGGATCATGGTGGGCTCTACTAAGAAAGTGCTGGAAGGCAAGTGAGCAGGAGCCAGATGCATGAAACAGGTAGGAAAAGGGAGACTGCTGTTAGGTGGGAAGGAGGATTGGTAAAAAAGGACAGAAGAATCGTGGACTATTCCCAGATTTCCCTCTTGAATGATGAGTAGAAGTGGTTGCTAGTCAGTGAGGCTGTTCAGAAAGATGAAAGCGGGTTTGAGGAAGGCTTCAGTGATGACTGGGCAGTGTGCAAGGCACAGCGTGTGCTTCCCGTGTGGAGAGGTCTAGTGCGTGGTTGATACGTAAGGCTTGGGTCAAGGAGGAAGATTTGCACCAAAGCTTTACATTTCTGCCTTTAACATACGATCCACTTTTGAAGTCGTGTTTGTGGAGATCCCAAGGTGAGTTCTGGGAAACAGAAACAGTGTCCTACTTGGGAAGTGATTATAGTAGACTGCACACTGTTTGATGTATCAGAATTGCACCAGCCCCACCAAGAATAATTGGGTTAAGGCTTTGCAGTTGTGATATTATATGACTTGCTTCATCGAGGCTTTCTTTTGCTGGAAGTCAGTGTTTTACAATGATTTTAACATGGGAAAGGTCCATGAGAAAGGTCCAAAAAATACATTTATTTTTAATTGAAGGGTAATTGCTTCACAGTATTGCCTTAGTTTCTACCATACATCAACATGAATCTGTCATAGGTACACATATGGCCCCTCCCTCTTGAAGTTGTATATATTTTAACGCATTTTGTTCTAACCTTTTTTTTCCCCCCACTCTAACTCTTTTCAATACTGTGGCTTTGGCAGGACTCCACACAGGATCCTTTTTATTTTCCAGCCGTAGGTGGCAGCACACCACTGCCTACGATTAGAGCAACCGCGTTTGTTAAGTCAGAGCTGCTGGTCAGGAGAGAGCAGCTAATGAGTAATCAGTCCAAGCTGCATGGCAAATTAATGTCTTTATTAAGTGAACTAACCGGTTCCCTTTATAAACAAGGTCAGAGTATTTACAACCCAGTGCATTTCATAAAGCAAAATCCATCTGCATTGATGTGACTCCACTAAGGAACCCATGATTTATCGGCAAGGAGCACATGCAAAAACTCACTTGGAAAACCGTCTTTTATAATGACTGGTACCATTCTGAGGTAATCATTAATAAAAGGCACCCTTGCTAGGTAGCCTCATTTTTCTCATACGAGGTAAATGAAAAAGTGATTACCTTAAACAGGAACCACTATTAAAGATGATATTGGGTGGCCTGTTCCAAATTAAGTTCTTAGTAATAAAAATAAGGTGTGATCCTTATTGATCAAATATATCTTCTGTCACTTTTGTTGTTGAGTCTCTCAGTTGTGTCTGACTCTTTGCGACCCCATGGACTGCAGCATGCCAGGCTTTCCTGTCCTTTACCATCTCCCAGAACTTGCTCAAAGTCATGTCCAGGATGATGCCATCCAAACATCTGATCCTCTTTCACCCCCTTCTCCTCTTGCCTTCAGTCTTCCCCAGCATCAGAGTCTTTTCCAATGAGTCAGCTTTTTGCGTCAGGTGGCCAAAGGACTGGAGCTTCAGTTTCAGCATCAGCCCTTCCAGTGAATATTCAGGATTGATTGGTTTGATCTCCTTGCCGTCCAAAGGCCTCTCAAGAGTCTTCTCCAACAACACAGTTCAAAAGCATCAATTCTTCGATGCTCAGCCTTCTTTATGGTCCAACTCTCACATCCATACATGACCACTGGAGAAACCATCGCTTTGACTATATGAACCTTTGTTGGCAAAGTGATGTCTCTGCTTTTTAGTATGCTAAGCTTGTCATAGCTTTTCTTCCGAGGAGCAAGCATCTTTTAATTTCATGGCTGCAGTCACCATCTGCAGTGATTCTGGAGCCCAGAAAATAAAGTGCGTCACTGTTTCCACTGTTTCCCCATCTATCTGCCATGAAGTGATGGGATTGGATGCCATGATCTTAGTTTTTTGAATATTGAGTTTTAAGCCAGGTTTTTTACTCTCCTCTATCACTTTCATCAAAAGGCTCTTTAGTTCCTCTTCCCTTTCTTAGCTTTTCTTCGCCATAAGGGTGGTGCTATCTGCATATCTGAGGTTATTGCTGTTTTTCCCAGCATTCTTAATTCCAGCTTATGCTTCATCCAACCTGGCATTTTGCATGATGTACTCTGCATATACGGAGAAGGCAATGGCACCCCACTCCAGTACTCTTGCCTGGAAAATCCCATGGATGGAGGAGCCTGGAAGGCTGCAGTCCATGGGGTCGCTGAGGGTCGGACACGACTGAGCGACTTCACTTTCACTTTTCACTTTCATGCATTGGAGAAGGAAATGGCAACCCACTCCAGTGTTCTTGCCTGGAGAATCCCAGGGACAGGGGAGCCTGGTGGGCTGCCGTCTATGGGGTCGCACAGAGTCGGACACAACTGAAGCAACTTAGCAATAGCAACTCTGCATATAAGTTAAATAAGCAGGGTGACAATATACAGCCTTTGTCACTTAGATTAGACAAAGCCTTATTTCACATTTAGAGTAGGTTGCACAGGTATAATGTTTAATGTTTACCATCTACTTCATGTCACATGTTAAGTGAATCAAATGCTTAATTTTGCCTTCATTGTCAGAGAACTGTATGAGAAGCTCAGAATATCTTCTCACTAAGTGTCCAGGTGTCAGGGACCTGGTGAATTTCAGGTTCTAGAATAGTGCTGTGCAATAGAAATCTAAGGCAAGCCACACATGCAAATTGCATGTGCAATTTTAAATTTTCTTGATGCCGCATAGATTGAAAAATGTAAAAATAAAGAGAGGAAATTAATCTTCATTCTGTGTTATAGTGTATTTAACCCAATATGTCAAAAGTATTTAGCAGGTAATCAGTATAAAGATTATGGAGGTATCCTACATTTTTTTTTTTTTCACTCTGCGTATTTGAACTCTTGTGTCTTTTTTACATTCACAGCTCATCTCTGTTCCATCTAGCCACATTTCAAATGCTCAATATTCACCTGTGGTCGGTGGGCTCAGCTCTAAACACCTAGTATCTGTTATGGATTGAAACATATTTCCTCAAAAATTCAGATGTTGAAGACCTAAACCCCAGTACCTCAAAAAGTGACCTGATTTGGAGCTGAAGTCTTTACAGAAGTAATCAAGTTAAAATGAAGCCTTTAGGATGCATCTGAGCAAAGGTCCATCTAGTCAAGGCTATGGTTTTTCCAGTGGTCATGTATGTATGTGAGTTGTACTATAAAGAAAACTGAGTGCCGAAGAACTGATGCTTTTGAACTGTGGTGTTGGAGAAGACTCTTGAGAGTCTCTTGGACTGCAAGGAGATCCTACCAGTCCATCCTAAAGGAGATCAGTCCTGAGTGTTCATTGGAAGGACTGATGTTGAAACTGAAACTCCAATACTTTGGCCACCTGATGCGAAGAGCTGATTCATTGGAAAAGACCCTGATGCTGGGAAAGATTGAAGGTAGAAGGAGAAGGGAATGACAGAGGGTGAGATGGTTGGATGGCATCACCGACTCAATGGACATGAGTTTGGGTAAACTCCGGGAGTTGGTGATGGACAGGGAGGCCTGGTGTGCTGTGGTTCATGGGGTTGCAAAGAGTCAGACACAACTGAACGACTGAGCTGAACTGATCTGAACTGAACCTCCTCAATGGCTGCTTGGTAAAGAACCTGCCTGCAATGCAGGAGACACAGGAGACACAAGTTTGATCCCTGAGTCGAGGAGATCCCCTGGAGGAGGAAATGGCAACCCAGTGCAGTCTTCTTGACTGGAGAATCCTGTGGACAGAGAAGCCTGGTGGGCTACAGTCTCTGGGTTCGTAAAGATTGGCTATGACCAGGCACACAAGCACACAGCAGTGCAGAATGCATCCTAATCCAGCATGACTGATGTGCTTACGCAACGAGGACCTCTGGAGGAGACAGACTCACATGCAGGGAGAGCGCCATGTAAAGATGAAGACAGAGATGACTGATGTGCCTACAAGCCAAGGAGCACCAAAGATTGCCTGCAAGCAGAAGCTAGAAAGGGTGGACTCTTCCTCACACTCCTCAGAAGGAACTAACCCTGCCATCACCTTGATCATGGACTTTTAGCTTCTAGATATGCGAGACAATCCATTTCTGTTTGTTCGTCACCCAGGTGTGAAAACGAATACCACTCGTGCTGTTGGCAGTGGGCACTTTGTTCTGAGCTTTCCTTTTCTTGCCTTGAACCTCTTCTTCTCTTTCTGCACCTCCTCCTCTGCTCTCACTCAGCCTCTGAGCACCCTCTCATGGAACCTCCGAGAATCTCCCTCCCAGCAGACATGTAGGCTGGGAGTTTCCTGTTCAGTAAGCACGAGAGGGACACACCCTGAGCAGTGGCACAGAAGCCTGGTTTCACGTCAGGTGTCCAGCGGGGGTCCTATTACCCACTAGATGGCGCCCCCATTGTTTAGTTGCTAAGTCGTGTCCGACTCTTTGGCGACCCCATGAACTGTAGCCCACCAGGCCCCTTGTCTGGAGCCTGGGGATCGAACCCACGTCCCCTATGTCTCCTGCTTTGGCAGGCAGATTCTTTACCGCTGAGCCATCTGGGAAGCCTCTAGAGCTCCAGGTGGCCCCCTAGAGCTGCTGTTATGCAAGTCAAAGTACTGACACACAAAGTACTTTCGAAAACCATAAATAACTGTATAGATGAGACTGAGTATTTTGTAGATGGGATGAATGGTTTTCAAATTATTTTAATTTCTTCTCCCTGTAATTATGTGAGCTCCCTACTTTACAGGAGGAAAATGAATTCATGGGGAAAAGGCCCTGACACTTTCTTGCCATCTGGCAGGGGTGGTCTTCTATTGGTTGTCTCTCTAGCCTGTAAGGTACCTGTCTCCAGCCAGCGCAGAAGCACCCCCCTCCCCCAGAAGCATCCCCTCTCCCACTCACAGACCAGGTGCTGTGGGTGACATGGATCCCACCCTATCTGTAGGAACGGGTCCCAGTGTGTGTGGATATACATGTGCACACACACACATATTCTTTTAGTCTATCTCTCTTTCTCTGGAGAACCCTGACTGATATAACCATTGTTCTGGTTAATTCTTGGCAAGTGCTCATAAATACTTAAAAAGATAAAAGACAAGGGAGGAGACCTTTCTGCATTTAGCCTGATTTCCTGCTGCAGATATCAAAAGTTGGATCAACATATGTCCATAGTTGTAAAGATGTTATTGTTGTTTAATCGCTAAGTTATGTCTGACTCTTCGTGACCCCATGGACAGTATCCCACCAGGTGCTTCTGTCCATAGGATTCCCCAGGCAAGATTACTGGAGTAGGTTGCCATTTCCTTCTCCAGGGGATCTTCTTGATGGGACTGAGCCTACGTCTTGTCTCCTGCATCCGTAGGCGGATTCTTTACCTCTGAGCCACCAGGGACGCCCTATAGAGATGTTAAAGTGAAGTGAAATTGTCAGTCGCTAAGTCATGTCTGACTCTTTGAGATCCTGTGGACAGTATCCCATCAGGCCCCTCTGTCCATGGGATTTTCTAGGTAAGAATACTGGAGTGGGTTGACATTTTCTCCTCCAGGGGATCTTCAAGACCCTAAGATTGAAACTTCATCCCCTGCAGGTGAATTCTTTTACCATGGAACCTTCTCAGGGGACACCTAACTGGTCTCTCTTTGGATTAAAGAAGGCATGGACAGGTTTATGGGAACTACAAAGTTATTTCAAGATATTTTGAGCCCAACCAAGAAAAGAGAGGTGCTTTCTGTCATAAATCTCCTCCTTTTCTAATACAAATTCCCTTTTCAGTCTCTTATCATCCTTAAACCCTTCCAAGAGGAAGTTAAAAAAAAAGGTATACATTCTCAAATGTCTGAAAATGATTCGAGAGAGGAAAGTTTACCTTTTAACTCTCCCCATATTAACCTATTTTCTACTGCCCAGCGTTGAAGTTAATCAACTACAGGAAAAACCTTCCTGTATGAAAAGAACCACTCCTCCCAGTTACAGATTTTTTTCCTGCAGTTCAAATGACTATGTTGTTTGATAAAGATGTTACATGATCTTTAAAGTCTTTAGTGGAACAGTCCTGAAGGGCGCCCAGTTTTCAGTCTCTGCTTTGCTCTTGCCCATCCCAGCTATTTCTACTCTGTACTCTATTATCTGCAGGCCGTTTGCAGTTCATCATGGATCTCGGGAGAGGCATGGGGAAGCATATCAATAGAACTATCTTTGGAAATAATGGCATTTGGAAATAATTTTTGTCTGCTTCATAACTGAAAGCGATCGCTCCCCGGAATGCCCTTCGCAAGGAGGCGAGGCTGCTTACCCAGCCTGTTTCGGCTTGGTTCTCTTAGATGCTTGGGTATCAAGCCCTGTGTGTAATTTCCCTAGACAGAAGCTGGCATTGCCTCCCCTCCTGCGAACTTCATTCCTCTGGATCCTGTTCTTGTTGATCCTGCTTCGCTTTTGGATGGATTTCTTCAGAAACAGCTGTCTGGTGTTCCAGGGTTCTCTGCTCTGCTGTGGTCTGCCTTGCTCACCGAAGATCGCCGCTGTGGTCGTTCCTGGGCCCTGGGAACCAGGGTGCGTGTGCAGCTCTCCTCTGTGCTCTCTCTGGCCGTGAGTCTCAGCCCTTGTTCTGTTTAATCCTGGTACTATTTCTGTCTCCTTTGCCTCGCTTTTCTAGCTGGTTCCTTCTGCATCTTCTTCCACTAGGTTAGCTCACCTGCACAGTATGTGTGTTCAGCCGCTCAGTTGGTCACCTGCATTTGGCACCAAATAGTTTACTCTGAACCCTTGCTGGGAGCTGATGCTGGTGGCCAGATGGCAACAAAAAGACGTTAAAGGCAGCCTTTTAACCTGTGACTTGAGAGACAATACTCTTTACTTCCCTGTGAAAACAGTTCCTATTTTTCCTCAGTTATGGTAAATGATGTTTTAAAAGACTACTTCTTTTTCACTTGGATTTTAAAATATGTTTATTACCAAATACACATTTTAAGATTTTTTTTTAATCTAAAGAAACATTGCTGTTTCTGACTTTTGGTAAGTATTGCATTTTGTTTCTTCTTTTCCTTTTTCTTTCTTTAGAATTGCTGGCCATAATGGAGATTCCAATTACATATAGTTTTATTATTTGGGGCTTCCCCCGGTGGCTCAGCTGGTAAAGAACCCTTTTGTCAATGTAGGAGACTCGAGAGATTCAGGTTCAATCCCTCGGTCAGGGAGATCCCCTGGGGAAGGAAATGGCAGTCCACTCCAGTATTGTTGCCTGGAAAATTCCATGGATAGAGGAGCCTGGTGGTCTACAGGTATTTATTATTTACTATATTAACTAGTAATTAGCTCACTTTTTATGTTAGTTTAAAAAAAATGGATTACTGTAATATTTAAAATATAACTCAAAAAATAAAAGTACATGCAGCTGGGGTATCTCTAGTCCACATTTCAGGTTTCCACATCTGTTGCATGTGTCTCTTTAACTTCCAGCAGACTAGTGGGGAATGTTCCACAAAAGAGCAAGGAGGAACATACAAAGTATCAGAGATGTCATCTCAGAAGTGGCACGCTGTCATCTCCACCCATTTGTTATTAGCCAAAGCAAGTCACGTGCACCAGCCCAAAGCCAGGGCAGACAAATATACTGCCTGCAATCAGGTCGTGGCTAATATGTGGCTGCATTGAGGGATGACGAATTGGAAGCAGTCTTCTAATATGCAACAAACAGCTCGTTTTCTCTTTGGGAATAGAACTGTTGGGAATGGCTCCAGGTGCAGACATCTGTCTCCAGTAGGAGAAGATGAAGCAAGGTCTAGACAGAAGGAGATGGAAGAGAGTTTTAATAATATTCTAATTCTTTTTTTTAATTTTAAAATTTATTTTTAATTGGAGGATAATTGCTTTACAGTATTGTGTTGGTTTCTGATTCTTGCATAAATTAGTGTAAGTTTGATTTCTGTTACTTGCAATCAAAAGGTTATCATACACATATAATTTGTGTATATCAGAAGGCCTTTATATAAAAAGAAGCTTCCTTTATCCCAGTGCAAATATTTATAGGCTAATTCTGGAGGGGTTAACATTTCTTCTTCTTTTTTTTTTTTTTTAAATTTCTTCATATTAGAAGTAAACTATGTGTATTTCATTGAGTTTATTAGTTGATCAAATTAAACTGAGCTAACACAAGTTTCAAATAAAGATATTATCTAATACTGCAGTAAAATTATTCATAATCAATGTAAATTGAGGAAGGCATATAAAACTAGGACAAAGTAATAATATTTATATTATTAAGTCAGGAATGTTATAGTTTTTAACCATGTTAATTAAGGCAGTTATGTGAAATATTGAATTTATGCCTGGAAATTTACCTCAGTAAAATAATCTCACAGAAGCAAACATTCATAAGCATGAAGCAGTTTATGACAAGCTCATTCATAATACTAAATAAAGCAAACTAAAGCAAACTATCTAAATTAAGTGAATGCTTTATTAAATTATGTCAGTTTTTCAAGATGGAATATTGTATAGATGGAATATTATATTGTATCAGGATGGAATATTGTGTAGTTTTTAACCATGTTAATTAAGAGAATTATATAAAATATTGAAACATGTTTATGACCTAAGTGAAAATGCAAAACATAAAATATTATTTACATGAATATTCAAACTATGTATATATGAACACCCAGGAAGTACTCTGGAGCTAATGCATGGGGGCTGGGAAAGACCCTGCCTGTGGGTCTCTGGCACCCCATTGACATCAGAGCACCGAGTGGAGGGTTGCAGACTGCGGGGCATCCAAAGGACCCAAGACAGGTTGGCTCTCCCCACAGTGCTTCTTCATACCATGTGGACTCCTACGAGGACAATGAGCATCACAACTTCCTTTGAATTTGATCTGGACAGGCCTGATAATCTATGTGAGCCTGCTTCTGCTGACTCCAAAAGTCCTGAGTCTGCTGTTTGATCCTCAAGACAATGCCTTCCTGTCCTGGGCTCATTCCTATGCTGCCTTCCACAATCAGTCTAACTGCTGGGTCTGCAGAGTGCTTCCCTTTTCATCAGTGGAGGGCTTCCCTATGGTGGGCGTCTCCACTTCAAGGAAAGGACTTCCTCCAAGTCTGTGAATACCTTCGACAACAACAATCATACATGATGCCTCTTCTTAATCTGATGACATCTAACAATCCTAAAATGGACTGGTGCAACACTCTGTACCTTAACTGTGGACATAATGTGACTTCTAACTTTGCTGATTGTTCTGCTTTTGCTGTTTGCTCCCTGCATCTGTAACTGGGTAACTGGATTTGTTTCTAGCTGCATGAAGGCTTTTAAGTTACAAATGGTTGCTCACACTCTTGCCACTTCGGCAGCTTCCTCGAACTACTACTTGGGGCCCCTGGATCAGAGATCCTCAATATGAGGGTTAGGAGAATATGTTGCATCACCAGTTTAGGGAAGATGCCCCTTCTCAGCTCAGAAGCAGTTACAGAATGAGAACAATGCCCCTTTCCCTAGGCAACATAATTCTCCTAAAAGAAAAGGGGAGAATGAGAGGGTAACAGGCAGGAAAGCTAGGGGTGTCCAAACAGAGGAAATAGGCTGCAACTGTCAGACATTTTTTATCTCTCTGTTAAGCGGCAGGAGGAAACAAATTACGAGTGTGAGATTTTTGGCTTCCCTGGTGGCTCAGTTGGTAAAGAATCCCCCTGCAATGCGGAAGACCTGGGTTTGATCTCTGGGTTGGGGACATCCCCTGGAGAAGGGAATGGCTACCCACTCCAGTATTCTGGCCTGGAGAATTCCACGGACTGTATAGTACATGGAGTCTCAAAGAGTTGGACACGACTGAGCGACTTTAAAATGTAAAAGAAGTACTCGCTTTACACATGCATATCTATGTCCACAATAAGCACAACACACACACAGTGTCATTATCTTTTGGAGTACAATGGACACAAATTGTATTATGAATCTAGCTGTAATTTCCTCTTACTCAGGTAGAAGATACTCATCATCTTTGAGTAAAATTGCTCTTCTTTGGGCTCATTGTTCATGCAAAAGTCAAAATTCTATCTTAGAATCAACAAATTGAAACTGTAGATGCTAAACAACTCTGAATAAAATCATCAGAGCTGAATTTTGTGAGCAAATCGAATCTCTGTGGGGTTATGGTGGGGTTTGAGTGAGGATATGATGAATGATGTCTTTCAGTGAGAAAAATTGGGGTCAGGACTATTCCTTGGGGACTGAGAGCTCAAGGTGACAGGTGGGCTTGGGGAGCCCACAGAGAAGGAAAACTAGGGGAGGGCATATGGCTGAGGGACTCAATTCAAGGACCAGTGTATATTTCCTATCCAGGATTATTGTTTTCTTTCATTTTTCTCCTTTATAATGTCCTTGTTATCTTTCAGTTCAGTTCAGTTGCTCAGTCATGTCTGACTCTTTGCGACCCCATGAATCGCAGCACGCCAGGCCTCCCTGTCCATCACCAACTCCTGGAGTATGCCCAAACTCATGTCCATCGAGTCAGTGATGCCATCCAGCCATCTCATCCTCTGTCGTCCCCTTCTCCTTCTGCCCCCAATCCCTCCCAGCATCAGAGTCTTTTCCAATGAGTCAACTCTTCACATGAGGTGGCCAAAGTACTGCAGTTTCAGCTTTAGCATCATTCCTTCCAAAGAACACCCAGGACTGATCTCCTTTAGCATGGACTGGTTGGATCTCCTTGCAGTCCAAGGGACTCTTAAGAGTCTTCTCCAACACCACAGTTCAAAAGCATCAATTCTTCAGTGCTCAGCTTTCTTCACAGTCCAACTCTCACATCCATACATAACTGCTGGAAAAACCATAGCCTTGACTAGACGGACCTTTGTTGGCAAAGTAATGTCTCTGATTTTCAATATGCTATCTAGGTTGGTTATAACTTTCCTTCTAAGGAGTAAGTGTCTTTTAATTTCATGGCTGGAATCACCATCTGCAGTGATTTTGAAGCCCAGAAAAATAAAGTCTGACA